>NW_026594083.1:1462414-1480558 GCF_907164565.1 Psammomys obesus | reverse complement strand
TCCTTTTGTAATGGAGTCGATGATCTTACCTTGTTTCATTGCTTGTTTTCTTTTCATTTTTGTTGGGATGTTATCTGTATGCCCTGTTTTCTTGGGTGAATTCGTTTTCGTTGGATTGGAGTTTTCCTTCTAGTATCTTCTGTAGGGTTGGTTTGCTGTATAGATATTGCGTAAATTTAGTTTTGTCATGGAATATTTTGTTTTCTCCATCTATGTTGATTGAAAGCTTTGCAGGGTATAGTAGTCTCGGTTGACATTTGTGATCTCTTAGAGTCTCCATGATGCTTGCCCAGGCCCTTCTGGCTTTCATAGTTTCTGATGAGAAGTCTGGTGTGATTCTGATAGGTCTACCTTCATATGTTACTTGGCCTTTTTCCCTTGCTGCTTTTAATATCTTTTCTTTGTTCTGTAGATTTAGTGTTTTGACTATGATGTGACGTGATGTGTTTCTTTTCTGGTCTAGTCTATTTGGTGTTCTGTAGGCCTCTTGTATATTTATGGACATCTCTTTCTTTAAGTTGGGAAAATTTTCTTCTATGATTTTTTTGAAAATATTTTCTGGACCTTGGAGCCTGGAGTCTTCTTTTTCATCAATTCCTATTATTCTTAGATTTTGTCTTTTCATAGCATCCTTGATTTCTTGGATATTTTGTGATTGGAATTTTTCTGATTTTACTTTTTCTTTGAGAGAAGTATCAATTTCTGCAAGTGTGTCTTCAGCTCCAGAAATTCTCTCTTCCATCTCTTGTATTCTGTTGGTGATGCTTACTTTTGTGGTTCCTGATCTTTTCTCCAAGTTCTCCAGCTCAAGAGTTTTCTCATTTTGTGTTTTCTTTATTGATTCTAATTCTGTTTTCATGCCTTGCACCATTTCTTTTATGTGTTTGAATTTGGATTCCTGTCTCTCTACGATGGACTCTATTTCCTTGTTCATTTCCTTTTTGTATGCCACTAATTTTTTCTCTACTTGTGCCTCTATTTGTTTGGCTATGTTTGCCTGTGTTTCTTTAAGGGTTTTGTCTATTTCTTCTTTCTTTATCTCCAATTGACTGGCCAACTCTTTGAAAGATTTGTTCATTTCCTCCTTATAAGCCTCAAATAATTGAGCAAGCATGGCTTTAAGGTCATTTTCCTGTGCTTCTGATGAATTGGAGTATCCATCGGTTTTGGGGTTTGCTGGTGAAGTCATGATGTCCTGATTTATGTTGGAAGTGTTCTTTCGCCTACCCCTGGCCATTGGCTTGTCTGAGACCTTCCCTGTTTGTTTTTGGATTCTGCCAATCAGACTGGTACTGTCTCTCTCTCGAGTCTGGAGAATTCTTCAGGAAGTTGAGAGAGGTCCCGTGTCCTTAGCGTATGCTGAGGACTAGCTGTACCTGTGGGAGGAAAGTACGCAGGCGCAAACAGAGGCAAATGCAAGCGTGCGTGCGTGTGTGTGTATATGTGTGTGTGTGTGTAAGTGGGTGTGGGTGTGTGTCTCGAGGGACAGAGTGATGGCTAATGTTGAACCCTTGAGTGTGTGGGAGGGGCTCTGCAATGTATATGTCGCAGGCGCTAGTGATGATCGCAGCGCAATTTCTGGCATTAACTGCCTTAACTCCTCAATTAGACCCACAGAGCAGGAACTTCAATGTTCCAAGTGCCCCTCTGTTTCCCAAAGTGGGTATATGGGTGGGAGGGGGTTCGATGCCTGGCTTCTGTTTTAGCAGAACCCAGGATCAGTGGAGCTGCAGATTCTCAAGGGTGCACTCACTTACAGGCAGGACACTTGGCAGAGATTGGCGTATCTGGGCTCTCTGTTCTCTGGTTTGGCCCTGCTTCTTTGATGTGCTCCGCGAGTTCCGTGCTGCTGTCACTGCCAGGTTATGAGGTCTTGCTGCAGCTGGAGATTTCAGGGTGGTCACGTCAGTGGGAATCGGGGTAATCAGCCTTTCTGTTCTCTGGTTTGGCCCTGGTTAGTCTTAAACTGGAGGGCTGATGTGCCCCGCCAGCTCAGTGCTGCTCCGCCGCCAGGTTAGAAAGTCCCGCTGTAACTGGAGACTGGGTTGCTAGTCCAGATGCTTTCTGGGAAGTCCTGGGGTCTCTCCACTGTGCTCTCCAAGCCTCGGAGGCCCAGCGCCTGGTGTGTCTAGCTTGTATGGCGTTTTTGTCTGGTTTTGGTGAGTATATAGCGTATTCTCTGTCACTGTGGGATTGGGCGGGCCGTACCGTCAGTGATCGCGAACCTGCGGAGCTAGTATGGCGTCTAGCAGACTCGGGCCCTGGGAGGATGGTGCAGCCGCCGCGCGAATCTGGGGCTCCGAGACACAGTACTGCTGGCCTTTGCCGATAAAGGGCTTGGGGCTCCGCCTCAGTGGCTGCAGGCCCCAGGCAGTTAGGTCTGCGCTGAGGAAGGCGAGTCGGCTGTGCCTGTGCCGAGGAGGAGGGAGGTCTGGGGGAGGGGAGTGCCGAGAGATCAAAGGATCGTTTCTCACCTTCCCCAATCAAGTCCGTGGGTGACCCGAGACCAAGGTTTTCACCTCCTGCGATGTTCCCTGTTGTTTAGAAAGTCTCTCCGTTGTTTCCCTGGCTTCAGAAGTTCTTCCACACATCAGCTCAGAACTTTCTCTCTTCCACAGCTCGGAAACTGTGTGTGCTAGTCGCCATCTTGGCTCCGCCCCCGATTCCCAAGATATTTGAAATTATCTTGGGTACTGCTTTGCAATATATCCAGGATATATTGATTAATGACTTCTCTCAACATCTCCTCCTAATGGGCTGGTTCAACCTACCATTTATTTATCTCATGTCTGGATTACTGCAAAACTCCCAATTAATCTACCTGCTTCTGAGAAGGCCACCATTCATACCTTCTGATCTCATAGTAACAACCTACTCCTAACCTTACCTAAAGGAATATATAAAATATCTGCACTATCTGTAAGGTATTACAAACTAGGCCATTTGCTGTTTACAGACAGTATATTTTGTGTCACTTTCCTTTGCTCACTCTAGTCAACCATATTAATTTTTTCTTTGCTCCTTTAGTGAAAATGTCAGTTGAATACCACCTTAGGATCTAGAATCACCTGCTCTGTCTGATCAAAATACACATTTCCTGAATATCTGTACATTTCTCTACTTATTCCTCCCCATATTTTTTTCGAGACATTTAATGATCAGCTTTTTAATGTTACACACATTTCTACTCTCTAATGGATCCTTCTCTGCCTTTGCCTATATTATTTTTTAAATAATGTTGTACAGTTTGAAAACTACACAATTCAGTTAGGTAGTTGTTTTTTGTTCAGGGTACTCAGCATAATTTACTTAATGTTACAACTGTGGTACTGAGAATTTTGTCTTTAATTTGCATTAAATAAAAATGGGTGTTCAGAAGAAACTTGACAAAGTTAAAGATAATAACCATTTGAGTCAGTCTGAATTGTTAAGGCAGGGAACTATAGAGAGTGTGTACTAATGTCATCGGGAATATGATTTAAGGGTAAAATATTTTTATGTTAATGCTACATAAAACCCAAAGGAATTATTATCACCAAGCACAGAAATGTTTGTTCTCAGTGTCTATTCCCTGTGCTCTTGATTTCATTTCTTCAAGCAAATGTGTCACACAGTTTTCACTTTGTGACTTTTCAGTGCTTCTTAAAAGTTGATAAAGCAGAATTATCTTATTCCAATTTCCAGACTTATGAAAAACTTTGAGTTTTTTTAAGTCATACTGATTTTAAGTAAGATCAGTGCTGAGAAAAAAAAGTTTTATTTTCTTCCCTAAATATGAGTCTAGCTGGTTATGCTCTACCTCTCTCCTGCTGAGTTATCATACTTATTGATAAATTGGTTGCTTATTGATAAATGCTTGACTAGGACAATCATTTCTTAGATGCATATGATGTGTTATGACTTCTTTAATAAATTTTCAGTAGTCTTTTCGTTACATAGATACTTTCTCCGGTCAAGATATTCACAACAGGCAACATCAGCATTTACGAAAGAAAGGAAATAAGAGGGAGGACCTAACAATCATAGAATGGCACAGTCAGAACATGAATGAGTACTGACGGAGAGTTTGATTAAGGTGTTTTGTGAACACTTATAGGACAAATAGGAGAAAGCCACAAAGAATCATCCCTGATATAAAAAAAGACAATGCATCACATCGCTGAAAGATGGATTAAAATCTAACCTACAATCATGGGGTTTTATTTTGTAATGAGGTATAGTCATAACTTACTTAATTAAGAGTGAGATTGTATTTTTCAGAGGCCATACTAAACTACATGGAAGAGAAAAGAAATTTGAAAAGGAGATTGGGCTACAGCAAACTCTTGAAGCAACTGAGGAGATCTCTTGGAAATATCTTATGTAAATGAATTCTGTAATAACGTTAACTGTAAATACACAGAACTATAAATACATGGAAATGATCTAAGCTTCAAGTAACCACAATAATTACGTCTGTATAGAAGTATCAACTCTTACACTTTAGATTTGGAAATATGTTTTCTTTTTCTTACTAACCTCTAGAAACCATGCATTTTCATCACTTATTTTTACATCTATACAAGGAAAATTGAAATATATTTCTTTTAAAAGAAGAACTGAGAAAGAAAGGTAATGCAAGGCTTTATTGCCGAGAACTGATTTCCATATCCTCTTTTGCTTGGGTAATGACGCACACAGTTCCCCTGCAGATGTTCTCTGCCTCTGGATTCAGTACTCACAGTGATTCTTTCATCTTTATCATCCAGGGGTGAGCCATCCTTTTTCCAGGAGATAGTGGGCTCTGGATGGCCCCGAGGAGGCTGGCATTCCATTACTGCAGGCTCACCTACTGCCACCATGACATCTGAAGGGTTTTGTCTGAAGTCATCCCGTAGTACTGTAGGAAAAAGATTAAATCATCAACTCAATGATGAAATATACAGTCCTTATCTCTGCATGTCAGCAAAAGTGACATTTATTAGACTATACTTCCATTAATAGCTATCTCAACACAGCTTCAAGAACCCCTATTACCAGTATTTGCTGCTTAGAGAAGGTGCTTGTCACTTAAGCGTACTCAGAAAGGATTATTTCATACTCATCACAGGCCAGCAAGCTTGTGCACTCTGCTGCTTCTTATCCTCACAGTTAGCATTTCATCTGAATTGCATGACTCTTCTGTCCACCACTTACACTGCTTTCTTCCATATGCTAATGACTATAACTGAACGGAATCCTTTACTTACAGGAAACTTCAGGACAATGCTTTCTAGCTACTATTACACCAATTACATACACACAAACAAAAATATGAATGAAGAGACTTCAAAGCATACAGTTCATTGATTTTGTAGGCACTTAAATTATCGTAGAATACTGTATTACTAATATAATTTACATATAGTCACTATGAAAACTCCACACATATTTGCCAATGACTTCAAAATCAGTGTGTTTTTTTTTTCATTGTCACGAGGTTGGAAGACATTAGAATACGCATTATAATTAGCAATGGCATCATAATTTACACCCACAGTTATTTTTGTTAGGCAGTATTTTACTAACCCCACAAACCTATTTAGAAGTAAATATACCATTAATCTCTTTTACATTGTAAACTTTAAATTTTAAGGGAATAAACAATTTATTCCTGTCATCTCAACTGGACAGGAATATATTATTAACATAATATAAGATAAGCAGCATCATTTATTTAGTGACTGTAGAGGTAAATGTGGGAAATTGAGCAAATAATGTACTCTACAAACAGTTCCTACAGGAAAATTGTCCTCAATACGTTGATAATATCAAGAGATTCTAAACTACTTGTCATCAACAAGCCTTAAATCACAAGCATGTTCTTTGCTAGATAATCTTGAAGACATTATTTATATCCCACATTTTAACCTACAAAGCATGGAGGAAGACATATTCATCAACACAACGTCAAATAAATGCTTAACTTTCCCATACTTATTTTCCTTCACCCTGTGTGGAATGAGATACGAACTATCTTCATAAACTAACTTAAGGGAACACTTAAAATGTTTATTTGTAAGTTAATTACATAAATCTAGACTGAACAGTGCTCATCTTTAAAAACTACTTAATTGAATTTTAAAACTAAAGTTGTGTATTAGAATGGATATATTTTCATCCCTGTGGCTTTTAAAAAATGCTTTAATGGATGAAACATTATGATACTGAAAATTAATACTGAAACCATCAATCAAAATAAAATCAACCTGAAATTTTGCTCTCCTAGCCTCAAATAAACTGTCTCCCAGTAGTTTATTTCTTTCCTTTCCTTTTATTTGTGCTAACCACATTCATGTAGCTTTGTAATCCATGAGACTCACGCAAAACTGGGTTTATCCTGCATCCTGAAACAACTTTAGTGTGACAAGAACATGTTAGCCCATAGGAAATGCTTCAAAGACAGGCTTGCTTCCTATCTTTGGAACAAATAATGAAAAGAGAAAGAAAAGGAACTATGCCCAAACTGTGAGAATAGTTACCTTTATACTATACGCTCTTAAAACAGCGCAGATACAAAGTACATCTTGTTGGAGTAAGATGTCTTCATTACCTCATTAAAAAAATAAACAGCTTGAAGGCTTTCACCATTTATAAGCTATATTGTTATCAGGTGTTAAGAAGGTAAAATAAACAAAATGTACAGTTTATAGAAATTAACTGGCCTTAATAGGCAACAACTCTCATACTGGATCATATTACTAATCTGAGATAGCACCCTGAAATGTTTTAACACCCTCAAACACCAGAAAGAAAACATCTTTCAAATGAAAGCAAATATGCTATACAATTTTTCCAAGCGGCAGATTTAAAACAATCTTGCTCATACTTTATCTTATTTATAAATTAAGATCATATCACCAATAAGCCAATAAACAGTAAAACATCTTATGGAAATATCAAAGGTTTAAGATCAGTCAAGCTGTACTTTCCACTTATCATATTATTTGGGCTGTTTTTACAGTGTATGATAGAAAACTAATAAAGCATAATACATTAAAGATTGTTGCTTAGATAATGCTCATGTAATTATTTTTGCAGCTGTAAAGTATAAAACTCCATTAATGCTATGGCTACAGGCAATGTTTCATAAAAGTATGAATTTAAGACTTTCTTCTTCTATAAAAATATTATTTCTTACCTGCACTCGTCTTGAAATTTTCCTTTTAAGGAAAATATTATATGTCATATTATTAAATGACATTATTTTTAATTAAATTGTCCAATAAAAACCCATGGGCATATGTAAGTAATTAAAAAATTAAATTCAAATGATTGGCAACATCTTGGTAGAAAAAATACATAAATCCTCAAGAAGTCCAAGTCATGGATCTTTTAAAAAATTGTCTTTTTCTCCATTTATCCAGGGTACCTGCTTTGTAACTTTTAAAAATGATTATTATAAATTTTTCAAAGAGTAACTCAATTTTCAAAATAAAATACAAAATCGATTTGAAAAGAATAAACAGCACTCATTCTTCTAGTAAGCGTCAATTAAGAAAGTGCTGACCAGGTCAATCTGTGGCCCACAGCTGTGCCCATCTCTTCCTGTTTGTGCCCTTTAGCTCCTGTACATATAGACTGATGCTTATTTAGCTCACAATGTTTCCTTATCTTTAATTAAAAAAAAATAAGAAAATGCATACCACCAGCGAATTCTCTGAAGCTATGGGTTTTTGAAAATGGCTAACTCAAATAACTCCTTTAAAGCAAGACGAAGTTTACAATTATTTCTGTTTCGGAATGAAGTTAGACGTGTTTTGGCAATTTTTTTTTTTTTTTACCACATTTTCATTTTATTTATGTCTGCCATGGCACATATATGCTGTTGGAGAAAATTTGGAAGAGTCAGTGTCATTCATCCACACATGACTTCCAGGATTAAACTCAGGTTGTCAGGCTTGCTGTTGAGGCATCTTTGTATAAATTTGAAAATGATGGTCAAAATAACTACCAATGTTTTCTGGAAGAAAAAAAGCGGTGAAGTACCTGAATCCTACCCACATAATATGGAGAAGCTAAGAGATAAAGCAAAGGACCAAAGTTCAGGTGAAAGGAAGGGTCAATATTTGCAGAACACTGTGGGAACGTGACACCAAGCTTTAGAACTGAAAGGAGGGGAATTATTTTAGGACAGGCAGGAGACTGGCACTATGCAGTCCTTCCCCTTACAAGGGACAAATGGAACCCACAAAGCTTGCTGACAGGCCAAGAAAGGAGAGTCCCAATGTCTAATGTGGAACCCTTGTTTTTCCTTTGAAAGCAAAACAAAACAAAACACTATGTCATCCCTCTCCTGTAAAGCATAATTCTCTTTATCTTTCCCACAAGTACACACTCCTATAAGTGGATGAATATCTCTTCACACCACTCTCATAACTACCCTGTCTCGGTTAATTTGAAGAATATCTCAGATTAACTTTATTTCCCAATCACATGGTATACAACTATGAACTACCTGCCTTCAATTTCACAAGCCATACACTCTCAGTACTGTTAAGAACCAGGCAGCGTACCCTCCAAAGTGCTTGTCTTAGAAATTAACAAATTAAGGGTTGGTGACATGGCTCAGTGGGCAAAGCTGCTTCGCTGACCGGCCTGATTACCTGAGTTGGATCTCTAGATGATAGATGGTGAGATGAGTGAAGCAGCTCAGAGGGAACAACATCACAGAGGGAAGTGTGTGAGTAAATCAACAAATGTAAAAGAGAAGTCCTAATTTGTTAGAGTCTCGTTTAAAATTTTGATTTAATTTGATTTATTTTATTATGTCTGTGGGTGTTTTGCCTGCATGTATGTCTGTGTATCCCCCTGTACAACTGGTGCTGCGGAGGCCAGACAGGCTAGAAGAAGGCTTCAGATCCCCTGGAACTAGGTCTACCAATGGTCGTGAGTCATTGTGTGGGTATTGGGAACCTTGCCCAGGTCCTCTGCCAGAGCAAGAAGGACATTTCTCCCCTTTGGGAAATGTCACCAAAACAATGAGAAATGTAATACAGTGCTAATCTTAGTAATGTAGGAGCCTTAGTGAGTGTACATTGTTCAGTATCAGCTCATTTAATCTTCGTAACAAACTCAGAATATTGCGAGATTACTAACACCATTACGCCAATGGGGGATGTGCAAAGAATCAGGCCACAAAGGAAATTTCTCCCCCAAGTCTATCATGCTTGTTCTAACACTTTTTGCAATTCCAAAGACTTAAGGATCATAATGTAGCTAATAGTTCAGCTTCCTTCCAAAGGAACAGAAGTTCACTGAGAAATTTCTCTCCTGACAGTCATATGGCTATCCTCTTAACATTCTGTACTCTGCTTTCTCAGTTTTTTTTTTCCGTGTTTGGAAGGGACCACCTCACATTTTGATCAGCACACTGGGAATCAGAATTCATTATCCAGAATGCATATGATGTGTTACTTCTCATCAACGGTTTATTTCAACCACAGACCAACTGAACAGGCTGTACAATAATAAGCATTTTAATTAAACATAGGCATTTTAATTAGAACTAGGTATCTTGGGGCAAACAAAAGAAGACAGTATGCAGTCTTGGGATCTATTTTTCTACACAAAAGGAAATCTTATCAATGAAACTTTGCAGCAAATAGCAAATCCTGTTTATGAGGAGAGAAAAAACAAAGTCCTTAAAAAGTAAAGGGAATAACCGGGCATTGTGGTGCATGCCTTTAATCCCAGAACTCAGGGAGGCAGAGACAGGCAGATCACTGTGAGTTCAAGGCCAGCCTGGTCCACAAAGTGAGTCCAACACAGCCAAGGCTACACAGAGCAACCCTGTCTCGAAAAACAAAACAAAACAAAAAGCAGAGGATACTGGAGGAGAAAAAAAAGTTAGAAAGCATGTGCTTAATACAAACTTAATATATGCCTTTGTTAAGTGAATCACTCTATGATCATTAAACAGTTTTCTACTTGGAGTAGAGTATAAATGATTTGTCATGACCTCTATCTGAATGTTAACTTACAAGTTTGCATTAAGAATTGTTATTTGGAGCAGGAGAGCTGGCTCAGTGAGTAAGAGCACTGTCCACTCTTTCAAAAGACCTGGGTTCAATTCCCAGCACCCACATAGTAGTTCACAACTGTCTATAACATCAGTTTCAAGGGGTCTGATACCGTCACGTTAATGTGCATAAAATTACAAAAAAACAAAAAAACTTTTGGGCTGGAGAGATGGCTCAGAGGTTAAGAGCACTGGCTGTTTTCCAAGGTCCTGAGTTCAATTCCCAGCAACCACATAGAAGCTCACCACCATCTCTAATGAGATCTGGTGCCCTCTTCTGGTGTGCAGGCATACATGCAGGCAGAATACTGTATAAATAATAAATCTTAAAAAAAAATATTGTTATTTCAGCTGGGGTGCTAGGGTGCACACCTGTTATCCCAGCACTCAGGGAGGCAGGGGCAGGCAGATCTCTGTGAGTTTGTGACCAGCCTGGTCTACAAATTGAGTCCAGGGCAGCCAAAACTACATAAAGAAACTCTGTCTCAAAAACAAAAACAACACAAAACAACAAACCAAAAGACCCTCAAAACAAAAACAAACAAAAAACAACCAAAATCAACAACAAAAGAATTATTATTTAATTTCAAAATAAATTATTTTATAAAAGATATCTGTACTAATTACAAATGTTATGTCTGGTAACTATGCTATAAAGTTCTTTTATTTTTCTAATGCAAGAAAAAACTATATTGATGATATATAACATGTAACAGCCTTGGGTTAGGGAGTTGGCTCGGTTACACTTACTGTACAAGCAGGAAGAGCTGAGATTGAGCACGACATAAAGAAGTGTGGAGGTGTATGTCAATAATAATCACCACTGGCAGGCAGAGGTGAACAGGTTCCTGAGGCTCACTGGCCAGCCAGCCAGCCTAACACAGTGAGTGAGTTCTAGGACACTGAGAAACTCCATCTCCAAAAGCAAAGTGAATGGATCATGCCGAATGACCCTAGTGATGTCCTTTGAATGCCAGAACCATTGGCACGGACACCATGCTTCCTCTCACAAATGAAACACACACAACACACACACACACACATATACACACACACACACATTGAATAGGATTTCCTGCAGGTTATTCTGAACGAACAGCTATACGTTGGGAGCTCTACAGGAACACACAGGAGTGTCTGAATTTTTTGTTTTCCTAACTTTTGTTAAGAAGTGATACTTAGAGGACAAAGGGAAATAGATATCCCAAAATATTCTTAGATAAATTATCAAGATTTAAATTTAAATAGTCCATATACACAAGAAGATAATACATTAAGATGAAAACTAAAGCTACAGAATGTAAAATAGTACTCCATCAAGTGATGGTCATTTGAAGCAAACACCTTGTAATGACATTTTTTTTAAACATCACTTTCCAATATCAGATGTGTACAAAGCTCTGAATTTGTAGGAAATGATTCTAAAACACATTTACTTTTTAAGGTTGACACAGACTCTGTCTATGAGTACTCTTCTATAATTATGTCACCTTCTACCAGTGATTTTAATGCATGGCATTTTATTTTAGAACCTTAAATTTTGGTTGAGACTGGTGGAAAAATATGCTGGAAGAAGTACTCATTTCTCGACTGCTGGAGCTTCTGGGATTTCTCAAGCTGCTGAGTCTCCATCCTAGGGGGGAAAATAACTACACTTTTTATTTTCAAAATTATATATTCCTAAAGTCATCTGGTGCTGATAGATGCCACATATCAGTTAACATCAGGGCACAGTTATGTGCAAACTACTGCAAATAGAAAGAGATACTATTACCATAATAAAAGTGAGCCATAGTAATCTGCTATTACATAAGGTATACAGAAGGTGCTAACATATGAATGCTCCTATGGTCTGGTGCTGCTGGGTTGGAGTATTGGGGCATGTTGTTTTAGTCCCCCCTCTTTTTTTCCTCTCACATTATGGAGCAGAAGAAACATATCCGATACTATTTATCTATTTATTTATTTATTTATTTATTTATTTATTTATTTATTTATTTATTTAATCATTCATTCATTCATTTTTTGGTTTTTTTAAAGAAAGGGTTTCTCTATATAACCTTGGCTGCCCTGGACTCACTTTGTAGCCCAGGCTGGCCTTGAACTCACAGTGATCTGCCTGCCACTGCTTTTGTGAGTACTGGAATCAAAGGTGTGCACCACCACTCCAAGCTCCAAGTCCTTTCATATTTTAGGCAAGAATCAACTTCCTGACTGGACCTACTTTTGATCTACATTTTCTTTTGCAGAAGCACAGACAACACTGATGCTTCCTGCTAGGTTTCAAGATACTCCCCGGAGTTAATTACAATGGTATCAATTCATAGAGTCAATTGAAAGAAAAGACAAGTTTCACATGCCAGGTTGAAGTGAATACTTGTAATGGAGTCCGCAGAAAAGTGGACATTCAAAAGATTCAACATTTACTAAGCTAAAGTCCAGCAAACTAGAAAGTCTGGTATAAGAAAGTCGGGTGTAACATAAAAACATATATTACTGAAGGAGAAAAACCAAGTGGGCGAACTCCTGTCTTCTGTGTTAAAAATGTCAGTGACCTTCTAGATGTGTGTGCAGCTTAAACACTTAAATATAAAGTATGAGGGAAATTAATTACTATTGAAGAATGTATTATTTATGAAGAAGAAATTTATTGGCTTATGACATGTATGAGTTAGAAAACGGAAGTCATGCATTTCAGAATTGCCAGTGATTCTTGCAGCTCTTCATGACTGTGATGAATATACTCACAATGACTCAGTTATTTCCACACAAAACAGAGTTTTACGCTCTATCTTGATAGGGTTATTATAAAAACTAATTATTTAATGTTTATACAGGACTTGCCATTTTTATGGGGCATTACATCTACAAAGAAGTATTGCTATTAGTCACTATGTAAGGAATTGCCAAATTTCTCAGCTGCCAGTACAAATGGGAAGGAGGACAAAGAATGCCATTGATGGGGGCCTCTAAGTGGCAGAATAAAAGTCACACTCAGGAATACCTTGGCAGGGTTAAAACAACACAGACAAAATGAGGATATCTGAGCTATGGGACCTTGATTAGAGTAAGACAGGCTTTCTTTTTCTTTCTTTCTTTCTTTCTTTCTTTCTTTCTTTCTTTCTTTCTTTCTTTCTTTCTATCAACTTTATATTTAGTATCATGGGCTCAAAGAGTCCTTCGGCAAGAGAATATTCCTCTGTATTTACTGCCTGCCTTTACTGAAGGTCATCTCCAGGAAAACAATGACTCTGTCATCACCAGTCCCATGTCACCACTTCCCCGAACAATGCGGAAGATATGGCAAGCATCACTGTTTACAGTGCACTTTTTGTGCATTACATATTAGATATGAAATTGGTGACACCAAGATGCATTTGTCCTAATCTCAGAAAGCTCTGAGATAAAGGAAGGTAGACAGACAATACATGAGTAAATGCTATACATACAGAGAGACGGGGAAACACATCATGACAAAGGGACAAGTATTGTGGTATATTATTATAAAATAAATGTATATGTATTTATGTGCACACATACAATTAATATTGTATGTCATAGTGTGCATTATTGTATACATTGTTATGTGATGTATTAATATATATTGTGATATATATACGTGATACAAAATATATTTATTGTTTATTACATATATTACTATTGTGACACAAGGCAGGAAGGCAAGGGTAGGAATCTGTTTCGAAAGATTTATAACAAACAGAGGTTGTACTGAAGGTAGAGGGGCTCTGAGGAAAGAAGAGATGAGCTGATGCCTGAAGAAAAGCAAGACAGTCTAAGGAGCACACTGCAGGAAGAGGAACTCTGACACTGTGAAGCCATCCTAAGAGAGCCTGGTGCAGTGGGTGACTTGAACGGCAATGAGGCTTGAGTTTGGCAGGGAAAGTCCAGGTAGTTCTGTTGTGTGCACAGCAGTATACATAAGGAGCTGGTGTCTATTTCATGACTCACAAGCAATTGACGGCCCAATAAAAATTTTGTGGTATATCTATCATTCTGAAATGCTCGTTCTGGCTGTTCTATGGATGAACATGAGATGAAAATAAGAATGGAAAGGAACAAAACAATTAAAAAGCTGTGCCATTCACTAAAAGAAAAAAATCAAAAGGCAGTGGTTTGTGATCTTAAGTTGGTGGTTTGGAGCAACGGAGGGGCAAGTTAGAGATGAATTTGTAGTTAAAAATAAAACTGACTTCATGAGGGGTAGAGGTGGACAGAAATAAGTCAAAACCAATACCCACATTTCTTATGTAACTGAACATGCCCTTTTTAATATACAGGTGAGCATACAGACAACACACAGGTAAATTCTCCCAAAGGGAAAAACAAGAATACAGAAAATGCTTTTTTTTTTGAAGGTAAAGAAAGAGCATAGGGTAATATAAAACCATTAAGTTGATTGAAATGTAATGGTTTCAAATTCTGCTCCTTAATATTTAACATAAGATTGAGCTTTACCAACTAAGACTGTAGTACAATATACCAAATCCCAGTCGCTATGTGGTAATATTCCTCAATCAATTAAACTATGTTATGATTTTAGGATGGTTGATTGTTAGCTGAATTTGGGACACATCTTATATTTTATCCGACTTAAAAAAACATACTTGAGAGTCACTATTCAAAATCAATTCCAACACAAGAGGACTACAACCTTACATCCATGGCAAACACTCCACGGGTTTACACTGTTCAAAGGACTTTGCAAGTACTGATGCACTGTGTGGTCACAGTAAGCTAGTGGGTGGGCTTCTGATTATCGAGAGCTGATATGACCTTACTCTAGCTCTCACACAGCAGGATAACAGGCATCCAGTAGTGTATTATAAGAAACTTGAGATTTGTGTTCGTAACCACAAATTGAACATTTGGCACTAATGTTGACTGGACTTCTAGGAATGTCCAGAGCTGAGTCTGTCCCCTTGTTGGTTGACAAACTCTACTTCTGTGTCATTTCAAAATATACTCAGGAAGTACTACAACTTTAAAATACTATGTGGAGAAGCACTTTTCCTGCTACTTGAGATAACACCTTAACAAAGTTCTTTTTAACTATATAGTTTATGTACTCAATAAGCCATACATTCTAAGCAGGAATGTCCTAGCTTTTATGGCTACACCACACCAAAACCAAGGATACAAAGTCAGGTAGTGAAGGGCTAAAGATTTTTTTTAATGAGTCACTAGACATGTGTAATATTCGACCCGACAAGCATACCCATACTCTTTATTACAAGGGCTTACATATTTTACAAAGTGCTTTGAAAAGACCAGAGTGCTTTCTAACTGGAATTTTTGATGAGAAATAATGGCTGTCAAATTAAAAGAAGGAAAGGAAGGAAGGAAGGAAGGAAGGAAGGAAGGAAGGAAGGAAGGAAGGAAGGAGAGAAAGAAGGGAAGAATATACACACAGTTTTGTTTCAGAAGCCTAGAAGAACTAAAAGATTTGAAATGTTTTTTGTGAGTAAGGGGAGGGAGTGCCTAGCAATGGTTACAGTCTCAAGGGAGAAAAATCCTCACAGCTTAAAATGATCTTGTTAAAACCGCCCTAGCAATTGTGGAGCACCAGAGAATACCGCAACTGGATATAAGAAAGAGAGAGAGAGAGAGAGAGAGAGAGAGAGAGAGAGAGAGCCCTTCTCACCAGTGTATCTTTGTGCAGCATAATTAAGGTTGCCAATTATAACATGTCTCCTAAGACGCGAAGGAATATTTCCAAGGATAGAAAAAAGGATAGATCTAAATAGCACACAGAGGAACACATCAGCTAAACAAAAAGGTCTTTAATTGGTGACAATCTGCCCTAAATCACTATTCCCATTTCCTAGCATAATAACTCTCAGATCTGTTCATTCCTTGGATCTTCCCCTATCACAGGCTGTCTAAGGCTTCAGAATAATAACGGTGAGCACCTAACAGGGCTTTCAGTCTCCAAAGACCATAACAAGTGTGCAATTGTGTAGCTGTGAGAGCTGCCTTTTCCTAACACTGCAGATCCCTTGGGAGAGAACATTCAGCCTCAAGCTCTCCGTCAGGGTTTAAGACCTCTCTTTTTGCTTAGAGCTGCAAACACACTAACGAGCTCTGACTAAAGGTACAAGGGATTAAATTAGCTGAAAAATATAATTTTATAAATCACCTTAATGATGCCAGCTTGAACAACAATTCTACTTCATGCAATATACAACTTAGTCCTCCTTAGGAAGTATTAGATGCAAAAGAAAAATATCAAGCATGATAACTGTCAAAATGTCTCACATTATGATCCATTCTTAAATGTTGACTGCATGTATCCAATGTTTTTTTTTTTTTTTTTTTTTTTTAATCAAATACTGAAAATGAAATGTCTTTGATCCAGGGAAATTCCAAGCTGTGAAATGTGTTATTCACATCCACTCCTTGCCAGACTCAGTGTTAGTCTCAGCTGAGTTTACTGAAGGTAAATCACAGATAGCCAAGAACAGGAGATCAATGCGTGCCTTGGAGTCCTCAGCTTCCGAGGCAATAACAACACACTGTGCCTGGTTCTGGCTCACACAGAGAATCCTGACGCCTTAAAAATTCAGCTCCACCTGTAACCCAAAATATAGCAGAGGAATGTGTGATGGTGATGCTGGCTGCTTGACAATAGATGCTGACGATGGACCTCTTCCTGGATAGCTTGGCATATGGACTTCTTGATGCTTCCCAAGCTTTAGACAAATACCACGTCCGTGGATGTTACCTTGGTAGATTTTGTTTCTGTTTATCACCATATCAAACTAAATAAGATTGATGACAAGCATAAGAATTGCTGGGGCCCTGTAAAACTTACACAGGAAAAAAAACAAAAACAAAAAACTGTGATCGAGCTGAAGAGATGTTTCAGCTGTGAAGAGCATTCGGGGCTCCTCCAGCAGACTGAAGCTAAGTTCACAGCAGCCTGTAAACCCAGCTCCAGGTGACCTGACATCTTCTGGCCTTGGCAGATAGTTTACAACATGTCCACACACTTGTCCTCACCCTCCAAACCCCTACGCAAGCTTTTTAAAAATTCTGCAATGTATTTAGTAGTTACCACAGTTCTGTGATCACATCTCATATAAAATATCTCAAACCTAGAACATCACCAAAGATGGATTCAAATGCAACAAATGAACAAATAGAAAACATGGATCATAAAAATCAAAGCACAGAAAAAGAAAAGAAAAAATAGATAAAATCTGGTCAAAGTTGTTCTTCCTAAGATTTAGTCTGTAACATAAAATCAAATTAAAAGCAAACACACAAACAAACAAAAAGTTGAGGGCTAAAGAGATGGCCCAGTCTCTAAAATGCTTGTCATGCAAGCAGGAAGACCTGTGTTCTGATCCCCAGCCCTCACACAAAAGCTGAGTATAGCAGTATACATCAGTGACCCAGAGCTGCGGAAGCTGAAACAGGTAGATAACAAGCACTTCTCAGCAGGCAGTCTAAGCAAGCCAGTGGACTCCAGGGTCAGAGAGAGACCTGCTGCAAAGAGCAAGTTAGAGACCAACTGAGGAAGACTTCCCACATGGACCTCTAGCCTCCAAGCACACACACACACACACACACACACACACACACACACACACACACACCAGACTTCTGTGATCCTTTCAAACCTGTCGCCGGAAACACTGATTCAGGGTTCACCCTACCATTTAGCTATGTCCCTTTGTACCTCTGGGTTTACATCCAAATATTTGACCAACTGCAGAGTGAAAATATTTTAAAATTGAATTTGTTCTAAATATGCATAGTTTTCATGTTACTGCCAAACAACAGAGCATAAACAATTTACACAGCATTTCAATAGGTATTAGAAGTGATCTATAGAACCAGGCACTGTGTGGCACATGCCTGTAATCCTTGAGTTCGAGGCCAGCTTGGTCTATGTAGTGAGTCCAGGACAGCAAAGGCTACACAGAGAAACCCTGCCTCAAAAATAAATAAATAAGCAAATAAACAAAAAAAAAAAAAAAAGTAATGTAGAGAAGATTTAAAGTACACCTCAGGCTGTGTGTATGTTATATGCAAGTGTGTGTGTGTGTGTGTGTGTGTGTGTGTGTGTGTGTGTGTGTGTG
>NW_026594083.1:1437303-1462404 GCF_907164565.1 Psammomys obesus | reverse complement strand
GTGTGTGTGTGTGTGTGTGTGTGTGTGTGTGTGTGTGTGTGTGTGTGCAAGTGAGTTTGTGTGTGTGTCTGAAGCCAACATCCCTGGTAGACATTGAAAACCAACTGTATGCAAACATAGTATCTTTAATTTGTCAATTTTATCCTTCTTTCATCCTCAGCTTGTTTTACAATTCCACATTCCACCCACTGTCGTTTCTCTGAACTATGTGTGTACAGAAAGGTTGGTTTCTGGTGTTTACTGATCCTCTTCAGTCAGTTTTCTTGAATACCAATAAACCGTGAAACTTGTCCTGTGTTTGCTGCCCTGGAACTTTGTTTACCACTGAAAATACATCACAGAAAGATCTAGAAGTACAAACGGCTCTTCATTACTGGGTGAAGAAAGAGAAACACAAAGGTCATGGTGCAAGGAGAAGTTTTACAGCCAGGACATTCCCAGACAGCCACATGAACAATATAGATGAAAGCGAAAATCTAGAAAATGTGAAACCACCATGAGGGCTCACCTTTGAGATCTACAGAGATCAGACATGGACCAGTGCCCTAAACAAAATACCCTTCCCTCTGCTCTAGTCACATGCTTTCCTGGCAGCCCCTCCCCAGCATAACAGGAACCACAACCATAAAGCCTGACCTGGATAAGATCTTACAAATGAGCAACAATTATCCTCTTGCAACAAAGTTTGGGGAAATCTCACAAATTTAAACTGCTATTTTTAGGAGTAGTCTTAATCCTAAAATTCAAAGGAAAATAATCCTGGCCAGCTGTTAATATCTTTATTGAGTATGCTAGATGAAATTATCTGCCAAAAGTCTTCAGGTCAACCAATTGTAAAAGATCAATTGAGGAAAGGGGACTCTAGCAAAGAAGGACTGAGGCAAGTGGATAAAGGTGCCCAGTGCTTTTTTTGGAGAGCTGAAAACCTCTGCTCATAGCGAAGAACAAATGTTCAGAAGACCAGGTTAACAGACTGGCTTTTGACAATATTCCATGAGCCATGCAAAGAACTATAAAACCATTAGCAACTTGAGGTGCGGAAACAATACAAAAGCCACTCTGAGCATCCCTGCTCTGGAGGATCACTGCAGATTAGTCTCCCCTTCAGCAGACCACAGTTGGGGTGGCAACATCTTTTGTAAATTTAACAAATGGAGATGGTTTTAGTTTTCAAGCAGCAGCTGTGACTTTCTTGACAATTTAAAAAAAAAAATTCCTTTGATTTCCTAAGCATTGAAAGACAGTTCTGTTTCTATTGTATTGTGTCTAACTAGTCAACAGTGTTTGATTATCATAAAATTTGTTTGCATTTTAAATATGTTGATGCAAGTGTTCATGAGTAGTTGATTTGCTTTTTTGACACACATGTAATAAGTTTCCTCTCAACATTAGTAAATCTTTCATAAGAAAAAATGAAAAACCAGTCATTTTAGAAATCATCTTAATAACTATTAGAAGAAAATGTAGAACAACTGGCTTCTGATTGTACCTAATTTTCTTCGCTGCAATAGTAATTAGAAATGGAAAAATATTGATAACACCATATTTGAAATATTCTTTAAGGTTTTAATTCTAAAAACAATGTTATAGCTTCCTATGGACACAAATTTTACATTGTATAATTCAAGAATTTTGAAGTAAATATAATATTAAAGTTAACTGGATGCATCTCGTCTTCATAATATAAACTACCTTGAAATCAATATGACTAAAATAATGGTTTTTGAAACATGACAATTTCTATTATTATTAATAATAATGCAAAAAAGTAATTATTAAACAAATTCTCTATACCTAAATAGCTTTTCTTGGCCCTTCAGTAGATCTCTTAGGAAACTAAATGAATGTTCTAATTTAAATGCATATTTAGAGTCAGGTGTGGTGGTGCACACTTTTAATCCCAGAACTCAGAAGGCAGATAAAGGCAGATCTCTGAGTTCAAATCCAGCCCAAGTTTTGAAGAGAAACCCTACTTTGAAAAACCAAAATGAATGAATGAATGAATGAATGAATGAATGAATGAATAAGACTACTTTTAGCTGACAGTGACAAAATGATGGTGAGCTGATAATCCTGACTTACAAGCATCAAGGAGAAATTCCATTGTCTTAATGTCTTAATAAACCAAAAAGTTGGGTCACATGAAAGATTGTAAGGTTGTTTTGTTTTGTTTAAACATGGCTAAAATACTGAATGTCTTTTGCCCTAAATACCAAAAAACCAGGAAACAATAAAATTAAAAACACATTGTTGCTCTTACTTTCAATTATTATTTCAATTTGTTACTTGTGCCTGCCAACTGGTATTAACTACATTGTAGTTAAAGAGAAGCCTATATAGATATACAATGATGAAGGACACATAACCATCAACACAATAGCTCTGAACAAATGAGGTTTCAGCATCTCATTCTTCCCTTCCTGTTCATAGACATGACTCAAGTAATTTTACATGAGTCATATTTTTTTCAGCCATGAAGTCCTTTTAAATTCCAAAAACAATAAAAGCTAATGACCTACTTCATATGAGAAAATTTGGTGATGGTAAATTTTTATATTGGAAAAGAGAACATTTTTAAGATAGACAATTTTATGGTCCCTTCTAACCAAATAACTTATGTAGGTTCTTCATGAAAATGCTGGAAATGACACCACTTCCGTTTTTGTTTTTGTCTTTTTTTTTTAAAGAGAAGAATCACATTAACTCAAGATCACATTGACTTTAGACATCCAGAATATTACGATGTTGAAATTTTGTTGATAGAATCAACACAAAGGCATATCAAAGCATCATGGGTAGCAAGCTGAATACCACTACCAACGTTTCTCCAAGACCCCAGGATTGGAAGGAGAATGTTGCAAACAGTAAGTAATGTGGCGGAAACTAGCAGAGCACTTCAGCATGTGGCAACGTGCACACAAGCACACACGTGTATTGCCTCAAACTGTGTAAGTAACTGAAAGGCTCTACAGCCATGGTGACGTTGCCTAAGTAGTACTTGAGAGAAGCATTTTGCTGTCACTAACAAGAATAATGGCAGCCTACTGGAATTCTAGCATTCCCTCGGACCCCACAGGCTGCTGACAGAGTATTAGCAGCAAACTAGCACTTAGACAAAATCAGAGACATAAGAAATCCTAAATTACCATGTAGCTCTCTTTTGGTTCTCTAATGGTTTGCAAATGAACTAGTGAGCACATTTAGGGCAGCTTTAGAAGGCCTCTTCACTGACAGGCTGCCTGACCATTTTAATCCCTGAGCACTCCCTCCAACTGAATCATTTAAGGTATGAGGCATTTTATCATTAGCATTATAAAAATCACACCTCATTCTCTTGGATTATATTCAGTGGTACAACACATTTAGAAGTTATTGTGAAATTCAAGTATTTACGCTTAATGTACTTCATTACAAGACTTCATAATACATGCTCCTCAACAAGACTTAACACAAAATTTATCTTCTTTCTAACACGGAAACCTCACCATTAGGTATTATTTATTCACGGTTTATCTTAATCCATACACAGACATTCAGTGTTTTATGATAGGAGAATATGAAACATAGTTTCCATCTTGGATTTGGCTTGTCAGGAAATCGCATTCATTCCACAAGAAAAAGTCAGCTCTGCCCCCGACTGTACCCACCCGTTCTCTACCCTGTTTCTCAACAATAAAGCCTACATACAAGAAAATCTAAATCCCCGTGGAGAATGTGAGTCCTCTAATTGGGTAAGGTTACTCTCTAAAATATAACTTCGTAGAGGAGAGGTGGAGGAGAAGTTGCTATGCCTTCCTTACATGCTGTTATTTTATTTAGAAAAAAAAAAAAAAAAAAGGGAAGTTGCTTGTAGTGGGGTTTTTCAATAGACAATTGTGCTTCTTTCGGCAAAATAGACTTTAATGTAAATGTTCAAGAGTGACATCACTTGAAGAAATGATGACTCCCTTTAACAATTGAAAAAGTTTTAAAATATTTTGAGGGTATGTCTCAAGTGTGTGTGTGTGCACGCGCCCATGCCCTGACACACTTGGGGAAGTCACAGGTCAATTTACAGCATTCAACTCTATCATGTGGCCATGGGGATTGGACTGTGGTTATCATGATTGGCAACAAGTGTATTTATCCACTCAGCCATCTCACTGGAGCCATAACGTTTTTTTTGTTTTTTTTTTTTTTTTTTTTTTTCAGTAAAAGCCATGTGATAGTTTAATTAACAGAGAAGGACTTACTGATATGTTCTAACATGTAACAGTTTAGAGATGAGGTAAAACAAATAAATCTACAACTCGTGGCCTTATTTTCTACATTTATCATCATGAATCCTAGAACATTTTAATAAAAAAGTGTTTTAGAGCTGGATACAGTGGCACACACCTGTAATCCCAGCACTCTGGGAGGCAGAGGCAGGGGGATATCTGTGAGTTTGAGCTCATCCTGGTCTACAAAGTGAGTCCAGGACA
Source organism: Psammomys obesus (assembly GCF_907164565.1). Classification (NCBI taxonomy): domain Eukaryota; kingdom Metazoa; phylum Chordata; class Mammalia; order Rodentia; family Muridae; genus Psammomys; species Psammomys obesus. The sequence continues at coordinate 1,457,941 of NW_026594083.1, read as the reverse complement.
CCCAAGGCTACAGAGAGGAACCCTGCCTCGAAAACGAACAAACAAACCAGCAAACAAAAAGCGTTTTAATGTGATTTGTTTTTTTTTTTTTTAGTCCATGTATTTATTTTACAGATGAAAAAACTAAGTTTCAGGAATTAAAGCCATGAGTTTAACAGTTAACTGAAACAGTCTAGGGAAGTCGCTGACCTCCCTAAATAACCTTAGATTACCTTGGGTCAGTGACAACCTGAACAGAATTCTAAAGATAACTAAAAACTTGAAAATTTAAAATGGTTTAACAAATCCTTGAAAAGCATTGGAAAGCATTTAGAGGCAGTGTGAGGAAGGGGTCTCTCAGAAAGCTCCTGGCAAACATGGGTGGACCAAGGTGGTTGGCTGAGGAAGGGTTGCTTATATCATGGTTTTCCTCCATTAGGTCAGCCTCAGAAAGTCAATGCTTTGAAGACAATTATGTTAATCCAGTGAGTAAGAGTCCAGTGTGAGGCAGTAATTGCAAGAGGATATTAGCTCAACCCCCACGAGCCACTTCTATTTGCTCCTGCAGCTGTTAGTTTACGTTCCCCTTCGAACAGCTTTCTAGCTCAGGAATTCCATTCTCAGGCTCATGAGTTCAGGCTGAAGACAGCGTGATCATAATCTCTGGCTGTCACAGAGATACAAGCCCTGAGATGATCAAATAATGGCTCATTCTGTCATCATGACAAGCTTTAAAAATGACAGCTCTTGTAGAACTGATTTCTTTAAAAAGAAAAGCTGCAAGGTTAATTTGATGGTTGTGTGATTTTTTTTTTTTTTTTAACGGAATGGGGAAGGTGTAGCTATAATGTTAATTCGAATTGAATGCACCTCAATGAATGAGTGTGCCTTTTAGATTTTGTTTTATTTTTGAGAAAAGGTCTCTCTGTCAAGCTGGTCTCCCATCTGAATGGAGTGGAGGCATGTGCCATCGTATCTGGTTGATGTGACACTGAGATTGGAGCTGGGGCCTAGTCCATGCGAGGCAACTGGATAACATCTCCAATTATATTTCAGATCTTTCTCAAAAGTTTATTTTGAAAGTCTGGAAGACTTGCAGCTTACTATTGTAACAGGGTTCTGTCATTAATAGCTGGGGTATAGATCATGGCAGTGTGCTCACAGGTTGTACAAGGCCTTGGATTCAATTTCCAGCAATGAAATAAAAAGCAAAGTAAACAAAAAAGATATCTCATGCTTAAAGAGAAGACCTTCCTATTAACTGTCAAGGATACACATGTTCCTTTTATATACACCATGAGGTGGCTTTACTGGTGTATACCGCAAGTCTTACAGAGACTTGATTGTCAATCAAGACTTGGTCAAACAGCTTAATGTGATGAAACAGCAGGCTAATGTTCAACAATTAGTTCCTATGTAAGTCAAACTTCACAAGGATATAAAAGGCCATTTAAATTTTATTTTAAGTGTACTTTAAAATTTATTAGTAAAATAAAACTTGATTTTTATAAAACATTTTAATTCTATTTATATAGCAATAAAATTACTTTAAAAAAAAAGAAATTATCTTTAACAAAATACTGCCTGTCCAACAGAAGAAGATAATTCATTTTGACTTTTACACAGGGGACGAGGAAGGAAGTTGTCTAATACGGAATAGGAAAAAGCGTATGTTTAGACGATTGTAGTGAGCGTTAATAGCAGCACAATAGCACACTAATAGGGAGGTCATTCAAACGTGAGGAGAATGTTTGAAGGGAACTGGGAGCGACTTGTTTTATCACAGAGGGCAAGGCTGGCTAAGCAGATGGTACTCAGGATTTCTCAATGAGCCCAGCATCTGTGTGTACAAGTTGCATAAATGCCAATTAAAATGTGTCCGAGTAAATTTACATCCCTTGCTGATAGAAAGCAAGCCAAACTTGCTGGCTCAGGATCAAGGTTAAACTTAACCATCTGCTGAACTCGCGGCAAGTTGCTTTCAGATTGTCCAGAAAGTCCCCGAGAAATAATAAAAACAGGACTCCTATTGATTTGTATTTATTTACATTCACAAGTCATTTCTAAAGCCTTGGGCTAGAGCTCAAAGGGTGGGAAAAGTTACTATTTATATGACTTGGTCAAGTATATTTTGGGCCTCATTTCTAACAAATACCTCTTTGATTAAAGTGTGTGCTTGAATAAATTTCCTTAATCTCCTCGCAACTTTCCAGTTGAGGTAATTTTGTTTAAAATTTACCCTTTCAAAATGATCTTGAACAAAAAACAAAAAACAAAAAACAAAAAAACAGGCATGCAATGGCAAGTCTGTCACTTCCACAGGAAGGAAGGGCTACGCACCTCAGATTGACAGGCAACCCATGAAATCACCAGCCACAATTTTTTTTTTTTGAACTGCAATAAGTGAAAATGGTGTTCCTTGGGATCTCCCTTCTGTGTAACTTTCTTTACCATTCCCTTCTTTGTCCCAGTTCATGTGTGCCTACATGAAGATTTGTTGGATCTGTGTAAGCTTGGGATTTTTAATTTCAAACTTCCAATAAGTATTCTAAAAATCAAAATCTTACCTTGTTAGCAAAATAACTATATTGCAAAGGAATAATATACAGCCATAAATATATGTTTAAGAACTAATAAGATACTTGAGACAAATTTTAATTGACAAAAAGAATATAAAACTGACACAAGATGGCTTCCCTAATTCGATCTGATTACTTTTTTTTTTTTTTTTGCCTTTGCTATAAGGACACGAAAACCCACCATTCTGTACTTAGGTTTTTGTTGAGCACTTACTCCCATTTCATTCCTTCAGAATCTGAAGTGTTTTCAGTATTGTACAAATGCAGAAACTGGTGTCTGGGAAGTATTAAGTTACTTGCTTATTATTTGCAGGAATCAGGATTCTACCCTAGGGCTGTCTATGTGATATGAAATCTGGTTTCATCATCAGAATTGAGACTGTTGCAAGAACCATATATCACATCAGATATTTCCAGAGAATAGCATCATACAATAGAACTATACAAGAATTCCCAAATAAACTGATAATTAATATTTAATCATCAGTACTTATGTGTCTAGCAGGTGTGTTTTGAAATCTAACACTTGGTGTCAATACTGTGCTGGAAAATGTGTTAACAGCTTGGCATATATTCTCACGGAACCATACGAACTTTGGTGGGTGGAAAGTAGACAGTTATAGAGGCCTGAAAACTAGGGTGTACTCATATCAATTTAATAAAAAAAATATCAATGTTCTTATCCAGTATATCTGAGAAACATCATATAAAGACTAAATTGTACAATATGTAGCTATAAAACAGTTCTTTCTTGAAAAAAAAAAAAAGCTCACAAGATGAATTTGGTTAAAACTGCTATTTGAAACTTATAAGAAAATCAATGCCATGAATAATTTTAGATCTTGATTTTTTTTTAAACAAAAACATTTCTTTTGAGTACCATATCTTTCTAGCATAAACTAGTCAAAAGTTACCTCAGATATTTACAGCTTTTAATTTTTTGATGGCTTTGGAAAGAAAAATAAAAGCATTATGAAGGGTAGGCTTGCTCTATACTTAGTAATATGTGCTAGGTAATCCATAATACTTGCTATTCCTCATTAGTTGTGTCTCCCTCCTTCTCCTTACCCAAAACAAAAGGTCTCTGGCACAAAGGATGTGCAAAAACACTGTTTCCTTCATTACATGTTGGCCAGTGTTAGTGCTGGGCTGCTTGGATATTACCTGGTCCCTCCTCTATTTCTCTCCTCCAAGATTCTCTGTTCTGTTTCTGTCTGGATACCTTACGCTGGGCAGTACTTCTTACATAGGAAGAAATGCAATAGCAATTTCTCAAGGCCTAAGATAACCTCACTGAGGTTTTCAAGCAATTCTGGGAGGAATGCTCATTTACAGGTCATTTGCAAATGTGAGAATTTCCCCCTAGAATAACAGATAGCACACAACAGACAGTAACAAGACAACCTGCAACCAACTCCCCAGTGTAGGCTTTGGCAGTTGTCCATTCTCTGGTCCATTAGATGGGGTCTACTGTTACACCTGGCCATAACTGTGACAACCTAAAACCATTAGTCAATTTAAGTATTTCCACAGTCTTCAATGTTTGCATGCATTATGATTCTCTGAGCAAGGCTTGTATGAAAAATCCATTTCAATGCTTTATTCTTTATTAAAACAAAATATATTTGCTAAGACTTTTTAAAATGAAAAATTAAGTTTCTTTGGAAACTTCAGAAAAAACTCAACATCCACAGATTCGGAAACACAGGAGTTTATAAAAATACAACCAACAAGGAATACTTCGGATTCTGTCTTTTGTTCAATAAACATTTTAAAACAACATCATCAATGTCAATAATCACTAAGATGACATAAAAGCATCCAGAAATGATCTTGTATTTCCTTTACTAAGGACGAAAGATTTGAAAAGATAGTATTTTCTATGTGATGAATATCTAATAGATAAGTACTAAGACAAGAAACACTGGCAAATGATATTTCATAAGACATTTTATTTATAATTTAAAAAAACGGATTTATTCAGTTTTTTATGGAACTTTACACTCAGTAAATTAAAATTTTCTAATAATATATGGTATATGCTTTGAGGGAATGCATTATTTGTATATATTCCTTGGTATAAATGGCCAATTTGTACCCATCAGAAACAAAAGTGATTAGCTGGTAAACCATCCCATGAAATTATGGCCAGCTTAACTAATAGTAGGTTTTCCACTAAATTACCCAGATGAACACAGACCTTGGACAATTACATCCTGAGTAGCTCATGTAATTCTCAGGGAGGAAAACTGCAGCATTTAACAAGAATACAGATGTTGAATTTCAAATGACCTCCCAAGACTGGGGAAGGCGAATTTCAGTACCATGTTGAATTCTGCCACACATACATCATGTGTACTTAGTAAAAATGCCAGTGAAATAAAACAAAATAAGGCTGGGAAGCCTCCTAAGCATGTACTAAAAGATTACAGTTACTCCTTGCAACAGCCCTTTGCTTCACTCAGCATCTAATAATTGTCACTCTTCTGCACAAAGAGGCAAAGTCCCAGGAAAAGAGGGGACGGCACATGCCTACAAATACATGCAAAGATTCTTCAGCAGGCTGAGATGAAGAACAACGACACAAAGGACCCCATTTTAAAACATTCAGGAGTTTTCTCTCTCTCACATGCCTGCTTTGTGCTCCGGTCCTACTTCAGGCCCTTAATTTTACTTTTGTCTCTGGCCTAAGTTCTGCTTTGTTGGTGAGAGCACAATTATTATCTGGGGACTATTTTTGGCCTTCACTTAACAGGTATTTTTTTTTTCCTGGTTGCCTAAGTTATTGATTTGAACAGTTTACGTTAATGTTCCAGGCAGGAGCTGCCCACGCCCATGCAGCTCCTCAATGGTTGAGATCTCACAGGACTTAGGGAATAGGTGAGAAGATTGCACTGCAGGACTTCAAACTCCCAACTTATGTCCGTGCCTACCATGCTGCTCTTAAAGAACTCTCATGGATTCAGAATCTTCTTGTTGTGATGATAGCATCTGCTTACTAGTCTTTTCCTTTAACTGGTTCATTTCAGCAATAGCTTCCAAGAAAGCTTTTGTAAATAGCAGAGAAAATAGGGCAAAGCAAAGACTCAATAAGAATTATATATGGTGGATGATGGCATGATCAAGCCTTGAACTCCTGGTCAGGTGCTCCCTTGTTTTTTAAAAAGAGTTTTCAAGTATAATTGGTCTTTGGTAGGTTTTAATATGAGTTTATAAAACATCAAGAAAATCCATGGTTATTTATGACTGCCTGTACGTGTATATTCACATGTGTCCAGGAGGGTGGGTGCGTGTGCATGTGTGTGCTTCTGATGGGGGCAGAGATCAACCACAAGGGTCCATCCTCAGGAAATTCTACACTTTCATTTTAAGATGGCTCTCCAACTCACTGGCCTGTAACTTGAATTCAAACATTTGGTTAGGAGGGCTGGGCCCAGCAGCTCCAGGGATCTGCCACCCAAGTGTTGGAAATGCTACCATACATATCTGGCCTTTTGCTTCAGACGGAAGTGATTTATCTGAGCTATCACCTCAGCCCAAAGTAATCATTATGCCTGTAATGTAAGTGCTCTCCTGACGACACTGATATTTTTCCTGTATACTAATTTGTATTAGAGTGTGGATTACACTGCGAACAATACCATGTTTAAGAGTAAAGACCATAAAGTCTCATCATCTGGGTGACACCCTCAGGTTCACTAATTACACTGAAGATGACTTTAGCCAAGTTGCTTAGTCTGCTTTTGTCCTTGTATTTATATTTTGGAAGGTTATATATAGGGATTAATAAAAAACTTTATCAGAGAATATCTCTAAAAATTTAAGAGTTATTAAATTTAAAATAGTCCTTGGTCCACCAAATACTAAGTGAAAATATCAGTTCTTGTGATCAATATGAAGGAATTTCTTGTTGCTTTTAACATGTAAATAGTATTAGACATTTTCATGGAACTGGACACAAAGAGATTGGTATTTTGTTGTTGTTACTCTTGGTAGAGAAAAAAATGCTTCCTGTTCATGGTAAACTGAGAAAAAAAAACTCCTCACATGTGTGAATCCAACTAGAAGAGAGATTTATGGTGGAACATTCCCCTTTCAGTACTAATTAAACTGCACCAATATCTTCTTAATATAACGGGCCACTCTAATTGGTTCCATTCAAAATCATTAGCTCCAGAAGGACAGAAAGTAAACAGAAATGTCAGTTTGAGGAGGATTTTAAATGAGATACAAAAGACCCTGAAGGAAAAGTGAGTACATACTTGTTATCCAAATTTCCACAGAATATATATGCAATAAATGTTATCTGGAACCATACTGCTTTATTACTCTTGTACATATTGAAATTCATACCATTTGTGCCAAATTTCTTTGCATGTGTTTGCAGTGGAAAATGACTAAGTAAACTCAGATCATGTACTCCATGATCAGGTCCCTAATCTGAAAGTTCAACATGTGAAACTCTCTATTATCTGAAATTTGGGGTGTTGACATGACACTACAAATGAAAATGTTCACATCTGACACAATATAATTGGTAGCAGTTAAAATGCAGGTATACAATAGAGCTTATTCATTATATACAAGGGGAAAGCCGAGGTTAATGCTGTCAACTTGACAGGATCTAGTATTATCTTGGAGACAAGTCTCTGGGTGGGGGAAGAAGAACATGGAAGAGGTCAATGGATCTCTACATAGGTGTGCCAATCATCTGGGGTTCCGAGCTGAGCAAATGGGAGAAAGCCATTGCTCTCTGGTTCCTGGCAACAGATACCATGTTATTAGCTGCTCCATGTTCCTGCTTCCATGGCTCCCTCATAATGAAACTTGTGCTGTTCAATGTGAGCCAAAATATAAGTTTTCTCCCTTACATTATTTTTCTTAGGTATTCTGTTGTAGAAAATGGGAAAAAAAAACTAACCCTCACTTGGGTGTCATACATCATTTTGCACATGCTCAGATATTCCACCCAAGCACACACCCAAAGGGTTAGACACTGAGGGATAGAATGGAGTGTGCGGTCTGTGTGCGCCAATGTCCCAGTCTTCACTGGCTTTTGCTTTTATTTTCTTCTCTCTGGAATAAGGTACTCTGTGTTGCCCATGTTGTTTACCAGTTTATAAATGTGCTCTGATGATTCTACTGTGCAGACTGCTTACCTTGATGACAATATTATATCCACCCATGCTGTTTCTTTCTGTTAAGTAATGATGAATGAACATAAAATGGTTGTGTGATAGTAACAAATATTGATTCAACAAAAATGCTGATGTCCAATAGAGTGTTTACATGGGTGGCTGAGACAGTGACACTTTTGTTTTATAATGTTCAGTGTGCAAAAACTTTCTTTGTGCGCAAAATTACTAAACTAATCAAATTATCTTTATTGATATAAGGTATTTATGAACATAAATCAACTTCTTGTTTAGACTTGAGTCTTATCCCCAAGACCACACACACACACACACACACAAACACACACACACTTGAACTTTTTAAAAAAATCACTCTGAGTATATGAAATCTTTAAAACAACTGAAATAGTGTTAATAACAAGAAATTGTTCTCTGTGTGCTTCTAACATTCGCTCTTCTCTCGTGTTTCCTCTGTACTCAGAATAAAAGTCACTCTTCTAATCCCTTTAAGTGGTTCTTATCCTTGGCTGCACACAGAAATCCCTTGGGGACACAAAAAAATTTAGATGTCTAAGTCTTTTGGGAGAGATTAGAAATAATTGTTCTGGGATGTAGCCTGGTGACTCCAGTTTACAGTTAAGGCTAAGAGATACTGTTTTAAACTAATAATATCTGAAGTCAGGGAGCAATACTTGAGAATCACAGAACATAATCCTTTGGTAAAAAGATACAGAAATTTTATTGGGATATATTTATTTAGAAATTTTAATTATTGTTTTATCTTATTCCAGTTGTGTATATTTTTATGTGAAGATAAGTATTAAGGACCCAAGTAAGATGTCACTTTTTCCTATTATTATTATTATTATTATTATTATTATTATTATCATCATCATCATTATTATTATTATGTGTTTTCACACATGTGTTCATATGATGTTGGCCTGTTGTCTGTCTTTTCTCTCAGAGAATAAAACCTTTCATCTTGGAGGGAAACGTTGGGGAGGTAAAGTAATTAGATGTTTTAAGGGAAGGTGAAATAATGCAAGTAAGCTGCTTAAAACAGGAAGTAAACTAATCAAATTAGCCTCAGGAAGTCCCTGACCCTGACAATATTCACTAGGTTCTTCCCTCCCCATAAGTATATAAACAGTAAAGACTGTGGATAGAAGACCATACAAGCTCCCTCCCACCTGAAGGAAACAGAGAATAACCAAGCACCATGGAGGAAGATGAGACCAGTGAACTGCCCAGATGAAGAAAAAAATGAATAAAAGCTAATTGAGTTTTCTGAAAAAGGCTTAGACCACATGGAAAACACACTTTCCAACATGTTTATCTGCCTGCCCGTTGTCCAGTATGCTACAGGTTTCCAGCTATTATAAGCTGTCATCCATACTGGTGAGGGCTTTGATGATTCAACTGCACTTGAGTTATTTCTGCTCCTTCACCCATATTCCTGCAAGTAACCCCAATAAAACCGATTTGTTCACCAAGGTAAACTTTGGTGATATCCTTATATTGGTATGTTATCGGTTCCCTCTCCAAGGTGAGGAGACAGATGTTGTCAGCGTATGGAGATCAGAGGACTCTTTTGGCATTGGTTCTCTCTTACCACCGTCTATTAATTAATCCAGGCAATGAATACAGGTTGCCAGGGTTACACAGCAAGAGCCTTTGCTATAAACTAGGAAACCATTCCTTCAGTGTCAGGACACATAGTTGTGCAACTAAGCTCAAAGGAGACCAACATGACCTATATCAAGCTCACAGCAAAACTTGCCCGTTTCGTTAACATAATACTGTTTCGTAGTCACGAATGATGAAAGACTGAGGGGTTATGGAGTCTTGAATCACAGTTGCAGAGAGACTTTAAAGCCAGGCAACAGGATGGACATCCCTGTAAGAAATACCACAGCTATGGGACGTCCTCTAAAGAAAGCTGACTGCAGGATGCAGAATTGGCTTAAGGTGGTGGGGGGATGGGCTCTGAATGGCAGAGCTGGAGGGGTGCAGCTATTTGAAGGCCACATAATTGCATTGTGAGTCCTAGTTTCCAGACATGACATTGTGGTTTTTGATGTTTCCTCTGGTGGGTTTCAGTCTTGCTCTGTTCTGGTACTTCCTTGCTATATTTCACATTTATTTCTTTGAGAGTGGTAATGTTTAAGCAGTGCCATTTGTGTGACTGAATTTTGGAAGTATGTAAATCAGAGGAGACTCTGACCTGACTTTTAATCCGTGGCAAAATTGTGAAAGACTGGGAAGCATTTTGCATTATGTGATGCTGATGAGCCTATGAGCCTATGAGGATAATTGTTGGGAGGTTATGTCCTTATGTCATGCGTCACGTTGACAGAGGGAATAGTTGTAGTGGTTAATCTTGACAGGATTAACAGGATTTATAATCACCAGGGAAATAATCAACTGGGTATACCTGTGAAGGATTTTCCAGATTGGGTTAAATGAGGGGGAGGCTACAATAAATATTGACCTTGGCCCTTATAATTTTTCATTATAATATTATTACCTTATAATTTTGTCATCTATTAACATTTTCTAAATGTACTGTACAAGTCTTAGAAACGCCACGTAATTCATTAAACATCACATAGTTAAGAAGTGACAAAATTGTCTGTAACTCCTGGCTGGGCACTCCTAAACCAGTGACGCCGTTCATTGCTCATCTGCCTTTTTTTAAATTAAATTTTAATTTTTTTTAATATTAGTTATAGTTTATTAACTTTGTATCCAAGCTGTAGCCTGCGCCCTCATTCCCTCCCAATCTCACCCTCCCTCCATCATCTCCTCCCTGCCCCTTTCTAGGTCCACTGATAGGGGAGATCCTCTTCCCCTTTCATCTGACCCCAGCTTATCTGGTATCTTCAGGACTGGCTGCAATGTCCTCCTCTGTGGCCTGGCAGGGCTGCTCCTCTCTCGGGAGGGGTGGGGGGCGAGGGGAGGTCAAAGAGCCAGCCATTGAGTTCCTGTCAGAAACAGTCCCTGTTTGTTTGCTTTTAACTAACATATAAAAATAATAGGTTTTGTTATAGCACCTTCAAAGGTCTTTTTCGTTGGTTCCCCATTCTTCTCCCTGTCACCAGCCTACTCTGAGTCTGCCCCAACTGGCCTCCTTATGCTTCTCTGCATTCTCCTGCAATGTGAATGCTGTTTCTCTCTTTCCCTTCCCATCTCCCTTAATACTTATTTTCCTCCTTGCATGTCTACTTCGTTCTTGTGGTTTTTGAACTACTGTCTGTATCAGAATCACCCAGTTGGTTTTCATAAAAAGATGATTTTGGAGACTGCCCTCCAATTTTTTTCCTTTATTTATTCTGGTAGAGAAACAGAATAAATCCCCAGGGGTCATGGGGCCCTGTACCTAGGAACCAGTGGCACAGATTTTTAAGTAAACTGATTTCATAATTTCATTTACATATCAGAAATTGAACTAGTAATCATGCATGAGTGGGCCACTGTCACAAGATCATTGTAATATGACCTCTCACAGTGTCACACTCTTCATGTGATTTATGAACTATAACACTTTCTCTCTCTGTCAAATCCCAGTATGCTTGTTGAGTTAAAAACAAAACTTTTTATTTTTTGTACTCTGATAAGGATTTTTAAAGGCAAGATGATATTGATTTATTAAAGGGAATGAATTTATCCGAAAATTATCATAAATTTTCCCACTGCGATGGTTTATTTCATACCTATTGACCTATATTGTCTTTAGTAAAAGACACAAACACACACACTCACAAATCTAGTAAGACAATTTGTTAACTATGCATGAATTTCATAAAATAAACACATAAATATTAATCTCAGATAATTTAATAATTCAGAATTAAAAATATCACTCTAAGAGCTTACAGTATTTGATTTTGCCAAGAAAATAGTACACCGATATCAAATTTCATCTTTCTACTTTGTATCAAATTGTTCTTGTTTATTTTTTGTTTTTTAATATACTATAATTAATGTAATATATTTCCTATGAAGACAGTATTTTTACTGATTCAATTGCAGATAATCCCAAACCATTTAATCATTTACCATATCTTAGTGGTATTTCCTCATTTGGTTAAAAAAAAAAGATCAAATTCTCTAAAACATTTGCTTTTATAGTTATAAGATAGTAGGCTTTTCATTTAAACTGACAACACTGGCATTGCCACAACCAACCCCCAAATTTATACAATGACAAAGCTGAGAGATTAGAGAAAGATATGGGCAAAGAACTATACAATTTCATAATTCTGAAAACATTTTACTGTGAGACAGACAAGACTGCAAGCTATAAAATGTTCATAATACCACAGCTCATAGAATTCAGGCAGGTAAATGTCTCTGGAAAGAATTATGAATGGAGCCATTTCAGTAATCCAGTGTGGGTTGGGCCAAGCAGTAAGACATAAAGATCAGTATTGTCATCCAAAATAATAAACCCCTCTTGGTAAGTCTGAATAAAGTGCTGAAATCTATTTATAATAAGTGTTGAGTGATCTTGGCAAATCTAGAGAAATAGACCACACGGAAATAACGTTCAACAAGTCTTCACTGGTTTTGCATCTCTGGGGAATAGGACTAACAAAGGTAAGGTTATCAGTTTTAATGACAAAATATTATAAAAAATAAGGTCAGGTATTGATATTGATAATAGTGTTCATATTTCAAAAGCATTAATTTGAACCTGACTTCAGCTTTTGGCTCAAATTTAAAAATGAAATTAGAGTTCAAGTATGAAGCAATCTTTTAATGAGTAAGAATGAGGACTTTTCCATAATCTCTCAGCACCTTGGAATAAAGAAGTAATGGGTTCAGAGTAATGATTTGTGACTGACATTTAAAGCAGCCTGGATTATATTTCACACACCAATAAAAATAAGCCACATTTTTAAAATATAAATGATGTCTTGCTATGCTTTCAGAATTCCCTATCTTCTTTTACTGTATCCTTGAAAAGTCATAAATGATATGACTCTTTATTTCATTAGTCCCTTGCAAACTTTTCATATTTCTTTTTCTCAAATAAAACCTCTAACCTGAGAGAATGCTGGGAGAGTCCTCTCCCTCCTTACTTTTCTAGCACAATAGAAAAATGCTAATATTCCTTTTCTTTTTGAACCCATTGAAACTTTCAGTCCACTCATAATATACTTGAGAAAAAAAAAAAAACTTCTCCCAATTCAAATAAGTTGAGCTCCTCTGTCAGTTCTATGGTCAGTCTCACCTTCAGCCTACACTTTCGTGAAACTAGAATTGGCAATCTCAGCCCTGCAAGCCCTGTAAGTTCTCGACATTCCATTGCCAAATCCTACAATATCTTGAGCTATCTCGGCACCCATACAGAGGACTCTGACAAAATCCCAGTTTCCTGAATATCTTTATATCAGATTTAAGCTCTGTTCCATTGAGCCCTGTTCCACCCACCATAAACCTTCACAAAAACAGTGATGTTGTGGGAACACTAAAAGGTAAAGTCTTAGAGGACATTTGTGGTAGGCTCCAGTCCTGTTCTCTTGCTTCTATCACTTCCGGTGTCTATGCTGTTTTCCATTCTGAAATTATGCATCTTCCCTAGGGCCCTCCTTGTTTAGCTTCCTTAGGTCTGTAGGTTTTCGTGCATTTATCCTAGATTATGTGGCTAATAACCACTTCTAAGTGAATATATACCAAGCGTGCCTTTCTGCTTCTGGGTTATCTCACTGAGGATGATCTCTTCTACTTCCATCCATTTGCCTCCAAATTTCTTGTTTTCCTTGTTTTTAATTCCATTTTGTAAATGTACCACACTTTCTGTATCCATTCTTCAGTTGAAGTACATCTAGGTTGTTTCCAGATTCTGGCTATTACAGATAAAGATGCTATGAATATACTTGAGCAAATGCCCTTGTTGTATGATTGAGCATCTCTCAGATCTATGTCCAGGAGTGGTATAGCTGTGTCTTGAGGTAGCACTAGTCCCAGTTTTCAGAGAAAGTGCCAGATTGATTTCCAAAGTGGTTGTACAAGCTTACATTCCAACCAGCAATGAAGGATGGTTCCCTTCTCCACATCCTCTCCAGCATGTGTTGTCACTTGAACTTTTGATCAGAGTCATTCTGATGGTTGTGAGGTGGAATCTTATTGAAGCGGATGCAGAGACTCACAGCCAAACTTTGGACAGAGAGCAGAGAGTCTTATGGAAGAAGGAGGGTATAAAAGGACCCAGAGTATTCAGTCTCAGAAAAGATCCCTACCATTCATGCAGATAGCCTTGAATCCCCTGCACAGATGTAGCCCATGGCAGCTCAGTGTCCAAGTAGGTTCCCTAGTAATGGGAACAGGGACTGTCTCTGACATAAACTCAGTCTGTGGCTCTTTGATCACCTCCCCCTGAGGGGGGAGCAGCCTTACTAGGCCACAGAGAAAGACAATGCAGCTACTCCTGCTGAGACCTGATAGACTAGGATCAGATTGAAGGGGTGGTCTTTCTCCCCAATCAGTGGACTGGGGGAGGGGCATGGGTGGAAAAGAGGGAGGGAGGGTGGGATTGGCAGAGGATGAGGGAGGGGCTACAGTTGGGATACAAAGTGAATAAATTGTAATTAATAAAAATAAAACAAATTTTTAAAAAGGATCCAGAGACACACAAGTAGATCAACAAAGCCAAAGGGGGGAAAAAAAAAAGCTGGGTCCAGGGGGATTGCAGAGACTGATGCATTAGCCAAAGACCATGCATAGAGAGGACCTAGATCCCCTGCTCCGATGTTGCCCTTAGACAGCTTAGTCTCCATGTGGGTTCCCTAGTAAGGAGAGAAGAGAGTCTCTGACATGAACTTGGTTGCCTGCTCCTTGATCACTTCTCCCTGGTGAGGTGACCTAGCCAACCCACAGAGAAAGAGGATCCACACAGTTCTGATGGGATCTGATAGACTAGAGTCAGATAGTAGAGGAGGAGGACTTTCCCTTTCAGTGGATTAGGGGAGAGGGATAGAGAAGGGAGCTACAACTGGGATACAAAGAGAATAAATTTTAAATAATAATAATGATGAGAAAAAGAAAAAAAAGATAAAGTCTTAAATCTCTCTTATATGTGACACTTTTTCTAGTTTTCTTTTCCCTTCCTTCCTTCTTTTCTTCCTTCGTTCCTTCTTTTTTTCTCTTTTTTTTTTTTTGGAACTACATCTGGTGACTAGAAAACAAAACATCCAGGTATTAGACCCCACTTGACCTTTCCCTTTATAATTCTTCTCCTAAGTTTGCATTTTGGAGCTTTGGATGTATCGACTTAAATATTTCTATTAGAAAAAGCCCCCGATTGACAAAATGCCTTGGCTGATTAGATTAAGCAACAAAGAAGAATGATCCCACAAACCAGGATATTCTCATATGAGAAAGTTACAGGAATTGTCCACTCTGGGGCCCCTAAGGATCTGAGGGCCCACGTTCCCTAAATATCTCATTCTCCATTATTCAACTTTTACGTTCATTTAGTCCTGTGGGTAGAGAGATGGCAGCTGTAATTCTCGGGTCTTGCATGTGAAAACAACACCAGGAGGTAGAGCAAGGAGGGAAGAATCATCCTGATCTATTGACGCAACCTCCCTCATCTTCAGATGTATTGACAAGAAAGAAGCCTTCACACCCATACATTGATAAGGGAATGGTTGAACCTAAGCATGGATTTAGTTTAGTTACTTTATGCTTCCTAGAGGATCCCTCATTCCTATCTGGTGCAAGAGAGAAAGAGACAAAATATCAAAACCATGGTAATGCCAGTATAGCTGGACTGAGAATAGATGGACCACTCATGGACTGTTTTCTTATGTACTTGCTGGCATTCAGTTCTTTTTTGCTAGTTTCCTTCCCACTTTCCCTTATTGTGAGCATGCTGCTTGATTAGTGAGAGTAAGTGAAATACAATATTAAAGGCTTCCATGATTGTACCTTCCGATTAGTACAGGAATTCATATTGTTTCACAATGTTCAGGGAACTTTTGGTAGCATGACACCAAGAGTCCTTTGCTTCCAAAAAAAAAAAAAAAGCCAAACACCAAAATCTCGTTGTTGTGGCTTAAGCCTGCACACTGATATTTCTCTGTCTTTGAGACAGATACCTATTTCAATACTCAATTTGAAGAGTTGGACAGATATCCTGAGTCTAAAAAAGTTCCAGCTTTAAGACTTTCAGTAACACAGCATCTCTGAATGTACATTTGAGCATGTGTATTATCTTTCTTTAAATATCCTGTAATCTTTATGAACTTCAAATTCCTGAAAATCTGCATCTTTCTCTGCTAACATATCAGACATTTCTAACCGTGTGCTACCTAATGCTAGAGAACATGTCACTAGCCTCTTTATCTGCCAGTTTCCTTTTCCTATAAATTGGATTAATAGAAGGCACCCTACCATTTCTGCAAACCTATGATAGAGATCAAAAATCTATACATCAAAGTGCAATGTTCTCTGTAATTATTCTAATCATCGATGTACACTGTTCTCTTGTGGCTGCTATTTCCTAGCAAGAGGCTGCTGTTGCATCTGCTCCTGCCAGTTTGTCTCCAGGATATGACAAGAGTAAAGCTCTAAATGAGCTGAGCCATCGCTGATTGCTGTCCAGATTACCCATTCAGCTGCAGGTATTTGCCAGCTATCTACTGTGATGTTACATTGCTTCAGGCTGTGCTACAGGGAACCCTCATAGGGTTTCATCTGCCTGCCATGTGCTCAACTCTCCTCCAGCCCCGGGGAGTTGACTTTCATGTAGAAGGGTTTCAACTTCTCAGGGTTGCATGAATCCTGAGACCTCATTGTGGGAAACTATACCCTACCATCTGGTGTGAAGTGTGGCACTAAAAGACACTGATAGACTTTGTCTCGTAATTGAATGTGCTGATCGTAGGTGTCGTTTCCATAAACAAGACTAGACAGCACAATAGCCTGGTAGATTTTCATTTTGGCCTGGAATGAGTTTCTTTGTTTTCATCATCCTGTCATTCTCATAAATGTTATGAGTTCTAAAATATGATTTATTACTTTACCTGTTAATGTGCCTTTATTAGGTAGTCAGCTGCTGAAGTTGCAGAATTTGGTAACAAGCAATTTCACAAGTAATTATGCAGCCACATGGTTGAGAGCATGCAAGTGCTACAGAAGTTGAGTGGACAATAACGAGCAGAAAGATATAAAGGGTTGAATCGAACAGAAAAACTAAGCAGGTTATATTTAGGAATATATATATACACACACATATATATATATATATATACACACACATATATATGTACATACACAGTCATGTCACAATGACTAATGATAAAAGAAGCCATGAATTTAAGAGAAAGCAAGACAGGGTATATGGAGGAATTTGGAGAAAAAACAAAGGAGGGGGTAAATAATGAAATTATACTGTAATATCAAAAATAAAAGAAAAACATTTTTAAAAAAGGGGTGCTCTTGCTTTGGCAATCACTGTAGCACTAAATAGAGCAATCCTACTGGAGTAGACTCTCCACCCACAACAAACCTGTGCCAGTCCTCCCTCATACTGCTCAACACAAATTAAAAACTGATCCTCAGCGTGATCGCTATCTATTTCCCATTTACAATATGCTCTTCTGGTCTACCACCATATTTAATCCTCATAACACCTTGCAAAACAAATAACAGCACTAGTATTTTAAATAAGAGTTTCAGGGTTGGTAAGTTCTCTTATTAGTTATTCAGAAAAGGAGCTTCTGGGATTGCAAGAGGAATGGGAGCCAGCAAGTTTCAAAGGCTTCACATCAATTCCCTTTAATGGGAAACGCATGGAATGTCCCGAAGAACTGAGGTTTTCTCTTTGTCTTCAGAACGATCCTGATGGCTGACACACTTACTAAAAACTGTCCTTATAACCCGAGATTCTACGCTTTAAAATCTGTGATTCTGACAAGAACTTTTTCCTGGAAATTTTTTTTTTTTTGATTGAGCTATCCTTATAATTTGGAATCTCAGCATGGATACAGGACCTAACAATGCACCTTGTGGTGCATTCGGCTTCTGCATTCCTGTCTAGACACAGCAAGGGTCTCTCCTGGGTGACCAACCATCCATAGGGTGTTGGCTTTGTGCTGGACTCTAGGGTATGACAGCAGACAGAATACAAAGTGTGAATGCTAACAAGAGGCTATACTTTAGACCTGAAGGGTCGAAGGCAAGAAAAATCTGAAAAAGAAAGGTAGCATTCTTTTGAAAAAAAAAAAAAAAAAAAAGCCATGTACTCAGCTATCCATATGAATATACCAAATGGCATTGAAATAATATATTCCTTTTTGTAAGTACCAGCAAGTCTATGAACAAATAGATTTAAAAAAAATTGCTGAACATTTTTTTCTTTAAAGAATTATTTCAAGATATTTAAAGTATATATATTGACTGCAGAATCACCTTTCATTGAACTATCAGCTAAATTTACCATATTGATTACATCGATGAGTTTAAACTTTAATATTTGCCCAACTTTCTATGTATGGTCCAAACTCAGAACTCCATCATTAGTCCTTACTTCACAGAGAAACCCAACAAATTAAATTAGATGGGAGGTACTGGGTGTGTCTGTGAGGAGTAAAGTTAGAGGAAGAAAGCTATGTGATTTGAGCCCTCCTCCTTATCCTGAGCCAGCTGGATCTGCAACAGGTCACCTAACTTCCTCCACCCCTACTGCTCACCAAGAAAACTGAAATAATAATCACTATACATACTTTACTGTACAATTATGAGAGTCACAGAAAATGAAAATACATAAAATGAAACCGTTCTGAATATTATTAGTGTACTTAATAAATGTTTGCTAGCCACAGTGTTGCAATGAAGATTTATAAACTTTAGTCTCAAACACGGCGTAGAACTTTGGCATCTGAAAAAGGCTCCTCACTTTACAAACAGGCAAAGACCGCCTCCGCTGCTTGTGAGAAGCAGTTAAAAGGCAAAATCAGAAGCAGAATACAATACTGCATACAGAGAAGGGCAGCAATCCTCCTGAACTGACATTCTTTACCAGTGATGACATTACTGGACTTCCAAGCAAGAATAATTTCAAATGACTCATTTTAAACACCCGTCCCAAATTTTGTTTATAAACAGACCATTACAGCACTAGTAATGATATTTAAGAGCAAGCAACCTATACTGAAAATTCCTCAACTGAAATTTGTTGTGTGCTCAAAAACTGATGGATTATTTATATTTTCTCTGAAGAAAATAAATTTTGGCCATATAAGAACATAACATGCCCTTGTAATGCTGCTATGGTTTGGGGCTTAAATGTCTCTCAGAGTCCCATATATAAATGACTTACTGCCTGGCCTGTATAGCTATTGGAAAGCAGCTGGAATTTTCGGTGGTAACACCCAATGGAAGGATGTTGTTTGGGTCAATGAGGGTGTGTATATAAAGGAACCATTGGGACCCTCCTTTTCGCTTTCCCCTCTCGGGCACTCCTTTCCTCCCCCTTCTCTCCTCTCTATGTGGTGAGGACTGACAGCAGAAGAAACCTACCATGATGAAGAGCAGACGGTCTGCTACCACCCCCAAAACACAACAGACTATACTCTGCAGATTCGAAGTAACAAGGCCAAGTCACTATGGACTGAAACCTCTAACATTTGTGAGCCAAAATAAACTTTCTCTCTCTTAGTTGTTTGTCTTAGGTGCTCTGTCACAGTGACACAAAACCAGCTAACACAAATACTTACCCTAGAAAATAATATTCTGATCTAACTGTATTCCGCAACTAAAAAGTAGATCAATTACACCGAGAAAAATAGTGAAACATGATAAAAGTCAGAGCACTGACTCATACTTCAAGCATCCATTGATGTAACCCCATTTGTATATATGAAATTTCTCCATAACATAAACTCAAGGCCAGAAATTACAGCCCCCTCCCATTGCAGAAACATACTGATTTATGAGCCCTTACATATGTTAGGGATCTTCGGAAAACTTCACAGCTTTTAGGAGAGGCTTTCCGTATGTAGATGAAACTAAGACAGGAAGCCAGATACTACATTTGGAACCTCAAAGAACAAGGTATTTGAAAAAAGATGGAAGAAACTTCCAAAGTCATTTACAATTATATAAAAAGGATATGGAAGAAGATTAGAATCATGGTATCAAAACAGGAGGAAAGGCCGACGACAGCTGCTGAGGTATACTGCAAGTGGTATACAGAAAGCTTTACCGAAATCTGTATTTTCACCAGGGAAGTTTTGTCCTATGTGTTCCTAAATATGATATGCTTCTATTCTAGTGGGCGTAGGACAGTTGACATTCAGCGCAAGTGCAGAAGTTTGGCAAGAGAGCATACATTTGCCCATGCACAAAAGGGATAGAAAAGCATCCACAAAGAACAGTGCTGCATGAGTGGTGTTGAGTAGGGTGTGACTTGTAGGGTGTAGTGTGACCTTCAGGCTATTGCCCATGGTAGCTCTACTTCCTATGTGATGAAATGTCTTCTTCCTGACCGACAGGGCAGCCTCACAACATTGCCCTACCATTCAGCTACATCCTTTGTTCCTGAACTGCAAATCTTTGAGATAGATGTTGAAACACATACTGTCTAAACTTAATGATAAGCCCATCTCTGTCAGCAAGGAGAGCTTGGGTGAGGTAAAGTGTCTTGATAGTAACAATACTGGTCATGTCATGTATGAATCATAAGCAGGAAATGAAAGAATTGGCTATTCAAAGTCTGTTGATTACTTATTATCCCTCTAGTTATCAGAGGCGAACATATTAAAACAGTAAGAAATGGTTGATTATAGTTGATGAGCTATAACCCTGAGTCATATCTAGCTAAAAAAATGAGCAATGAGAGATGAAAATTACTGGTACGCCAAAATGAATGATCTCTATCTATGTCTGTGTGTGTGTGTGTGTGTGTGTGTGTGTGTGTGTGTGTGTGTGTGT
>NW_026594083.1:1332010-1437293 GCF_907164565.1 Psammomys obesus | reverse complement strand
TGTGTGTGTGTGTGTGTGTGTGTGTGTGTGTGTGTGTGTGTGTGTGTGTGTTGTATGTATCTCTGTTTCTTTCCCTCTCTTCTCACTTAGTTTTGGGTTTATAGTACTATAGACTATGAACATAGACCACAAATATTCCTCAAAAAATTTAGGGACAAGCCAGATAAATATCCTCACTTCAACATCACTTAGTTTTCTGGGAAAACAGTACCCCAAACTGAATTTCTAATAGGATTTCACCAGAATCCACTTCTGCTTTGCACAATTCTCTTGTATTAGTTTTGTTCTTGCTGCTCTACCAATTTTCATTCACATTCCTTCAGTCCATTTCCGAGCTCTGTCAGTCAATCCTAACTAAGCTTTAACTCTGTCCACTTGCCATCATTTTAAATTGAGACTGTGCCACCATACTTAACTTTTGTTTTCTCTAAACTTTCAGCTTTTTCAATTTTTCCCATCTTTGTATAACAAGAATATAGTATCCAAAGAAATATTTGAAAATTTTCACTGAGTATGTAAAAGATTCCAAAACTTTACCATAGTTTATAATTCACAATCTGATCATTTTAACTACAGCATTATCGCTCATCTTTCCACACCTTACACTGCTCTGAGAACAAAGCCTCTGGCTCATTAGTGTGTTTTTAATTTTTATACCAGTTGTCAGTCAGAGTACAAAAAATATCTGGTGAAGGTTTTGGTTTCTTAAGTCTGTTAGCTATTGTCAACATTATTCTGAAAATAGTAAATGAAAATTTTCAGAACTAAAGACTATGTACTTTCAATTTTCTGCCATTCTGAATCCTGCATAGGACATGAGCCATCTCTTTGCCCAGAGTTTCCACACTGTATATGCAGATGGAGTACTGCTGAATATGACAACAGTTGAGTAACCTGTAAAATAACTAAATATTTGACTACACACAAAAATACAACCATTTCCAATTTTCAGTCTTTTTCAATGGCAGCATTTTGTATGGTGGAAAAAAAAAACAAAAGTAATAAATTAACTCTAGGGTTTTTTTGTTTGTTTGTGTTTGTTTTGTTTTGTTTTGTTTTTTTTAAGTTTTAAATGCAGGTATACTTAAAGTGAGATTACACCACAAAGCAGAAAGTGGCTCTGTTGGTTTGTATAATCAGTGTTCTGGGCAGGTGAGATAGTCCAGCGGGTAGAGGTGCCTGAAGCCAAGCTCGATGACCTGAGCTCCATTCCCAGATCCCGTATATAGGAAAAGGAGAAACCCCAAACATTTTCCTCTGACTTCCACACATATGCCCTGATGCATGTCCTCACATACAGGAACACTCAAAAATATCTGTGAAAAACAAAGTAATCTAATGGATCATTTCACGATATAAGAAGACAGAGAATAGTAGTACAATGTGTTAGCTACCCTCCCTCCCTCATCTCCTCCCTGCCCCTCTCTAAGTCCACTGATATGGGAGATCCTCCTCCTCTTCTATCTGACCCTAGCTTATGAGGTCTCATCAGGACTGGCTGTATTGTC
This sequence comes from Psammomys obesus, assembly GCF_907164565.1. Taxonomy (NCBI): domain Eukaryota; kingdom Metazoa; phylum Chordata; class Mammalia; order Rodentia; family Muridae; genus Psammomys; species Psammomys obesus. Next base: position 1,435,785 of record NW_026594083.1, on the reverse strand, counting down.
TTCCTCTGTGGCCTGGCAAGGCCGCTCCCCCCTCATGGGATGGGGGGCAGGTGGTCAAAGAGCCTGCAGACTCCAGGAATAAATGTTTGATTTTTTAATTTTTCTTTTTTTCCTTAGGAAAGAACTTTAAAAACTTGAAATAATTAAATCACTGAGAAATGTGTAAAAATTTTCCCCACGTTTCATGTATGAGATTCAGGATAAAAAGGAAATCTTGTATTTAGAAAACATTCTCTCAAATTCACGTAGGTGTAAAGAGTGTTTTTCAAAGTCTAGCATATGTTGTATTATTACTTGGGGGTACATTTTTGCTTAAAATGACTTTCATTAGAGAATTATACTGTTGTTACAACAGGTTTCCTATTCAAGTTGCTCAGAGGCACTACATATGATATTTTCACTGAGGTACCAAATAAGCATGTTACAGCAGATGCCTGAAATACATAAAATTACTAAGTACTAGGCACAGATAATATCAAAAATTTTGATTGACTCAGACTTTGTTTACTTTGCATTGACTTACCAAAGCCACAAGCTTAATAGTCCTGTTTATTAAAACAAAGTTAGGCAAGCTCAATGCAGAGAACAAATAAATGTGAACTCATTTTTTAACTTGTGGATGCATGCATGCAGAAACATCTTTTTATTATCAGCGTGCTCCCAAATTAAAATTGTTACCACATGCTAAGTAAACATTTTCAGATGTTCAACAAAGAAGATCAAAAGAGATTTCATCATATATTTTTAGATCTCCAACTGGGCAAATATATAGAAAACACAGACATGTCAAAACATCAAGTCACCGAGAGGTAGAGCAATTTGGAAGTTTTCAGTTCAGTGAAATGTCTATGGAGAGCAGCTTAGTGTACTTTCATGCTTTCTGAACTGACATCTTGCAGGTGAGACTATTCACGGGATATCCTTAGCACTTGCCTCGAGAGGAGACATTCATAGGTACTACAGAGCATCAGTAAGCTGGGAGGAGAGACTCCAGCTATCCAAACATATAGATAATAATGAAGCAATGGGTGCTGATGGCAAGGAATCCTGGATAATGAGGAATCCATCTGGGATGGTTTATCTACTGAAATTCTAGGGTTGGTGATGTGGGAGATTAGTATCATGTCCCAAGGATTAAAGATGTTCTGGGGATTCTCACAGCTTTCCCTCAACAACATTTGTAGGAAAGGAAAATACGAAGGATGTGCAGGATCCGATTCTATTGTGGGTAAACCCCAACTGCATCATCTATTATTTGTTCCAGTTAAGAGGGACTGGGTTACCATCTTGTTCTGCAAGCTTCTACCTTCTTTATGAAGCACCCCTCATCTATAGTTAGTGTGCGGTATTAAGTCAGGGACGTCATTAAGAAACAATGTTCAAAAACAGCAGGGGAGGGTAGCATCGTAACAAGGATTCTAGATAGGATGAGAAAATACCTAACATTTGAGCTGGCTGGCTGAAAGTTTGTTCAGCAAATATTCAATTATGAAATTGTTTCCTAATACTCCAAGATTAAAATAAAGGCTTTACAGCTCATCCTTTTAATCAGAAATCCTGACAGTATCATATTTACTCAGCATTTCAATATGAAAGAAATGCTATGTTAAAAAGAAAAGTTGATCTCAGGCCTAGACCCTTGTTGGCTTAGAGCCCCATTCCTAATACCTATGTCTTAAAGCTAGTAGGCACATGAGAACTCCAGTTCTAGGGGATCTGGTGCCCTTCTCTGATCTCCATGGTCATAGCCATTTACATGTATAAACCCACAGGCAGACACACATGCATATACATAACAAAAGTTAAAAAAAAATCCTTAAAGAATATTAGCCTCAAAAACTAACAATCATAATGCTATTTTTTTCAATTCTTGTTTTTAAAACTCTATTCTAATTCTGTTGGTAATAAATTACATTTTTGGAAAAACAAAAATCTGGGTTGTACATATTTAAACAGGAAAACATCCATTACAAATATACTATATAAAATTATAAAATATGTATATAAAACAAGAGACTAGTTGTAAATAGGTAACATCAAGATGTAATTTAAGAATCATAAATATGGTATATAGTCTACATACCTCTCTTTTAATGAATCATTATTTTAGTAATTTTCATTATTTGTTCAACAGATAGAAATAAAGCTGGTTTGTAATAAAATGCCTTCAAATAATTTACGTACTGGATTGTTCTAGGAACATCTGGTGGTATATTTGCAGATGTGACGCATACAACATGACCAAAACAAGAAAAGGAAATACTTCCTGTGTGTTCAAGATAACCTATTTCCCGGTTTCGTGCCACTGTATGAATTGTTAGTATGATCATAGTAAACCATATTCAGAAAATATTTCGTCTCACCACGATCCAATTCATTAAAAAGCACCATAAATATTATGTCCTTTCAGAGAGTAGGTCACTGTTCTGGTCACTGGTTCCATTACTTTTGCAAGGAGGATCAGAGGATTCAACAGGCCAACCAGTTGAAGCATGGAGGACTTTTCATGAGAAGCAGAATAGCTCAACAGACTGAATGCCATTAGGGGAATCCAAAAGAACGCTGTCGTTTTCTAGTTAGTCTTCTGCAAAAAGCATGTTTTCCTGTGCTAGATCCTTTCTGCTGTCTCTTTATGAAGGTTAACAGTTTGTGAAGCACATCACCACAGCGACACAACGCGTTGCCATGTGCGCTACTACCTGCAGAGGGTTTCTCGAGATAAGACTATTCGTTTGATTTTAAAGCACCAACTAGACAGGAAGATCATTAACATGAGAAGAAACACACTGCAGAGTTCCCAATCAAGGGGAGTCAGCAGAGGTCGCAAATATCTCTTTGCCAAGTGATAGCAAGCATATTTCAAATATTTAAGAAAACATGTTTAAGGCGTTGGATAGACTCACTGGACTATTGAACAAAAAAATAAAACAAAACCAGATTACAGTTTAAAGATATTCTTGATTTTGCTTATTAAGCCCACAAAGTTATTTTGAACTCAACAAATAGAGGATATAAAACTTAAATAAGATTTTTATGCCACGGATGCCACAGGAAAAGCAAAGCAACTTTGGAGCCCCAGTAAGGACAACCATGCACAATACATAAGAATTAGTCTCTGTGGTATTTTCTTGTGATTATGATCATTTCCGTGAGTTAGTGGTGTTTTAATGTTTGGGACAACATTGTGTGGATTGTCTGAGACCATTCTATGAAACAATAAATTTCCCAATAACTTTTTCTCCAGTTCTCCCCTATAAGTTAAGTCAGGGTTCTGTGCACAGGATTAGAAGGTGGCCGCATAGAAATAAGTCATCCTGTGGGATCCATCTTGACTAGAAAGCTATCAACAAAGGAAGAACTGACAATGTGGAAAAAGAAAAACGGATAAGGAAACACTTCTAACCAAGGGAAACCTTCCTACAGTGCCTGAGAGCAGGCAACTATTAAAAGAGCATACACAGTTTAAGCCATGTGTAACTAGGTAACAACAGAGATAGATTTAAAAAATCCTGTGATGTCCTCCTCTAGATATATCTATATCTATATCTAGATATAGATATATATATGTGTGTGTGTGTGTGTGTGCATAACATAATTAAGGAACTGATTGCATGCGATTCCTGTGCATCTTTGGGGCCACAGAGTTTGGTTTACCTAACGCACATAAATAAGCCTCTTTTCTTCCAAAGTCTCTGTTTCTCAAATTTAATTGAAACTAACATATCCATCAGCATATTCAAACACACCTTTCAACTACAATGGAACCAGGCAGGGACTATAGCTCAGGTGATAACATATTTGTTACATAAGTGTGAGGACCTAAACTAGGTCACTAACACCCACATGAGAAGCCAGATGTGACACACACACTTCTCAAAGCATTGTTATGGAGGAAGAGACAGGAGCAACCTTAAGGCTTGCCAGCCACCAGACTAGCAGAATCACAGAGCCTCTGGGACCAGTGAGATAGCCTGTCGCCTGAGGGAGGGCATCTAAGGTTGAGCTACACACACGCATGCACACACACACACACACACACACACACACACACACACACTATTGCACATTAAAATCAAGTTGAGCAAGCCTTGTTTCTCACGCATTTTAGCTTAGGCTTCTTGCTTTCCCGAAAACATCTTTTGTGTATATAACATAATTAAGGAAACCACAACAGTTGTTCAGCATTTTTGCCAGTGGGAATGTTTTAAAAACTAATACTTCAAAGTCACTTCTCCCTCACACCCTTCCCCCCTGTGGAAAAGAATCTTTATTATACCCACTGCACCTCGTGGTCTTGCCCACCCCTACCCCAACACATACTGAAACAATGGTGCTGAGCGAGGAGAAGAAAAAGCAAACGCAAAATTAAACAAAGTTCTCTGGAAAGACATCAGTTTTCATGAGCAAATGATGTGTACAAAAATCTCAGTACCCATTCCTTCATCCAACTTAATGGATGAAGAGTAAAAAGGAGAAGAAAAAAGAAAGAACACAAGGAGAAAGAAAAAGGAAGTGTTAAAGTTATTTCTCTGGACAGTCTGCTGGCTCGAGGGTGTGCCTAAGTGAAGAGTTTCATCTTCAACTGGCGTTTCCCCCTTACACGCAGCACCTTTAGAACTCGTAACCTCAAAGGCTCAGTTGCAAACCTTCCTTTGGACACTAGACTTTCTTCTGTTTGGTCTTCTATAGAGATTCCCATGTGTGTAAAGTAATAAACCGCAGCATCGTGGTTCACATGAGCCATCTTGGATTGTTCAGAGTGGTCACCTTTCAGTGTGGTATCTAAACGGAACACCACATTTCTTTCCTAAGACCTTAGCAGATCTACTTACAAAGGAGTAATGTGGAAAGCATACAACAGGACCGAGAGTTCTGATGACTACCGCAGACACCCTGGCATTTCCAGGTGGTCGTAGCAGTACTCAGAAGACTGAAGCTGGAAGCTGACCCCTCAGTTAGAGAAGTACCCAGGCTATTTAGTGAGAACCAGATTCAAATAACAGCAGCAAAAGAAGTTTGAAATTCTGAAGGGGGAAAGGGGAAATTGTATTCATTTTGGTTATTATTTTTCTATGTAGGCTTGTATTTTATAGCTTAAGTGAATTTGTATAGAAACCATGCAATATTCTCCCTATCTGTAAGTCTTTGGTCTTTTTTATAACGTAGGGTAAAAAGATATCTCCCCAAAACTAAAAAGCTATAGGTGATGACAAATAGCACAGGAAACTGGCTTTCTGAGTAAAAGGAATTTTCTTCCCATAGGGAAAATGAAGCTTTGTGGAGTTTTTGGTCCCTCATTCCTAGTACTGAAAAAAACAAAATGTTACCGTGTTTCACTAAACATAAAATGCAGCTGGAAATGTTACCCTGATTTCAGAGCCATTAAACATGAATAAAAATAACTTATTACAAGTGATAAAAATCACAAAAGCTACAGAGTTAAGTTACCAGGCAACTTTCTCACATTTTTTCAGGACCAAAGGGAAAATGAAGTTTGTTGTGTACAAACAGACGCTTATAAGAGCAGATGGTTGTACCCTCTGAAGTTTAATCTGAACATTTAAATGCATGCATACAGTATATGCACGTGCATTTGTTCAGATGCCTGTGTGGATGTGTCTCTGCGTACGTGTGCCTGTGTGTATAAAGACAAATATCAAGGAAATGGACAACACCAAAGAAGGATAAAAGTATAGGACACTGAGCAATTAGTGCACCACGTAGTAAAATCAAAATAATCTTTTCCACCCTCACCAGTACCAGTAGCCAAGGACTAATTGCTAGAACCCAACTAGAAATATTAACATGATTCATTTTTAAACTCTTGTTGTACAATGACACAATAACAATAAATGTGTATGTGGTATTTTTTTTTTAATTTGAAACTAAATTTGTCCACTTTCCTCAAGTGGGTTGAGTTGAAAGTAAAATTAACTAAACATCTAAGTGAACTAGTTGTAAAAAAAATTCGCTTATTTCATAGGCTATTATATGGTTTTCATCTCCATAAAAATCAGAAGCTTTTCCTAGGCCATAATTAGATTTTTTAAAAATCCAAAATTAATGCTATTATGTCTATTTAAGTGTTACACTGAGCTACAGCCAAAATCATTAAAATAATGAATATAGACTACAATGATTTGTAAATTAAATTGTAATAATAGCCAAAGAAGAGAAATGCAAATACCTTCATTTCAATGACTTAAAAAACATGCCATTAAAAGAACTCTGATTTTAAAAAATGAGTTTCATAACTCAGCACTCATGTTACAAGCAACTGTCCCAGGTTGGAGTGAGATGCAGGGAAATTTGGACCTAAAAATGTAAGACATATGGTCTTGATTGCCTTTTGCAGCTACACTAAGAGTTCAGTGTAAAGAAAAGCGTTCCAAACGCCAGCTTGCAAACTAGGTTTTTATGTGAAACTCTAATAAAACAGCAGCAGATGTTTCTATGCTATTAATTTGTTTGGGACGTTTTTGGCTGGTTCATTCCAAATCAACTGCTAGACCTTGTCCAACAACTGCAGCTCTCTCTCTCTCTCTCTCTCTCTCTCTCTCTCTCTCTCTCTCCCTCCCTCCCTCCCTCCCTCCCTTCCTCTTTACAGCAGGGGTACAGAAGGAAAGCTTTTCTTTGGAGTAGCTATTTCAGCAATTGGCCAAAGTGAATAGCTATACTTTTGAGTATTTGCCCCTGAATTCACTTAAGAACTGGCTTAAAAAAAAAGACTTTTTACTGTTTGTAGGATAAAATAATCCCACCAAACAATGAGTAACGCTAAAAATAAAGAGTTATGCAAGCAGCAGGCAAACAGTTGTTGAACCCAGAGTTTAGTGAGGCCACTAATCTTACAAACCAGTTTGTTTGGAGTTCCCTGTCTGACTTCCAGAATGGAGTCAAAGGCCTGCTACCATACCTACCCATATTATAAGTAGATTTCTAGTTTCTTGAACTCTGGACCTCTTACATATATAGCTAACACTTTAGTAGCTAAGTCATTTCCCCAACCACCTTGCAACCATTATTTTTTATGTTTTTTCTTCTTAGATTTATTTTGTTTTTAATTACGTGCGTGTATGTGTCTATGTGTGGGCATATGCACATGAGCGCAGCTGTCCACAGCAGTGGGAGTAGGGCTTGGTCTCTTGAGTTGTAGGCGCCTGTGAAGAGCTAGACACAGATGCTGACAACCAAAATGGGATCCTTCTCAACAGCGGTATGTGCCATTAACCACTGACTCATCTCCCAGCTCTTCATAATCCATTATCAATGTTTCAAAAATCTGACAAAGTCAATTTCTGATATATACATATATATATATCAGAAATCTAATATATTAGATATATATTTATTAAAACAATGTATATTTCACCTTTAAAAATACAAAAGAAGCAAGATTTAAAAGAATAACACCACAACCTTTCCTTAACTTAGTCTTTTTCAACTCTGGCAATCAATATCTCCCAAGAAGAAGAAAAACATAGAAAACATTGTTTTGTTTTGTTTCCAGCAAGACCCAGTCTGCGCACTCCGTGCCAGTTTCTTCTGCAACCAGGCTATTTGCTTGATGTGGAAGTTTGCTCTCTGGCTGGTAACACTGAGAATTCATTTTTGAAGGCTCATTCTCAGCCCATACAGCTTTATAGTATTTTTTTTTCAAGATTACACAGAAATCCTTAATGGGATTTAAATGGTAGCCCCAAAGCCTATTACTCTATGAAATTACTCAGGCTTCTAGCTAAAGTGCCAAAATGATTTGGATCTTAGTTTTGTTTCTCAAACAAATGTAATAAAGTATCATTAACAAATTCAACTAAAGCGGGTTCAAGTTCAAAATGTCTGCACATTCTAGTGTAATTAGAGACAAGATGTTTTAAAGCCCTAATGGAATTTTCTATAATTTTCTCTTTAATTGGAAAACGTTTACCACTTGGAAGTGTTTCTATGATGTGAAAGCCAACTAACAGCAAGGAACCTTACAACACATCTTGTCTCCTGTTTAGACAGTGTAGTTCGTCTTTCATACTGGTGGACACAGCTAAACCTTTGACACCCGCCTCCTGGCCAGAGAACAGAATCCCTGTTCATTTGCAGAGGACTTTCACTATACAGCTTCTGCCCTGCTCACCCATCCATGTATCTCTTGGCCTCATATGCTGCATGGTATCCTCTTAAACTTGTTCTCTCTCCACCCAGGGACTAAATGCTGGGATATTACTTTCCAGGGCCTTAACTAATTAACTCCCATTTGTTCCCTCAGGCTCAGATTGGATCTTTTATTCACTGAAAAGTTTTGAACTCCCAACAGCATCTATCTTGTCATGCTGTTTTCTGAACACAGAGTAGGAGAATTTTTGTGTGTTCACACAGAAGTAGTGTGTGGGCTCTATACTGCACTTTTCAACCTGCCCAAATCCCTTCCCAGCAGAAACTATTTTAACAATACTTTGAAATTCCCTCGCAATGCCCTTTATTTTTTAAAAGTTTCAATTAAAGTATAATTATTTTGTACCTCTCAAACTCCTTCCATGTTTATTCCCTATAACCTACCCCATGACCTTCTTATCAAATCGAAGGTTTCTTATACTTGATTATAAATATATCTGTATATATACACACATATACATCTTTGATTATTTATAAACACATAGACCTTTGATTAACATATACATCTATAATATATACATATATGTATACACATGTGTATATATGTATAGACATATGTGTATATCTTTATAGATGTATATATTAATCAAAGGTATAGATGTGTGTGTGTATTTTAAAAATCCTTCAAGGGTAGAATTGTACTTGATTGTGTCTTACTATTAACCCAAGAACAGATTTGGCTATGCAGAGACTATGCACCCAAATCAAGAGTGAGCTTTTAAAACTTGTGTCAAAGCCTCCGCCCCAAATCCTCCTTAAACTCCTACCCAGATCACATTTCTTTAATTTTTTTTCTTGCCTCAAACACTCTTCCTATGACACTACATCAGAATGCTGCATCTACAAGTCAGTTCTGTCTTTCCCAATACGTTTTCATCTTATTCACTGGATTCCAATTATGCTGGGATCCTCTCCTGAATGCTTTGGTCATCCTTCCCACAGTGCTACTGCAGGTCCTAATCCCTCTGTTTGAGTGACAGATATTTGCAAGACTCCCCTCGCACCTTCAGCTGTTCCTTCAAATGTCACATAGTCATGTGGCTTAACGGACTCTCCTTATTAAAAACTATATGGACATCCTGACACTTGAACTTTCTTAGTGTCTCTTCTTCCTATTTCTCTTTCATTATCTAATCAATTATTTACATCTAGATATTTACATCATTTACTCTCTGATCCCTCTTCCAAGCTGTAATCCCTGGAAGAAAGATTTGATCCTGCTGTTTTTGCTGTGTTTGTCTCTCACTCAAGATCCAAGAACGTCTGCTTTCAAAGTAATATTAGCAAACTGAGCAGCATGTGATAAATAAGATTGAACATATCTATTTATAAACATGTGATGTATTTTAAAGATAAAATAATTTCTAACCTGAACTATGTTTTACTTGTATTAATGCAATTATTCACATGGTAAAACTTTTTAAAATAACAATAAGATATCCATAGCTAAGCTAATAAGAGTTCTATATATTTAAAAAGGATACATCAACATTTTGTCAATTATTATTTAATCTAAACTACAGAAAAAGTAAACTACAATTTAACTTATATTGACATATTGAGAAAGAACATATTTAATACCAAATATTGCTTTCCTAGAAGTATTAAATGGACCTGTTACATCAAAATGGATACTAAAATTATTAAAGCAATAAAGTTTAAAATTGATATGTCTTATCTGAAAGCTTCTGATTTCAAAATATATGGTTAAATTTATTTCTTAACGCTACTGAGTTTTACTAAAAATGTATGTACAAAGATACAACTATATTTTTATTCACGTGGCCAATAATGAGTATATACTGTCCCAATGTAAAACATTTTTAATTTACTACTGAAGCGTCCACATTTTTACTTATTGTCATGAAAAAAATCAAAGAGAATCGTCACATTGGTCAAAGAAACAATGCCATTCATCATATTAAAAAAGCATATTTAATGCCTTCTACACATCTGACTTCCCTCTCACTATCAAATAGCTGGTGGATCAAATAGTTCACCTCTGACCACTAGACCAAGTCCATTATTGGCGACCACTGCATACTGCCCTCCTCTTTATAGCACAGGCTAAGGTTAATGACATTCAATAAAATCTCTTATAATGTCATCCTTTACTGAAAGACCCCAACAGGCAAAACTTAAAGAGTCCCGCCTCTACGCAGTAACAACGTATAATTACACGGGAGTAATTACTATTATGCTGCGTTCAGATTAGAGATATTCTTGCACTCACTCATTCCAGGGATGAATCTAACACAACCAACGCTGGGCTCATCAGCCCAGGTTCAGTTTTTGTCTTGGGAAATTTCAAGTGAGTTTCCGAGCCTAACATTTAAAATGGACTAGGTATTTTACGAACAGTCAGTCATTTCACTCCTGACTTATCTTTTTATTTTATTAATTACACTTTATTCACTTTGTATCCCCTCCATAAACCTCTCCCTCCTCCCCTCCAGGTCCCACCCTCCCTTCCTTTCTTCATGCATGCCCCTCCCCAAGTCTACTGATAGGGGAGGTTCTCATCTCCTTCCTTCTGATCTTAGTCTATCAGATCACATCAGGAGTGGCTGCATTGTCATCTTCTATGGCCTGGTAAGGCTGCTCCCCCCTCAGGGGGAGGTGATCAAAGAACAGGCCAATCAGATTATGTCAGAGGCAGTCCCTCTTCCCATTACTATGTAACCCACTTGGACACTACCAGTTGCTTAAAACTGTAGCTTTAATGACAACCTTAATCTTGATTCTCAAGAGAGAAATAATTTATGTTCTGAATCAATATCTTCTAATAGTGACAAATGTGAGTTGCATGTATAATTTAAAGTGTAGAAACACGTGGACGTACATTTTAAATGTTAACATGCAAAAATGAAAACAATGAAATTAGTTTGATACATTTTATTCAACCTTCTGTATGAATATTGTTTCAATGTATAACATATACACTTTTAAAATACACTGAAATCTAGTTTCTTATATCACATATAACTCCCATGCATGAATAGAGAATTCCCACCTCATTTTAGGTTAAATGGCTTTGAAATAAAACTTAGGCATTGTCAGTAAGAAAGTTATAAACCAATCCACTAGTGAACTTTTTTTTTTTTTTAATTCTGAAGCAAAATTTCGGCATGCAGGGTTCATACTGTAAAAATGTGAGCTGTCATGTTAAATTGTTAATAGTGCAAAAATAATGGTTGGTTTAAAAGTATAAAATAGCATATGATTCAGTACCCCCTTTTAATAAAATCAACAAAACAGGAAGTGGATAGCTATAAAAATATTAACATGCTTATACTGAATGCGGAAATACTACAAGCAGATCTTTTCCAATAATAAATCAGTGAAGTTAGCAGCTCGCACCGCACCGACATAGATGTTCACAACACAAACTGGGAGACGTCACCCCCAGGAATTCCTTCAGCAAGAACCACCACTCTCAGGACCAAAGATTCCCTGTGAGGTGGTTTTCTTACATGTCATCAAGGCCAAAGCTGCTGGTGACAATAAATGAAGACCCTGAACTTGAATTCACCCTTTCAAACTGTTACACTTAGGCTTGGGCCCCGGGCAGACATCTGTGGTGAAGAGCAGGGACTCCATTACCATGTTTCCACAATCATTATGAATGATCATTGTTTCTGGAGAGTCAAGGAGCAACACAAAACATGGTCGTAGGAGCCCACCTAGGAGCGTTTTTGCCTCTAATCTGCAAGTACTGATGGAAATATGGCGGCTGGTGCTGAGGGCATGTCACCGTGCCGCTGCCACCATTCCTGGTCTTCTGTTGGGTAGTATATGGGGTTGCAGCTGTTTGCTGGGGACACAAGTACACGTCCCATATATGAACCCTCCTGCATAAATGAGTGTCTCCATTCCTAACTCTCTATAAGGTCTTTTGCTGGGTTGAAGATGTTACATTTAACATTAGGTTTAGTGAGTTTTTCTTTTTAATGCTTTTTGAATGACATTTAGTGCTGAGCTGCTTCAGTTCTGTGCTGTCGGTTAGGTTTTATGTCTTAGCATTTCTGGCTTACCTCGTGTCTTTCTCTACAGTGTATAGAGTTTAAGTGTTCACTTTTTCCCCCTATTTCCCATATATGATAGCTATTTTCCTGAAAGTTTTTACTGACGCGGTCGTATTTTCAAACAGCCTAATGAATGCCACTCTGTCATATATCAGCATTCACTGGGTGCCCAGTGCCCAAGACGTATCTGTAATCCCACTCTAATATTAACTTTCATCATTATTTTACATAGGACACTTTTAGATTTGATAAGGCAAGGACTTCCAACTAACTCTTATAGTAAAGAAAAAAATGCATCAGTTTATCGAGTTTTCCACTGTACTTTCTTGCACATGGGCCTGTTGAGTATTTTATTGGAATTGAAAGAAAAATAAAATCCTCATTTTCAATTAATAGGGGAAAATGGCTTCCAATTAAGAGCCCCCAGAGCTTTCGGCTGCCTAATGTCATGAGAGTTTTAAAACTTTTTGATTCAGTCAGTAATTCCATCTCTATAAACTAGTCTTTATAATTTACCCAGCTTTATGGAGCAGAATTGAAAGAGTATAATCTAAAGAAAATATAAAGTGCTCCAATTTGAAAGCCATGGGATTTTATATTCAGTCCACACTCCACAATTTCTGCATTCTGCTAGTTGGGAATCTACTCAGGCATTATTTTAGTGTAAGCACTGTGTTTCTCGTTAGTGGCAAATTCCTGTAACAACGCGAATAACTGGCTCCCTCCAGCAACTATCTTCGTACTTATATCTTGCACAGTTGCATTTGATGTTTTCTAATTTCTTGACTATGTAGGAAATTCCCAGCAATAAAGACATTTATTCCTACAAATAATCCTAAGGAGAGCTTATTCCCAATCGCTTCTGAGTTATTTTTTCAGACAAACAGTTAAGAAACTGAAGGTTGAGAAGATGTCTGTTATGGGCAGCAGGAGATGGGCCAGTGGTTGCCATATAAGTGCATGGAGCAGAAGCTGGAGCGACAGAAGATGTTGACCTGTGTAGCCCCAACACTTGGAAGGCAGAGACATGGCTCCTGGAGCAGGCTAGCAACATTGCTACACAGCTACACTGGCAAGCTCTGGGTTCTGATAGACTCCGCCTCAATGAATAGGACAGACAATGAACGAAGAGGAAGAAATCTCCCAACATCAACTCAAGCGGTACATATGACACACCACAGGAACACAGACATAAGCATCACACATACGTGAACAGACACATACAAAAATTAAAAAAAATAAAAGATGTTTTCTAAATGTATAAGATAAAATGGTATCAGAAATCAGATTTTGGAAGAGATCAATGTGGGTACATTATGAATGATTAAAGGTACATGGTATTAATTGAGGCCTTCTTTACTTAAATTATTCATTTTTGGTAGTCCGATTCTACACTAAGAGTTGAGCTTCCCATTTTGGAATGGTTCCATTCAGTTGTGGCTAGATCCATGCAAAGCCTTTCTGCCAAGAACCTCAACGCATCAAGGAGCCTCACATTCTGATCTGTAGCTATATTAAAACGGCTACAAATAACTGCTGAGCTGCCTAACTCTTACATCATTCAAACCAGAAGTTCGGTGGCAATGTGCCATCTCGATTTCTTTCTCATTTGGAAGCTAAAATGTGCTGCCGTATCCTTTTCTTTTTTAATGTGTTATTATCCTCCCCCTTCCTCCCTGCCAAACTCTTCCAGACCCACATACGGAAACACACACAGAGATAGCATCTAAACTGTTTCGTAATATTTAATGAATTAAAATATGACTAGGTATAGTGCAACTTCAGCTGGCCCCCTAGCAAAATAACTCAAGCCACTTAGTTATCCCTTTTCCAGCTTTTATTTTTAAACAAAATATAGGAAGAAAAATTTCAAACTGTCATGTAAAAGTGTCAATTAATATAGTGTGAGCTCCTAATTGTTCAGAAATATAGAGCTGCTCGTACAGATATTCCACGGCCTTGACACTTTCTCTGTCATTTCACCTATACAGCAACTTCTACAGAGTCGAACCTACTTAAATTTCTCTATTCAGAGTGCTTCACGTTTTCCTCTGAATTGGTAGCTTTTTCATGTTATAGGTTTTCAGCATCAGTTTACAAACATGTTAACATTGCTTATAAATTGTCAACAGATTGAAAATAAAAACACATACCACCTCTTCCTCCCTAGCTCCCATAACTGCATATAATGAATGGTTGGAGTTTGGCCCAAAAAGGGCAAGGTTGAAGTATAATTTAATTTAAGTCAATTCAATTCTACACAATTCAATTCTTTTCAACAAACTCTCGCAGACATGTATGGCTATTCCCATTCTCCGTGAACCTTCCCTAGTTACAGAAGCAAGTTTTTTTTTTTAGGGAAGGTTTAAACATCATCTCCTCTGAAGGGAGGAGGGAATTCAGAAAGAAAAGGAAAACATACAGGCACAATTTCCTCATGATCAAACAGTTCACTGTGCACAGTGGGCCAGCCCAGAACACTCCTCTGTCTCAACAGCCTGGAGACAACAGAGCACTCACTTCAGAGCTGTGTTCTATTAGAGGAGAGCAAGCTAAAGAGATGTGATTACACATCCAACTGTGTAAGACAACAACAGTGGGAGCAGCAGCAGCAGCAGCAACAACAACAACAACAACACACACACACACAGCTTCTTAGGACTAGCTCTAGAAATGTTATTAGCAAGTTTAGTCTACCTATGTTCCCAGCTTGATTCCAGGGTTCTGAATGGTGTTAAAAGCACATAGAAGCCCAACACGAAGAAATATAGCAGCAGCTAAAGCATTCTTAAACTGTACTCAGAGAAACTTCCATAGTTTCTCTCTTTTCCTGCTCTTGCTTCAGTTGCTAGAAATGGTTTATGTCAGCTAGCCAAAAAGTTAGCAAACACCATCCATAGAGCAAAATCACATTAGGTACTCTGAGAAGCACAAAGGTGATGATGAGGAAAAGAAAAAGCCCCCAAACACATCACAGACTAGGTAAAAAGTTTCCATTATTCCAGAATCTGGCAAATAAATTCTATGTGGACTGACTAAACTGTAAAGGGCTAGACTTTATGTGCTGCTGAAGGAAAACACACAGACTGCACAACATGTATGCCATAACATGCATCACAAACTTCTTTTCTCTTTAAAAAAAAAAAAAAATCAGTGTTTCTCAGAGTTAAAAATTACCTGCCTCCACCATTCTGGTTCAGTTGAGGGACTATCCCAAACCAAGATGGAAAACATTGAAAAAGGAAAAGAGGTCTGTTTATATTCTTCCATGCAGACAAATATCTTCCAATGATTGAAAATTAATATTTACAATATCGTACACAATACACTTGGTTCATGCACAATGGTGTGGTTGTTAGCAGTGACATATTTATCTGCCCCTTCCCAGTCATAGGAAAAAAATTATGTCAATTTTCCCTCAGACTGCCTTCCTATTCTGTCACACAAATTATTTCATGAAACATGAATCCAAATGTTCTGTTCTTTTTCAATATCCTTTCACCGCAAGTTCCAGAGTTATGAACTTCATGGCTTTTCAGTAACAATTCAGTCCTTTTATTCTAAAGGGAAAACCAAAATGCTGCTGTTTTTAATCAGGCTACTTTTGCCTAGTCTTCAATAATGAGAATTCAGCCTTTTGTGTCACAGAGAAACTTTTTCAGACATTAACAATGATTTAGGATGACTTTCTTCCCTCACGTAATTTCTTGTCTACATTGTCTCCATTTGCTATAATGCTACATTTGTCTACAATGCTTTTGTTTAGATACAGAGTACGTGTCTAAACTACCATTGGAAATAACAGAAAATGTCATTCTGATGATCTGTCATTAGGTAGGTAAATATTTACAACATACATATTGTATCTAGACACTTGAAAAAAACCTCACGTTCCCATTTTGAAAAAGAATATATGTGTAGTAACTCTAAGCTCTAAGGAGAAAAACGGGAAAACAGGGCAATACATTCTCTAGCACAACAAACACAGTAACTCCAGTAGTTGAAGACACTGTAATGATCATTCTCTGGAAACTGACAGAAATACTGCTGTGCCTTTACTTTATCGTCCAAGCCATTCAACCTGCAAAAGCACATTTTCAAGATTGGTCTCCTCCACGTAAGCCTGGCTTGTCTGTGGATTCGGGCATTTCTGGAGGACGTGGGAGCATGAGGTTCCCAGTGCCCAGTTCCCCGGGTGACTGTTCACTAAGAAATTACTAAAGGCCTGCCATTCCTGGGTACAGGGGTCTTTTCTGAGACTGACATTCTACCAAGGACTCTGTATGGATATAACCTAGAACCTCTGTTCGGATGAAGCCAGTGGTAGCTCAGTAACCAATTGGTTTCCCATAGTAAGGGGAAGAGGGACTATTTCTGACAGGAACTCAATGCCAGGCTCTTTGACCTCCCCACACCCCAAGGGAGGAGCAGTCCTGCTAGGCCACCGAGGAGGACTTTGCAGCCAGTCCTGAAGAAACCTGATAAAACAGGGTCAGATGAAAGGGGAGGAGGTCCTCCCCAATCAGTGGACTTGGAAAGGGGCAGGGAGGAGATGAAGAAGGGAGGGAAGGATTGGGAGGGAATGAGGGAGCGGGATACAGCTGGAATACAAAGTTAATAAAATGTAACTAATAATAAACAAATAAAAAATTAAAAAAAAAGATTGGTCTCTGAGGTCTAGCTTGCCCTCATTCCCAGACACTGCCAACAGTTTCTACTATGATCTTTTTTTTTTTTTTTTTTTTTGTTTAGCAAGAGGGAAGAGGTGAGGATTGGGGGAAATGGTATCTCATGTAACCCAGGCTGAATGGACTCACCGCAGAGTTGAAGATGCTTTTAAACTTCTTCTTACCTTCATCACCCCTGTGCTAGTATTACAGGCATGCTCTCCCACGCCTGGTTATGTGGTATGGAACATGGAACCCACAGCCTCTGCATGCTAGACAAATATTCTACCAGCTAAGGTACATCCCCAGGCTTCTCTCATGATCTCTGAATATGCGAGCTGCTTCCCACCTATCCACAGTACATCTTCCTTCAAGCTATTCACCTACTAAATATTATTATTTTTCACATTGCTCTGACAAAATGCCTCATGAGATATTAGAGGAAAGGAGGGGTATATTACTGTCACGGTTTAGGCTGATACAGCCCACTATGGCACAGCACGCTTGCTTGCACCTCAGCAGGCCGGGAAGAAGGACCAGGGAAGAAAATGGTAGCACACTCTAGACCACAAGACTCACGCCCAGAAGAGAATCCTACTTCCTATAGGTAGGACCCTTTGAATGTGTCCACTAACTCCCAGTACAGAACTACCAGTTGAAAACCAAGATTCAACATATCAGCCTGCAGGAAACATATCACATTCAAACTATGACATTTGCCTAAGTCATATTCATCCTTTCTTTTCTTTTTTTCTTTCTTTCTTTCTTTCTTTCTTTTTTTTTTTTTTTTTGGTTTTTTTTTTTTTTTTTTGGTTTTTTGAGACAGGTTTTCTCTATGTAGCCTTGGCTGCCCTGGACTCACTTTGTAGACCAGGCTGGCCTCGAACTCACAGAGATCCTCCTGCCTTTGTCTCCCTGAGAGCTAGGATTATAGGTGTGTGCCACCATGCCTGGCTCTTTCTTTTTCTTAATGTGTCACTTCCTTAGATAGTTTCCTCTGTCCAGCAAATTAAAAGTAGGTCCTACAAGCATTTTCTATTTTAAAGAACTCATTTATCTCCTTATAAACTTTATAACAGTATAAATAAGTCCATGTATCAATGCACAGAGACGATCAACACAGTTATTCCTTGCTGACATTAGAAATGTGATGTGCTAAACTCATTGAGGCTAGCATACATCAGAGTCATTATTTTGTTTTGGTTGCTTCTCTGGGCTACTATAGGAAAAGTGATGTTTACTGATTGGGGCATATCAATAAAGATGATACGATGGTTTAATACTGAACATCACTGGAAAAAAACAAGCCAGTTTGTGAGATGAAATTAAGATATATACATATATATCATAAATGATCACTTTCCACCCTCTGAAAGTGAGTCTACTTGTTCATCAGGTGACCTTTATCTAATAAAGTGATCAAGAAAATGCTCATTAGAAAAGATTTACTCTTTGTGTTTTCCCAGGACAGAAAGAGTATAGTAAACTGATTTTGAACAAAATATCCTGGTAATCCTAAATTATAAACATCTTCTTATAATACTATTTTGCCCTTCAGTGTATAATGATGGAAATAAGAATGTGTCAGAAGTCATGAGATAGTTGAATTTACCCAAAACAAGGTACGTACTCAAACAGACCTAGAGTTGAATACTGATTTCACTGTGTACAATATTGATAATAGTGAGCAAATTACTTAGGCTGTGAAAAATTATTTGTATCCACTGAATAGAAATTGTAAAGGTTCTTATCATCTTATTATTATCTTATAAACGTGAAATAGCCTCAAAGCAATGTGTTTCCACGCAGCTGTAGCAATAACTGCGGTGATAATTGTTTTCATTGTTATTAAGCAACAAGCTTAAATTCCCTAATGGATTTTTTCTCTTTACTCCTACTGCTGCTACTGCTGCTTGATACTTGATGCTTCTGTCAGAGCTTAGAAATGAGTCATTTTTCCTTCACAAATTTATTCCTTTCACATAAATGTTTCACTCTACTTTCACCCTCTCATATGTACTTTCTTTCCTTGAAATAACCATTTTCCTCTAGAACACTCAACTTAAACTGCCTTTAAAGCTGCCATTCTCACAAGACATGACTCTCCTTGAACATATATAGAATTAATTAGTTAGAGGTGCTTGTTTTAAAGCAGGAACACTGTACATATGCTTAACAAATTAGCATCATATAATTCCCATTCTGAATTACAAAGGAATTTCTGAAACCGAAAAATGACTATCCCAATAGTGGGGACAGGAATATGCAAAGAAAGACAGAACCATTTAGTTTTAGGAGAAAATGTGCCTTGAAGCGTAATGGTCTCTAGCCAGATGATATTATTCATCAAACAGCCCTTGATTTAGACTAGTCTAACGGAAAAGAAAGCATCCTGAAGCAAAACACATGAAGAGGGTTAGAAATACTCTATCTCCAGCACAAGTCTGCTCTGAGAGCCAAATGGGTCTTTCATGAATCAGACAGCATTTAGAAAGGCTGGAGGCATCCATTTTCCAGAATGCAAAGAGAGAAGCAAAAATACATTTTATACCACTGATTTTCTTGCTTCTTGAGTCACATTATTAGGAAGACAGAGAGTGGGTACATGGACCCATAGGTGTTGTTCTTCACATAAGATGCTTAGCAGAGGCCCTGCCTGACAAACTGAATTACCTACATGTCATCTCTGTTTCAAATTCAAGAGACTGTAGCTTTGTGTAAATCCGATTTGGATACCAACTGCAAAAGAGATATTCTCCCAGGGACAATCACTTCATGTAAAATGTGCTGACACTGTTCAGTCTCACTGAGATACTTAAGTCTGCAATGTCCTAAGGACATTTATTAAATAAAAAGAGCGACGACTTCTGCTGACTTTGGAAAAGTGGAAGTATCCACCAAGACCACATCACGGTGGTTCTTATAGGGAAAAGGCATCCAAACAATAATGTCTTTGGACTCACACACCTGAACATCCCCAAGTCAGCACACCCTGCTCACTATCCAGTTCATAGTGTAGCTGCAGAGCTGTGCCATTTTCTACTTCCTACTAAGTCAGAAGTCAGCTGTAATTCATTAAGGAAGTTGTCTGAGCAAATTAAATTTTCCAGAAACACACCATTTGACATAAAGGATTTCTGCTTCAGTAACAGACTCGAAAAAGACTAGCTTGGGCTTGAACATCACCTTTTTCATCTCATGTAATCCCACAGTGAATGTCCAACACACAGCATATTCTGCGGGATTGGATGAAGTAGCTCACTACAGCTAAAAGGAACTTTCTGTTTATCGAATCATAACACAAACATTTTTCTCAAAAATTGTTTTAACTTTTTAATTTGCTTCACTTCTTAAGTCATGATATACCATGATTTTGAATTTTAAAATGAATAATTACTGAGAAAAAAAAGAAATTCTTTGTACATTTAAGACTCTGGGAAAGCCTGAAGTTTCTGGAGATCTGCTAGAGAGGGATCAGCATGTATTAGCAGTTAGTTGTGAGATGGACCTGTAAGTACTTCCTTCCCTAATATCGCTGTTGGGATTTGTGTAAGAGCTGAACTTGATCATTGTCTGGAAACATGTTCTTCAGAGACAAAACTACCCCCTGAATGAATTCCACAGTGGCTACAGGGGATGAAGGGAAAGGTTTATAGACTGAGCAGCCTCCAGTATCCTGGTCCTTGCTCTAGCCATAGCTCACGATTGATAATTATCAACATTCTCAAGCATATATTTACCTCTTATAAAACCTATACATCCACACCATAAATGTACACACTGAGATGGCCCTTTGTATCATTAATTCACTTCAGTGTATCAGCTAAGCCAGTGTGTGGCTACTAGCATGACAACTGCCATTTCAAATTTGGCAACGGCCCCGCTTTCCTGGGCAGCAATGTGTCTGTGGTTACATGACTGTGGATGTACATATGCATATGTGCTTACATTTTATTTCAGTTATGTGAAAATAAAGGGGGAATGTAAAACTAAATCTTGATTCTAGACATGCACCTCATTCTCAAGTATAATTCTAAATGTAAGCTAGCATAGGGAAAGGCTCATGTTAATTCCTCCTGAAAGCTTCAATTTAAGATAGGCAAAAACATAAAACTAGGAGAAAATGATACCAAATTCTGTGTTTAAGCAGTAATGTGAAGTATTCCTGTGTTTTAGCTTGCTTGGACTTTAGTTCTAATATTGCTACATTGTATTTTCTTACAGTTTCTTTCCAGCAGAGTGAAGACTATCTTTGGAGCCATATCATGTTATTTTATATCATACAATGAAAAAAGTTATAAAGAACAGATGTAGCGTGATGTCTTGAATAAATTTAAAAACAAACAAAGTCCCAATTATACACAAAGCTAAGTTCAAATAGTAGGTAGGTGCCAGTAGCCTTCCTGCAATAGTAATATTGCTATTGGTATCTATGGTGTTAATTCTAAGACTCCTCCAGCAGATAGTAAAATATGCACATGCTTAAATCCCATAAAAAATGACATTGTATTTTGGCTTATGATGAACATGTATTCTCCCATATATTTTAAACCCTTTCAAGATCATTCATAATACCTAGTCCTATTTAAACGCTATAGAAATGGTTACTGGTTGGGGAAGTTGTGATGAAAAGGTAATATCTGTACATTTTCAGTGAAAATGTATTCTAAATATTTTTCCATTCAGAATTATTTGAATAATGCCATATGGAATCTGTAAATATGGAGGGGTGGCTGTACTTCACAAATTATATTTTCTTATCATCCCTTTTTCTTAATAGAATGTCACATTTTCTTTTTTTATTTATATATTTTTTAATTTTAACTTTTATTAATTACACTTTATTCACTTTGTATTCCCCCCACAAACCTCCATCTCTTTTTGTACACACTAACGTGGCCCAGGGGGTTAAATTGTGTGGGTCTGTTTGTCCATATGTGTGTGTGTTCATGTACACAGTCAGAGAAACAAAGATAACATTCTCTTTAAGGAATTGGCTCATGTCCTAATGATGGGATTACACTCTAGTGTGCATGATAGGGTCCTGTGAGCCAGCAAGTTGGAGATCCTACAGAAACTAATGGGTAATTAGTACCCTGGGGGGAAATCTTTCTTCCCAGAAGGACTCCAGTCATCTGAAGCATTTGCCTTTTAATTTAAATGTACTAAACATTAATCTAATTTTATAATAACTTTTCACACTTGAAGGTGTGAAAAGTTCACACACTTCAATAAACTTGAAGGTGACATTCAAGTTTATTAGATATCTACACATAGTTGCATGTCCAAGTGGACACAAACCATCAACCATCAGATGCAACTAAAAGTCTTAATATTCTGACTCAATCATTCAGTGTCTAAGTTAAACCCAACCTTGTAGCCAGGACCTCTTGCTTCTTTACAAGCAATGGATGCTCAGTACAGGAAGCTGGAAGACAGGTTAGCACATCCGATTATTAAGGTAATGCTTGACTACAACACGGATTTCACTAATTTTCCACAATGTCCAACTCATATCCGCACATTCGGCTTCCAGAATGGGGTTAAATTTATCTGAAGATCGATGTCTCAAGAAGCTCCAGAGTATTTCCAATAGGGCAAGAGGTGCTGAGTGGAACAGATTGCACTGATGGGAACGTGTAAATTTACTACTGCAATATTCATTCCATGCATGGGCTTAGGGACCTAGGGAAGTAGCATGAATCCAAGCAGAAGAACAGTCCCTGCTGTCCAAGCTTCTTGCTATCATACCCTATCATATCATTTCCATCTTGGAGAAGAAAAAAATGACAGAGTAGGAATCTAACAATGAGGAAAATAAATTTAATTCCACAGTATCTCCTTATGAATTTCAGTGTTTGTATACAGAATACATGGTATATTGTAACACTCAAGGAACTTAATAATATTTCTAATCTATGTTCTTCACTTTTCAGACAAGCCAACTGTTGCCTTTGAGAAAGGTTATAGGTCTTGTTAGGCAGAGAACCACATCAGAAACTACTGAGAATCTTTCTCTTTCTTTCTTTCTTTCTTTCTTTCTTTCTTTCTTTCTTTCTTTCTTTTCTTTCTTTCGACAGTTGCCTTCTCAGTGAGAAAGCTCGGGATCAAAGACTGCATTGAGCCAAATATATAAATACTCTCTGGTATAAGTCAAGCCATCTGCCGCTTTCATACCTAGATACTACACAAAAAGAACTTTTATATCTTCCCACAATAAACCTTTTATGATGAAAATAATGTGGAATGTGTCTCCAGGAGCCACTTAGCTGATCACAGAATAACATTAAGCTAAGTTCAATAACATAAAAGCGCAGTGGTTTGCAACCAGGGGAAGTATAAGGAAGCGCTCGCTTGAAAGCCATTAGATTCTAGTGTTTTAACCATGGAAAGTCTTGTGACATAGTAGTTACCTTCTGTCTGGATCATTACCCAATCCATAATCCTATTTAAAGATCTGTTATTTCATTGTAAAATTTACTTTCTAAATAAAAGACGCCTAATGTCTGAAACCAAGCTATTTCTTCATAAAAAAGGTGATTAAAAAAATAAACCTATTTTTCCATTTTACTTTAAAAATCACCCTCATGGCACTTTCAAAAAACAAATATAATTTTAATATTTCATGATAGCAAGTAGATTAGTGCAATAGACTAGAGCAGTAGATACCAATTTGATTAGATTAGAAAATCAAATTTCATTGATTTTCCCCCATTTCTATTCCTGAAATCATTCACAATATAGGAAGATATGTCAAAATTAGCTCTGTAGCCTGGAGCTTATACCTGTGGTGTGTGTGTGTGTGTGTGTGTGTGTGTGTGTGTGTGGTGTACACATGTGTAAATGTTTGTGCATGTTTGTGCTAGAGGCAGGGCATGAGTACCTGTGCCAAGGGAGGTCAGAGGTCAATGCTGGGCATCTTCCTTAATCATATGCCATTTTATATTTTAGGAAAAATGACCTTGTTCCTCATGTAGCCAGTCATTTTTGGCTTGGCTGGCTGGCCAGCAAGATCTGGGAATCCTTCTGTCTGACTGTCTGTCTCCCTCTGTACTATAGGTTATGGGGTTCTGAACTCAGGTCCATGGCAATGAGTTTACTCGGTGAGCTACCTTTTCAGCCTCTCAATCCTATCTGTCTGCACTGAGAACATGTTTAGGACAGAAGAAGATCTTGACCCCGTGTTTACACAGCTCATCTCGCCTGGAGAACACAAAGCAGGAACATGGCCATTTCAAGAGCTAATGATTTTTGTCTCTCATTTTTCCCCTAGGGCGGCAATTAGTAAAAGTCTGCCTGTCAGCACTCTCCAAGACCTCAGCGCTCACTCTTGAGAGAAGATGAGCGCTGTTAGATAAGAGTTCTGATTGCCTGAAAAGAAATGATGTGATTGAGAAACTGTCTCTGTAACTTGTGTCCACATGGATCTAAAGACATGGTCACATAAGCATATTTCATGAAGGAAAGAAATGTTTTCTCATTGGAGGGTCGAAGGCTTTCCTTCCCTTAGGCCTCTAAAAATGCAGTGAGGTACCTCATTAGGTAATGACATTCGCTGCAAAAGCCTGACGACCTGAGATCCGTGTAAAGGCTTAAGGAGACACCCAACTCCATAAAGCCGTGCTCTGATCTCCTCATGCATGCTGTGGCATGCGCACCCCCCCCACACTAATAAAGTTTCTAAAAATAAATAAATCTAAAAAATCAATAACAGAGAAGTTGGTGATCATGAATAAGTACCAACTTGTATTTAACGTTTATAGTTTTATTACTGATTTTATATAAGCATAGTGTAGCTGCATAAAATGAAGGTATCACAAACACAAGTATAGACGTGTTTATTCACCATCTCGTTTCTATTACAAGATAAAACAAAACATGAGTGCTGGGAGAAGGGGGACTGCTTGAGGTAGGCAGAAAAAGAAATTAAAATACATTTTATGTTTGTATGAAAGTATCAATGAATATAATTAATAATATTTTTTTCCAAGTCAGGGATGAAAACATGCATATATCCTGGCTAGAAGTAGGCTCAGACATCTGGACATATTCCTCTTTAGGTATCATGTCTTCCATTTGGACTGTGTTGAATTGCTAAAAGAGTCAACCTCACCAGATCATAACAGAGCAAGGCTAGCTACCTAGCAGAAGCCCTCTTTCTTAAGTGTTGCTGTCACGGCAGTCACTGAGTATGTTGCTGGCCATATTATTATTATTATTATTATTACCATAATGCAGATAAAGTTTGTGTGCTACCATATGGATGGAATCCTCAGAGCCCATATTCCATGATGTTATGTTTAAAAATAAGGTCCCGAATGAAATGACCCCTTAGGTGATTCTGCTTTTTAGTAGTGGCAGCATGTATAGAAGCCTGATCCTTGTGAATTTCTGTCAGCATTGATCCAGACTATAAAAGAAACCGATTTGAAACATGGCTGGGGTATAGACTGATGGCCACCTGCCCTCTGCTCCATTCTTGCTTTGGTAACTCTGGATCATCGAGGTAGATTCACTGACAAAGTGTTTTTCAGACATAAAAGAAAAACCCAATTCTAAACAAAGTACTTCTTCAGACTATCTAACCCACAGAGCAAAGTTGACCTTTCTTAAAAAGGCCAATACGTCCCCGTGGTCAACTGGCTATGCAACCCTGGAAACCAGAGTTCAATCCCAAGAACACACGAAGAAGTAGAAGGAAAGAGGCGAGTCCAGAGTTTATGCGCCGGCCTCTACAGGGACGACAGTTCTTCCATACTAATTCATAGGTAAATCAGAACATCCTCCAAATGACATCGTGTCAGTTCTCCACTATCACAACCGATGACTGGTGGCAGTCATGTTGTGGTTTATGTCGGATCACAGCTTAGGGATTTCAGCCCATTATCAACCCTGTTCTCTGGGTTTGTGGCAAATAAACAAAGTGCAATATGGTGCACAGAGTAGAACAAAGATACCACTGTATAGCCATGAACAACAGGAGAAAGAGGCTTCCCATAATTCCTCCAGGGCCAGGACCTAATTGCTTTAAGCCACCTGCAAGATGCTACCTCCTGTAAATTTCTACCATCTTCATATACTTCCCACAAAAGACCAAGCTGCCAGAAATATGAGCCTAGGTATTTGAGATCCAAAAGATTGCAAATGGTTTCTGTTTGGTACTTAGTTTGAATAAAAACTACATATTAAAGACAGATGAAGGAAGGTTTATCCAAGCTGTGCTATTGCTTCTGTTTCTAAAAGGGCAAGTCAAACACGCAGCATAGACATTTATTTGTTTATTTTGCAAGGAGGGTAGACAGAGCACCTGTCTACCATAAAATGCTGAGTTGGTACCTAACATGTGACTCACTATTCAAAATGAATGCTATACGTAAAAGGGTGCAGTTAAAAAGACAGAAAATAAATGTTCGTAAAATATTGGGAAGGCTTAGTCGTGGGTACATGGGCATAACTTTGTTACTTTTGTTTTCATATAGAAGGCTCTTTTGATTTGTCAAAAATTTACTCACTGACTCTCATTCATATTTCTATTCATTTAAAATAGCTCAATGATGATAATTCAATAGCTCAACAATGATAATTAAATGTTAGTTGTATCTTAAATTTCAGGTCCTTCTTGTTAGCCTTTCTCCACAGTCGTTTTCTTTTCCAAACTCAAAATATTTTCTTTGATCCATCCTTTGTTCATTTGGATAAACACAGATATTTATGCAGGTGCACACATATGTTCTCTCCCTAAAGCAGATTGCAGCCAAAATTACTGAGCCCTGGAGACTTGTGAACTCTTAGAAGAGGGTTAACCATGACCTACTTGTCATTTGCATCCTGTTGCTAAATAGTCCTGCTTGCAGATAGACAACTCATTCACTCATTGCTTCCTTCATGGCCTCATTCAACACATTTTTATTAAGTGGTACCACATCTGAACATCGTGCTAAGAGCAGGATACACTTCTCCACACTGGGAAGCAATTCACTGGGAGCACTTTCTTGTAGGATTCTTGAAGCTGAGAGCAGGAACATATAAGTCATTTAGATGCATGGAAGATGGAGCAGGGAAGACAAGGGAGAAGTACATCTTAAAGACAATGGCCAAAGAGGGGACTATGCTAGTTTATGGCTGTAACCCCTGCTGTTAGAAAGCTGAGGCAGTATTGTAAATTGGAAACCACCCTGGTTTACATAGTCAGTTCTAGCATAGCCTCAGTTATGGAAGAAGACTGCCTCAATTCACTATAACCAGAAAGTCCTGGTGGTGACACAGACCTTTAATCCTAGCTACTTGGGAAGCTGAGGCAAAAAGATGGTAAGTTCAAGCCTTCTACAGAATGAGTTAAATGCTAACTCAGGAAACCTTATTAGATACTGTCTCAAAAAAAAAAAAAACAAAAACAAAAACAAAAAACCTAAATTAACATAACTTCAAACACTTCAAAACAAATCAAAGAACACAGAAGGAATAACTCGATGGAGTGAGGGCTTTATAAGCAGAAGGGACAGCCATTAGAGAAGACAACAAAATAGAGAGAAGAAGCAGACAATATGGTAACTTACTATATTTCATCACTGAAAAACATCTCCAAGTTCCACAACCAGATCCTGCATTTCCTTTGCATTTGTTTACCATTCCAGTGCTTAAATTTTCTGACAATCAAAGGATTACTGACTGGAGAGGAGCTGATTTCTTTGAAACATATAAATAGGCCTTTAAAGACAAGGGTTACAGAATCTGTTCATAGTCTTCCTTATCTGTCTTTGAAAGGCTCTCTAAGAACCATCTGACCAAGCTGACCTGATAGACTGGCCTTTTCAAAATGAAGTAATGAAATTCCTAGTTTTGACCTTCAAAAACAGGATGTTTTTTAACATTAAAGAATATTTTTGGAATATTATCATCACTTTTGTTATAAACCATCAGTCGTGGGCAAGATTACCTTCTTTAAAATATAAAATAAATATTTTTCTTAAAATGTAAACCTTTGATATTAGGAGTCATTTTGTCATCTGAGTGGTGGTGATGAAAGCCTTTAAATCCAGCACTTGGAAGACAGAGGCAGGCAGACCTCTGTGAGTTTATGGCTAGCCTGGTCTACAGAGTGAGTTCAAGGACAGCCCCACAGGGAAACCCTGTCTCAAAAAACTAAAAAAAGCAATAATTACATGGGGCAAGAGAGATGGCTCAGTGCTTAAGAGCAGTGGCTGCTCTTCCAGAGGTTCAATTCTCAGAAACCACATCATGGTTCACAAGAATCTGTAACAGGATCAGATGCCCTTGTCTGCTGTGAATAAAACAGAACACTCATATACATAAAATAAATAATGTTTTTATTAAAACGGAGTCATTTTATCACCATTTGTTTGTTTGCCAGGTCCCTGGAATATGTAGTCTCTGGTTCTTCATTACCAAATCAGGGTTTAATGTAGATTTCATCTCCTAGTGTCTTTAAGTCAAACAAGTTATTGGCTGAAAAAACAAAGTATAAACTTTTGTGTCCCTAAGAGCGTGTGACTAGAAACTAGACAAAAACTGTTCTCTCCAAATAAACCTTCAAAAACAAGGAATTACGATACAAGGAATTATTAATAAGATTTTCCACTTCTTTTCAAAAAGGCTGTTGTAACAGAATGATGCCACAAGATGAATCAAAGCCTATTGTATATTAAACAGATGTTTCTGTCATCTAGGTTTTTCATGTTTCATACAACAGAAGGCCCGTTAGAATCAGCCCTGCAGAAGCCCGAAATGTCAATGAACTGAATTTTTCCTCCTCCATGAGTAATACCATTACAAATTATGAATTTAATAAGATTCTCCAAATGTTTTCTTGGTCTGCTTTCTAGATGGAACAAAGAGCAATCAACACAGAAGGGAATTACCCCCCAGAAAAGACCAAGATAAACATTTTCTAGAATACACATAGAAAAGTAGTCATAGACATGATTTATAACTTTGCAGACAGGAACACTG
The DNA here is from genome assembly GCF_907164565.1 of Psammomys obesus. NCBI lineage: Eukaryota > Metazoa > Chordata > Mammalia > Rodentia > Muridae > Psammomys > Psammomys obesus. Next base: position 1,406,957 of record NW_026594083.1, on the reverse strand, counting down.
GAATATGACATTTTTTAAGACAGTTATTCAGTTTCATGGGTTTATAAACAACATTATTAATACCTCCAAACCAAAGGAATGAAGATGTACTCCGACACAGTGGCAATTTTTTTTTCACATTACAATACTGTCTGATAAGTTTCCTACAGGGAGTACAAAAGAGTCTACCAAAAAAAAAAAAAAATACTGCTGGGAAATGATACACTCATGCAGTTCTTTCCCAACAAAATGTCTAAGAAACTACGTGACTTTACAAATTATAAATTTGCACACTTAATCAACTGAGAAATGCATGTTTCATTGTATCTCTAACTGCTAGATTAATCTTCTACTCCTCAATGAAGTGAGACAGATAAATTAAACATTTTTAAAGCCATAGTTATATACTCAGGGTTTAACTAAAATTATTCCTAACATACAAAAGTGACAGTCTAATGAGACTCTTCGAGATGATGTCTTTCACAGTGTGTCTTAAGACTTTTAAGCACTGAAAGGAAATTTTAAATTACTTTACTTCTTTCTCTGTGGAACTGAGTTGCTATGATTGGGGAGTTCCAAATATATTATGGAGAAATTAGTGATGTGGAATTCTAGTAGGATTAAAACATAAAATACTTTAATTTAATAATGTTGCCTAATCCAATTAATCTTAAGCCTCAGTGAATATTTAATAGCACATATCTGTAAAGCAGGACTCAGAAATGCATTTAGAAAATATGAGCTTGGTTCTTTCTCAGACACATTACTTTTTTTAATTTTAGTAATTAAAAATTCCTTTATAAAACATAAAAAAAAACAACTTATATCCTATAGGTTTAATGAAAGGTTATACTGTAGGTACTTCTTTGACAGGGATAAGAAAAATAACTTTTTGGCTGAACTTAGGTTAAAAAATGTGGTTAAATAACTTCTTGTTAATGAAAACTCTAAATTAAATTGTCTTAGGTCCTAAGACTTAGGGTGTAACAGGACAGCATGGCTGAAATAGGAAAGCCCCATATTCTTCAAAGACTAACATCTTCCATAAAATGGAGTTGTAAGCAGTGTCTTCTTGGAATGACAAGAAAGTGAAGTGGTGTTAGAGTAACAGTTGTGGATGATTTTTCCTTTGAAAGTAAAGGAAAAGTAGATAAACATCTGTTATAACTTACAAAATATCTCTTTCTCTCTCACACACACACAAACACACACACACACACACACACACACACACACAGTCACTCTGGAAGCCATAGAACTTTCTCCTGAACTTTTAAACAGTAATAAGATCCACCACATCTTAAGGCCTAAATCTAAGCATACTATAACTAAATAGTTAAAGAGTTAAACTAAGATAGATATTAAAAAAAAGGGATATAGTTATAGGTATACTAACAATAAAGGTTCATGATATAGAACAAGTAAAATGATAAACATAGGTATATTAAAATCATTTCCAATTTAAAAACATTTAACCATAATTATGTTTTGTGTTGTATTTTCAAACTTTCCTCTAAAAAACTCTTAGTAAATTATGGAAGCTCAATAAAGAAAAGGGATGGGCAAATTCATTAAATTAGCAAGCAAACACATGGTTGACAATTTGTAAACTAAAAATTTGCCTAAATCTTCTCTGATATAACACACGCACACACACACACACACACACACACACACACACACACACAAATAGAAATTTCTTGAACATTTAACATGGTTAACACAACATTAGTGAAAGAAAAAAAAGCCATTGCTCAATGTTACTTAAGTATTTGTCTTTTGTCAAATATAATATGTAGTAGTTAGGCAGAATTACTGAATTCTAAAAGTAATCAGATCTTTTCCTTTTGTACTACTATGAATATGCTATCAAATGCAATCAGAAAAGAAAAGAATATATTAAGTGTACACAATGTAGGCATAAGGCATAAGATCTATGGTTATCACCTTTGTGACAACCTGAAGTGGCTGAAACTTGATAAAGAATTCTAATTAAATAAACTGAGAAGACGTTATGGTAACCACAATGGTCTTGGTCTTACAGGCAAAGAAATAAAGCCGTGTCAAAGAAGAGGTATGAAGTGTGACTTCCTCATAATACGGTTTATTAAAACTAAACAAGAATATTCATCCTTATATACTGTAAGTAAATGAACATAAGCATTTGGTGCTGTCAAAAGCAAAGTATACTAAAATATATTCAACCAAAGATATGAAGAACAATGACGAAAATCATGTGTGTTCATCATTTAAAGATAAACATCAAATACATGGAAAAACCATGTCAACTAATTAAATAATTTATATTATAAATATCACAAGTAGCTCTACTTTTTAGCTTAATATTTACATCCTAATTCCATAAATATTTTTAATTTTGTTTTTTAATAATTTTTAGTATATTTTTTTATAATTTATTCACAGTGTATTCTGATTGTAGCCCTCTCCCTCATCTCCTCATGGTCTCACCTTCCCTCTATCCCACTATCCCTTTCTCCTAGTCCACTGAATGAGCATGTTCTCCTCCCCTGCCATCTGACCCTGGCTTATCAAGCCTCATCAGGACTGCCTGGATCCTCTCCCTTGTGGCCTGTTAAGGCCACTCAGTCATGTGAAAGTGATCATAGAGCAGGCAACAAGAGTTCATGTCAGAGATTGCCCTTGTCTTCCTTACGAGGGAACCCATTTGGAGACTGAGCTGCCTGTGGGCTACATCTAAGCAGGGGTTCTAGTTCCTCTCCATGCATGGTCCTTGGTTGATGCATCAGTCTCTGCAGGGAACACTGAGTCCAAATTTTTTTTTGGCTTCTTTGTGGGGCCCCTGTCCCCTCTGGGTCCTTCTATCTCTCCCATCTTCCATAAGACTCCCTGCTCTCTGTCCAAAGTTTGGCTGTGAGTCTCTGCATCTGCTTTGATTCTCTGCTGGGTGGAGTCTTTCAGAGGACATCTTTGACTCCTGTCCTGTTCCCTTTCTTCCACTGCTTCCAGTGTCCATTCTGTTTTCCCTTCTGAATGAGAATAAGCATCCTCCCTAGGGTCCTCTTTGTTGTTTAGCTTCTTTAGCTCTGTAGATTTTAGTATTGGTGTTCTGAAGACATTCATATATGTAAAAAGCTGTTACTAGAACCTCAATGCAGCAAATATATTTAGATTTTTAAAACTTCAATTCATGTAGATAAGGACTTACAACAACTTCATCTTGTCATAGCCCCTTTTCAGTGACTCAATAAATAATAAAAACTATGGAAATAATCATAACAAAGACCCCAGACCTGCCCCTCATAATTAAAGGTCATGTTGACAGAGATCACAGTCTATGTGTAGTAAAGATCAATACAGGACTAACAATCTTGCCTAGCTCTCCTGTTTGTGCTTGTTATTCATCTCTGCTACTTACAAAGCCTCTCACTATTTTCAAATCTGCTACTTAGACATAAATCTTCACTCAAAAAGAGATAACCCAAACCAGAAGGTCTGGGCACTCTTGTATAGACATTCCTGGAATGCCTTAGATTGAAACCAGGTTTTTAGATGTCATTTACTATGGGTTAGCACCATGATGGTGTCATTTTTTAAATACCGTTTCTAACAATGACATTTGATAAACAAATTATCTTAAAAAAAAAAAACATTTACTTAAATATCCTGAGACCTCGTGTTGTTGCTCCCTTCTCACTCTTAGCTGAGAATCTATGACCCAAACTGATCTTGAAGAATTAATTTTCCAATTGGTCACAAAGAATAAAATGCTGAGTCACTGCATTCCATTACACTCCACTATTCCACAAACACATGTGCTGGCTAAAATTTTGACCATTTAATCCTATGTGTTAACTCTAAAATGTACTATTATATGTGGGGGGGGCACCCTACTCTAGAAACTTTTGATGGTTTGCATTAGGTAACCTTTTTTCACACATTAATGAAATACTACAATTGATGAAAAAATATTTGTTAGGATAGAAAAAAGGAGTGACTTGTCAAATTATTTACATTCTAAAACTAATTCTTCCACAATTTTCATGCAACCCCTTTATTAAAAACAATCCCAAGTTCATCATTTATCATCTTTATTCATAAGCAATTCACATTAAGTCTTCATTAGCTCAAACAGATAGTTTTACAAACCTACGGAAACCGTTTCTTCCCATGGATTTCACTTAGTTCTTCTCTGAATGATCATAGACCACAACCAGTGGTGAGGGAGGAACACACTGGGGCTTCCTGTGCTACGTCTCAACCCTCTGCAGTGTCTCAGAATAAATGACCCCCATGGCTCATCTGTTTACATTTATAGAGATAACAGGGAACAAATGATAACAAGAGTGTATTAGCTAAATGATGAATATGCTACCAGATACCACGCGAGACATCAGTGTTGTCTCCTGGAGTAATACAAGACTACGTCTTACCTGTCAAAAGTTATTTCCAAAATAAATGGACCTGAGATAGCATGGCCAATGCTTTCATTTTGGCTGTCATCATGATCAAAGGCAAATCACTGTATAATGGATTCAGCTGTTTCAATCACAATGAAGTCAAAATGAATGGATTAGCTGTTCAGCTGTCCTGATCATCCAAAAGAAAGGGATGTGATCTCAAGAGTTTAAAAAAATGCTCTTATAACGTGATATGGATGATGTGTAAAAGTGATCAAGATTATATATACATTTTTATGAAACAGTCTCTAGATTATATCCAATCATCCACTTACATTCATTCTCTATTAAATTATTTATATCTAGATTTCACAATTCAAACACCACTACTGATATAAAAATCACCAATGGAATTGCATCACAGGTTTTTATTCATTCTTTTCAATCATTTCTAAGATAATTTGATATTACCCACATTTTAAAGTTGGTCACATTTGCTGAAGGTCACTTTACTGTAAAACCTCAGTCTCTTCTCAGTAATGTAACCGTTACTTGAAAGAAACTCTAAACCTCAAGCTGACATATAGAGCCAATTTTGATCATGTTGATCCAATCACAGAGAACAAGCTTACCAAGAGTGAATTACATACCGAAGTCTGTATATAAAATGCCAACAAGAAAATGTTACTTATTAATAAAATACTGTGCCAATAACATACAATCAACTTCAAACTGTAAATGAAAAGTGAAACAAAACTCTCTAGAACCCTTGACTATCCAAGTGAGCAAATGTAAACACAGATAGGTGTAAGGGAAAACTGGTACTCACTTAACTTCCCAGCAGGCCTTGAAATTAAATTATTCCTTTATAGCTGAACCCTTTAGGCTGAATGGAGATTTAGTCAAGTGGTGGGGCTGGGTCCCTGGGCATACATAAGTTGGGACCTACTTAAACCAAGCGTAAGGTCTCTCTGGTGACCCTTCCATGCTTAATCAGCAAAGTAATTACCATACCCAGAATTATTGACAGCTGGCTTGATACAATTAACTGATTTTGATCATAAATGGAGTGGAAAAAAATGATGAGAAAACTAATATGTGATCTTGGATTAGGGAAAGCCTTTCTAAAATGTCACAAAAGCCAGAGCCATCAATGTAAAATGAATGAATGAATGAATGAATGAATGAATGAATGAATGAGGTTACTCATTTACATACTAATTTTTAAATATTTTAAAATGCCATACACAAGATGAAATGAAAAGCATCAAACTGAAAAGCTTTACAATACCTATAACATATTACAGACACCTAAATTTCCCTAATATATAAAGAACTCATATAAATCAATAAGAAAAATAATTTCCATAAGGTAGAAGAATATATTACTGAGTTGTTTACACATGTTATGTGACGACTCCAAAGGACAGTTAAGAACACAAAATGATATGTCACTATAACAAAGGAAATTCAAATTAAAACTGCACAGAAATTCACATGGACAGAATGTTCAACATTTGAAAGTTTCAGACTAGTGAGGTTTTCAGGAAAATATAAATGATTTTCCTGATGAGACAAAAATTTCCGTAACAACTAGAAAGAAAATCTGGCAATACCTAACAATGTTATGTGTTCATGTATATGTATTTATTTTGAGGGGCATGCTTGACAAGGCACACATGCAGGCTCACAAACAGGAGTCAGCTCTGCTACTGGGAAGCCAAACTCAGATGCCAAGACCTGGCATTAGGACAAGCCCCTTTACCATCTCTCTGGCCTTCTGCATATAATTTTTAACCCATTAATTAACTGTGAAAATTTATCCTACTCATAATTTTACAAAGTTATGAAAAAATTAATTACTCTTATATAAGCGTTTGGCACATTAAATGGACAATATGTTCCAGTAAGATGCCTGAACTGGTAAATTCCACTAAACCTAATGACCCAAGTTAGAGCTAAGAGCTCTGAACCCCACATGGTGCAAAAAAGGATTAAAACAATGCCCAAGTTCTCCTCTAACCTCTTCAATTGGCTAGTGGTACGCGTGCGCGCACACACACACTCACACTCACACACACACACACACACACATACACAGAAACAGAGAGAGACAGAGAAAGAGATAGAGATAGGGATAGACAGAAAATATATTTCTAAAGGGACAGTAAACCTTACAAATATTCACAAAACAGGAACTAGCAGAAATGGGTTTTTACCAGAGTGCCACCCAGCTTTGGTAAGGGATGAGGAACTTTCTATCATAACATGCATAGCATATCCACATGTGTATTACATTGCCAATAGTGCACAGTTAGTTAGCAGTTATGTTCTGTGTTAAAAATTGTCTCTGGAAGTTTGGTAATTAAAGGGTTTCCAATAAAACTGCAGGTGTGTATACTTTTACTGTGTAATATTTATAAAGTTTTGAATATTGAACTACGAGCATGTTTTGATTAATTAAAGATTAATTTGAAATATCCATCAGATTTTCAGACTCAAAATCAACTCACCAATTCAGAGAGTAAAACCCCAACAAGGCTGAGTTTAAATACATACTTGACAAATATTTTCTGTATTTTTCTTTGCTAGAGATATTGGGTGTTTCATCATTTAGTTATTCTTTCAAACAACAACAACACATCACTGTCACAACGCCCGGCCCGGCACAAGCGTATACTAGCTGAAAATGTCTCTGGGCAAGCGATGATATGGAAACAAATGCTACACAAATTCAAAGCTGGTTGATCTTTTATTTAATAGAGACACTAATAGCAAAAAGCAGCTCCAAAGCAAAGTTCAAGAAGATTCTTTGGCCATGGAGAAAAAATATGCATGCACTAGGAAGATGTCAAGGGAAAGATGACATCCTAAATTAAACTTGAAGTTCACTGGGAGTAAGACTATGAGGTAACATAGACAGTAGCCTGGTATAATTGTCATCAGAGAGGCTTCATACAACAACCTATGGAAACAGATTCAGAGACCCACAACCAGACATTAGGAGGAGGAACTGCAGAAGAGGGGGAGGAAGGATTGAGAAGCCAGCGGTTCAAAGACACCACAAGAAAACCCACAAAAATCAACCAACTTGGGCTCACAAAGACTGAACCGCCAATCAGACAGCTTGCAGGGCTCTGACCTAGGCTCTCTGTGTACACACACACACACACACACACACACACACACACTCACACACACACACATAATGGTTGTGTAGCTTACTCTTGTGGGATTGCTAAAAGTGGGAGTGTGAGCTGTCTTTGAAGCTTTTGCCTGCTTTTTGGATGATGTTTCTCCTACTGTGCTACCTCCCGTGGCCTTGATATGAGGAGAGGTCTTATTGTAATTTGATAGGCCATGTTTGGTTGATATCTCCGGAAGGTTGATATCTCTGCTCATGAAGAGAAATGGAGAAGGACTGGATTTGAGGGTCAGAGGTGGGGAGAGCTGGAGGGATAGAAGGAAACTGCTACTGGGATAGAATATTTGAGAGAAGAATTTAAAAAGGAAATTAGTGAGAGCCAGGTAGAGCGGAGCATGCCTTTAATCCCAGCAGTCAGGAGGCAGAGGCCAGTGAATCTCCAAGAGTCTGAGATCAGCCTGTCTACAGGACAAGTTTCAGGACAGCAAGGGCTACTTAGAGGGGCCCTGTTTCCAATAACATAAAATAAGTTCACTAGGAAAAAAGAACATGAGATAAGTTGAGAAAAAGCTGAAATAGGGGTTTTACATATTATTTGTTAAGATTTCAGCTACTCATTAGACGCTGTAGGGTGTGTGTGTGTGTGTTTGTGCGTGTGCGCAAGTATGTGTGTTTTATAGAAGATTGTATATAAATGCAACCAGAATCAGTTTATTCCACTCCTTGTATTGGAGGAAATAAATTGTGATCAACCCCACCTAGATGCTCTGTGCAAGTTTAAATTTACTCTAATTATGCTTGATATAGTTCACTAAAAAGTAAACAACATTTTAAAATTCACTGTCAGCCAGTGAGCTGTCATGAAGGACCCACACTTTGAACACTTGACCCAGACATTCAAGCTAAATCTAGTTGACAATGAAACTAAACGTGGGCTTCTCCTCTGGGTAGTTTCCCGTTCATAGAATCTGTGTTTTGGACTCGGAGCTTTTCTGACCTTTAACTGTCTGCAAATTTTTTTTTTCTTTCCTTTCTGATACCTGCTTTTTCTGACTTACCGACCGTTTAATGTATTCACACAGAAATCTATGGCCTTTTGAAGTTTAAAGAACCTATTAGAAAAGAAGTTTGAGATACACCATAATTTTACAGGAACAAATAAAAGGTCAAAGGACCGGAGCCCAGAGATGACAAGACAGTTCACTGGTAAATCAATATAAGGCTTTGTGTTAACCGCAGCAAGGGATTTACGAGCAAAGGGCAAGTCATTTACAGGGTGCGAGGAAACCAGTGCTTGAACGAGATAGTCCTCCGGGTGCTGCTCTACCACCTGAAAGCCCCCGGCTCCTTATTATGAACACCGAAAAAACTAGCTTCAAGTTAGATTCTAAATACTCGATTCTTTAAATAAAAGTTTTTTTTTTTTCCAATAGTCAGGAAAGCATGCATCCTATGGAATAGTATAGAAACTAGAATGGCCTCATGGTTTAATAATTAATGCATGCAACTTCCACTTTGGTATGAGTAACACCTTGAAATTCCTCCAAAGCAGACTCTGGAAAATGGAGGGTGTAGGGTTAAGTGACCCATGGAATAAGCATGCATTTAAGTTCAGAGGATCAATGGCATCGGAGAAGAGATGTCTACAGGGAAGTTAATTTGTCAAGAAAAAAGAGCACCGTGTTAAAAAATGGAAGTTATAATAAAGGAGATTAAAGAAAAAAAAAAGGCAAAAATAAGATTTTGGCTAGAATCCCAGATACCGTACCTAAAGATTGATTTCAAAGTAAGTTTTTAAAAGACATGGACACTTCCACTGTTAAGACAGCCAGTAATCCCATGTAAATGTTAGAAATTCAAGTTTGTTATACATTTATAGTTGATACAGATTTTGAAGACACTAGAAAAATAGGGGTAACGAATAATTATCACAGCTTATTTATCAATAACTTTTGTTTTGGCTGTGACTTAAAATGCTTATATTATTTATCCTGCATTAAATCACATATTATTAGAATAGATTTCACCTTTTTTAATTTTTACTTTAAATGTAGCTAGTCCGAAACTTAAAATACACACGTGGCTCACCTGTAATACTACCTTCTACTATATTTATATTTTATATTCATACTGTGTTTACCGGATCATGCTTTTGCACGTGATTTGTACATATGGATACGTATGTACCCCTACACACACATGCACGCACATACTCTCTGTTGGAAACATAGAATCACAAAAAAATACTTTCCAAATGCATAGGGCATTAAACGCATAAAAGGCCACTGCAAATACTCCACCAACAAGCACAGCCTTTGAGTGACACAAGTTCAAGAGCAGGTCAGCCGAAGCTCGACATAATATTTGTAATGTCTGGGGAGCCCCAGAGGGGAAAGTGATCGCATGTCTACCTGTTCTAATCCCCTGGTAGGGCAGGCGGTAGCTGCAGTAAGCTGCCTTTCTAGATAAGGGGATACAAGTGATTATAGAGAAAAGCTTGGAAAAGGCTTAGAAATCCATGCAGTCAATCATTGAGAAACAATGTGTTTGGCACTCCTGAGGCCAGGGAATTGCTCTTTCCATATTTAGCAGCAAGCACTACTTTGCTGATTTGTAAAGATGCCTCCAGCAGGCTAGAATATTGGGGTTTGTTTTATTTTTATGTACTGTCAACAGACACCATAACTAGTCCCAAAGTTTTACTTTTCTCTACCGGCACTCTGGTATGAGTATGAAGCCTCTTCCAACCTCAAAATGCTAGGGAGCGGGTAGGAAAGATATAAATGTAAAATCTAATTTGTAATCTCTTGTAATTACAAACAGAACGGAATCATGGAGTCTCCCTTGTGTTAACTCAGCACACAGAGCAAGCCAGTTTCCAGAGGCAAGGCAGGCACTAGAAGCTAAAACCTTCCTCCTTATTCACGTAGGCTGGCGGTGTAAGTACTAAAACTGACTAAAATGATCTTTATTTTTGTAAAGTGCCAGTGCCTTTTACTTCCCTGACAATTTGATACAACCACGTGATATTAAAATGCACGCCAGTGTAAGCCTTCCCACATCCCAACTATAACAAAGTTCAAGTTCACTCTAATACATTGTCCTGTAAGTCCAGGACTCTTGCCCCTTAAAACAATCAATATCATTTCTTTTGATTACAGCAACTTTTCACATGATTTGTAACTCAGGAACAATTGTTTTTTTTTTGTTGTTGTTTGTTTTGTTTTTTGTTGTTGTTGTTAAGACTAGAGAAAAGGTGCTCTATAAATAGAATTTTTAAAGTGTAATCTTCAATTCGTAGATTCCACAACCATGAGGTCATTTTTATGATCACAACTCTGGTGTTCCTTTCCTTTGTTCAACTAGCCTACAAACACAGGTCTCCACTATGTTCAAAATGTAGTTAAATATCATATGCTGGCTGCTGACATTACGCTGTTATTACCTTAAAATGGAAACATTCATTTAAAGCATATAAGTGGTGTACTTTTAAAGAACCTTTCTGTGGTTTTCCAAAAGCATTCCAAAGAGGTTACTTACGTTGCTTTGAAACTGGTTTGAGTTATGGGACGACCATAGCCTCAGACCAGCAGCTGAGACAGCAAAGGAGATGAAAGTTTTCAGGCCTGAGATCCAAGGGGAAACACAGCTGCCACAGCTGGCCCGCTCAGATCTCAACACTTAGTACAGTGATGGAGAAGGTGATAATGCTGCGTCTGGTTTGAAAAAGCGCATTAATAAAAACAATCTTTAAATAGAGCAGGGAAATCAATTAATCAAATCTCGGCCCTGGGCTGTAACATGAAAACATTAAAATATAGTAATAATAAAAAGCAAAGAGAAGGGGAAATCCGCTTAGATGCTTAAAGACATTCCACTCCTGAAACACTGACTATCTGACTCAAAGAATCCATTCAGTAGAAGGATATTAGTTGTAAGAAACCAAGTCTAACTTGGATGGGTGAGCACTTCTGCATTGTGAAAGAGAACAAGAAGATGCCAAAGCCATATTTTACTTAATAGAAGCTAGAAGCATCTCTGGCTGCCTCTTTCTCTTTTTTTTAAAAAACAAATGATTTATTTTACATTATGTGTGTATATATGTATGTCTGAAGATGCTCATGGAAGCCAGAAGTGCTGGATCCCATTGAAGCTAGAGTCACTGGCATTTATAAACCACATGACATAGGTGCTGGAAAATGAACTATGTTCTTATGTATTCTTAACCAATGAGTTATTTCTCCAGATCACTTTTTTTTGGGGGGGTATTATTTTTAAAATTTATTTAATTTTTTTTATTAATTACACTTTATTCACTTTGTATCCCAGCTGTAGTCTCCCCTCATCCCCTCCTAATCCCACTCTCCCTCCCTCTTTTCCTCCCATGCCCCTCCCCAAGTCTACTGATAGGGGAGGTCCTCCTCCCTGTCCCACTGACCCTAGCCTATCAGGTCTCATCAGGACTGGCAGCATTGTCTTCCTCTGTGGCCTAGCCAAGACTGCTCCCCCAAGAGGGGAAGGTGATCAAAGAGCCAGCCACTGAGTTCATGTCTTTTTTTTTTTTTTTTAAAATAGTTACAATTCAGAACACAGGAGTAAAAGTGGCTGATTTTGGAGACTGTGTCAACAAGTAAATTACCAGAGTTGCCCAAGGAGAGCATGCATGCTTCCAGGAAATTAAGGGAAACAAAGGCACAATAATTAGATAGGAAAATAATTTCTCCAAAGTAACTAGAAATAGAAAAAATTAAGTGTCATTATCTTACTAACTATGATGACCAGGCCACCGAGCCAGGCAGGTAAGAGAGTTGACAGCCATTATTGCACATATTTTAAAGATAGGAGCCTGGACTTGCTAAGGGTGTGTCACCTCCTCAAGGACTGATAGTCACTTAAGGGAGAAATGAGCCAAGTCTTGGAATTCCATAGCACTCATTTGAAATGAGTTCTGCTTTCAAATAAGTGGAAAGTTATCATGATGAAAGGTGTGATAATTCATGTAGAATTGTTTGGTTATATAGCAAATGAGCATTTATAAAATGAGAAACCCTAAAATGGATTATTAACAGGTAATTGATCATCCTCCTAACAGTTTTCTTCATTTATTCTCATCAAAAAAGAAATAGAATACCAACCTATGTGCCTTGACTGCTAAGAACATATAGTCACTTTTCCAGGAAAAGAACAAAACAAACAACAAAAAAACACCTGTAATGTCATAGGAGACAAAGGAAATATTCCGTATCAATGGAGCCAGCAACCGAAGAAATATATTACTTCAAAATGGCCTATTTGTTTCAGAGGATGAAAGAGACTTATGAATGCCATGACTTCATCTCCCTTATAACAATAGGACATTTGGCATTGTTATATGACTTCAATGAGGAATACTTTCATGCAGACATTCAGAACTAAAGGTGTTCTGAGGATAAAGTGGTTAACAAAGGTGTCCCTCTCTCATCACTCATGGTAACAAAAGCTAAGCAAAAACATAAAGCAATGTGGAGGCTCAGAGAACAGAAGCTACTCAGTTGCACAAGACATCAAGGAATGCCTGTCTTGGTGACTTTTAGACAATCAGCCTGTAAGGAAGTGAGGGATGTAGTAGGCATCTAGGAATAAAGAGTTCCAGACACAAGGTATATGACAAAGCTCGAGGGACGTGGTCCTTGTTGGAGCAATGATGTAAGAGAGGGTTGGAGGTCTAGAGAAAGAAGGGTAGAAACTATATTTCAAGGTTGTAGTCTGGGTAGAGACATTGACTTTAGCACAAAGCAAGAATGAATATCTCTGAAAATTTAAGGCACACTGCCAATAGAGTGATGTTTAGAAAGATCATTCAAGAGGGTGCTATAGGACTGAGCTGCAGTGGAAGTTAGCCAGTCACTCACTCAAGAGGCTATACAGGAAATTCTGTATGGGAAGATGACGGTGGCTTCCTCTGCCATGGGAATAGGAAAACAGAGAGTGTAGATACATTACCGAGGGCTGAGAAGACGCGTTTTGCTGTTGGATTAGATAAAGGGTCATCAAAGAAGAGAAAGTCAAGGCTGACTTCAAAGCCTGAAGTTCAGCAATGGTGTGATGGAATTTCTGTTTTAATGAGCTGGAGAGACTCTGAGTCCAACAGTCTTTAGATAGATGCATAAAACTCAGTCAATTGATTTTTTTTTTATAATCATCAGTGGACATGTTGGGTGCGCAATTCAATGAGGAGTGATTTAAACTTACAGTGCTTTAATCAAAACGACCCTGAGATTTCACCTTACACCCATCAGAATGTCCAAAATGAAAAACTCAAGTGACAACACATGCTGGAGAGGTTGTGGAGAAAAGGGAACCCTCCTCCACTGCTGGTGGGAATGTAAACTTGTACAACCACTCTTTAAATCAATCTGGCGCTTTCTCAGACAACTAGGAATAGTGTTTCCTCACAAGGAGGATAAATGGCTACAGTACAGTGCATTCATTTCCTATCTTATTCCCTTTTTGCTACTTCATAGTGTATTGTCTGTATTTACTAAGAAAGTAATGTAATACTGTGTGTCATATGATGCTGGTGTCTGCATCATGTGACTCAAATTCAGCAGGTCTCTTGATTGCATCAGAGGCTGCACTCAGTGGCTGACCTAAACCATCTAGGCTCCGGTCAGTACTTTCCATGATGGTCACACAAGGCCAAACCTGTTGGATGCATTTTTTTCAGTATATATTTCTGCCAATAAGCAGCACAGAAATGCTTATATTAACTTCCCCTTAGGTATATTTTTGGCTACAGTGTTACATGTTCAAAATTTCGACTAATATTTACCAGCTAAATTAAAATAATACAAAAACAAAGTAACATCAATTCTTAAAAAAAATATTAGACAATTTTAGAGTTAGCTCAGAGTCAGATTACAAATTTAATAGAAAGGCAATGAGAAAGTCATATTTGAAATAGTTATGAGGAAAGCTAACAAAATAACAGCTGTGATATCCCCACTGGATTAAGAGTAATAGAAGGAAAACATAGAACATTGAGGAGATCCATAATGGATCATGAAACAAAAAACAAAACAAAACAAAACAAAAAAACAAAAAAACGCCTTCATAACTTGTGGGAGCAAAGCTAACCTTTGAAAAAGGTTGGTGCAAGTGAGAATATCCTAAACTGAGAAAACCACAGGATGGGATCACAGGTGTCTGAGCCCAAACCATTGCAACAAAAAGGCTGTGTTTAGGAACAGAAAATGTCATCTGTCTTTCTCCTGTTGCAAATATTTTTTTTAAAATATATTTTTGTACTGCCTACTGGGTGCTAAGTCTTACCAAACAGGGAACACACCACAAAAGATTCTAGAAGGTGAAGTGAGAAAACACCTGCCTTTGTGTAATTTGGTCCTGTTTGGGAAATGCCCCAACTGAGGAAGTCTATTAAATAATTATACACATATAATGCTTCTTTTTTGAAATACACACATCATAGTTCATGCATGAATATCATCATGAAAAATTATAATTGCTGACTGCTCTGTGAGAAGAGAATAAGGACAGTAATTCTTCCTGTAGCACCCAGAAATATCTGAAACTTCCCCAGTGCTCACTTTCTTCCTTGTGGGATAGCAATGAAGAAGAGTTGCTTCAATCCATACGAAAGGACTTACCTGTGTTTCTGACACACACACTCACACACAGACACACAGACACACACACACCCTTTAGAAATCATTTATTTTTTCTTTTGTTTTACTATATGACTATTTATAATAATCCTCACAGATACGTACCAGAATTTGTTATCAAAGAATAGCTGAAAGAAGACTATGTATATCAATTTTAGAATATGTGCATTAGAATTATAAGCCCCACTTGATTAATTCTTAACAACGCAAGATATGTTAAAATGTGGATAGTGAGATAATAGGACTATGTAGAAAGAAAAAAAAAAACAAAAACATGTTTTCAATGGTATGCTGGGCTTTGATGTTAAAATTTTCATTTATTTAAATTAATTCTCTTCATTTTGTCAAAAAATCATTTATATACTGTGAGTTGACATATTGTTTGCTTCAAGAAATACAAAAGTTTTAGTTATTTTTCTGAGCATGATATTTTGCCAACATATAAGCAAACATTCATGGTATATTTATGGCAGTTATTAATGATGGTTTGAATAATCATCCCTGTACATATTATAAATTTAAACAACTCATGAAGTAATAGGTTAGCTATTCCCAGAAATTTAAATCATGTTTTAATTTAGAATCAGTTCCTAAGAAATGAAATATAACATAACTTCTAGCATGTGTTCATTTTTAATGGTTTCTAACAATCTCTAAAACTATTTAAGGCTCTCATTTAGGATTATGGGGTATTCATAATTGAGCCAAGCAATTTAACACATGCTAAGTAGATGTACAAAGCTGATTTGTGGGAAGAAGTACTTTAAAACATATTCGAGTCCAATTAAGTGAGACTCTTCATCATTATAACAAATTTTTCTCTTCTACATGATATTGTAAATTCTACTTCCTTTAGTGAACAGCTCTTTTTCCATTTCTTCAAAAAGAGACTAGAAATTCAGATAACACTAAGAAGTCTAGAATAAAAAAACTATTAAATGATCTAATTCCTCTTTGCCCTAGAAATACTACTGACCCACATGCAATTCTTTGTCCTCGTTTTTTCTGGTCCTTGTTATTTGAGCAAGAAGAAGAGTTCTCATGATAGAACAAAGAAGGTAAGCAGAGATCAAACCAAAACAGATTTGGGTGTTTGCTTAAGAAACTAGATTTTAACTATGAAAGAATATGGAACCTTTGATAAACTATGAGTAAGTGAAGGATAAAAGTGCATTCATACATCAAGTAGATTTATTTTAAAGGACACTATGGCAAATCTCTTTAAACAGATGAATAATGTTTAGGAAATGACAAAGCGTAGTCTCAAATCAACAATTCAGTGAATATATCCTTTTCCTTGTAGCCAGTAAATATGAATGGGATCGATAATAGGGTCTGGAGGTTGCTTTAAAAGTGTCTTTAAACGTTAATATCATTTAAGTCAGTAGGATCATTACCAAAAATTACCCTCATTGATGGGACTGGGCCTAATTCAATCCATTGAAAGCCTTAAGGGAAAAGGGACTGGGTCACTCTGGAAAGAAGACATTGGCCTGCTCTGCCTGCAGACTCAAGAGTACATCAACTTTTCATGGAGTTCTGAAGTGAGTTCTTCAGCTCTTGAACTTGCTTATCATCACAATTATACAGTCTTATTGGTCAAAAGTGTAACAGAAATCTCAGACTCCCTCTCTTTATATCCTGCATAGAAAGAGAAAGAGAAAAACAGAGAGAAAGATATAGAGATTTCTTTTCCCTCCATTTCAATAGTTGAGCAATATATTTTATATGTGTGTGCAGGTTTGTGCTTATGCAAAGTAAAGTCATTCACTCTGCACAATGGCATTACATTTGGACATTACTTTGCTTTCATTCACGTCTACATTCTATGAAAATTTTTAATGCTTTATATTAACTATGTTTCTGTGGAGGTTAAGTGCATGAGCGTAGTTGAATGAAGAGGCCAGAGAGGGCATTAGGTCTCCTGGAGGTGTAATTTCAGGCATTAATGAGCTAACATGGGGGCTGGGGCCTAGATTCAGATCCTCTGCAAAAGCATCAAGCAATCTCAACCACAAAACCATCTCGCCAGTTTCTATTCTATGGCTTTTCAAAGACAAATAATAGTTCTCTTTAGTTTTATAAACGGAAGTAAGCAACGAATAGTCTTAAACTAAAAATAAGAATAGGAAAATTACATTCCAACTCTCAAATATGTTAATGGCAAATATTTATCAAAGGTAGTATATATGTTGGAAACTGTATACAATTTTAACACGAAGTTTTGTCTGATAAAAGAAATTACAATAATATTGATATTTTAACTAGAAAGAATATGAGTTGCTCAGAAAAGAAACTGTCAAATAAGTGGACGTGGAACCCAACTTCGGTGGGAAACAACCACCCAACACTGACGACTGAAGAGGATGTTGATGTACACAAATGTGATATATCTGGCCGTGGGGGGTACCTGAAATACCTGTTTTGAAAACATAAACACTGGGTCCAACAAACAGGATACCACTGAGTGTGCTGAATCACAGTTTGGTCACATGCTCTCATTTCACACTCAACCAGTGCCACCCCAACAGGAAACTGTCATGGTAATTCCAGCACAGAAGGAAGAGTTGGAGCCCGGAGAATATTAAGCATCTGAGTCATCAAATTCTAGCATATCCATTAGCAAGTTGCTTTGAGCTTAAGTGATGTGGTTCTACACTGAGAAATTTGTCTACATTTGGAGGGCTACCCTCTCTGTTTGAAGCCTGGAAAAAGAGGCCAACACTCAACAGTGAGAAGTTCACCAAGGAGAAGTTGCAGAGCCATCCAGGGGTACACATTTAACTTCAACACTGAGGAGAGAATGCCTCTGCATCACCAGGCCAGGTAGGGTTTTCCCTGGTAGATTTTATCAGAACACTTGAATCGGATGGTTGTTTCACACAGGCTCAGATCTTCCCAGTAGACAATGTGTTACTAACCTCTCTGAATCTTGCACTTCTCTGCTCAGATACATTTATAATCTGATTTATAAACTTTACCTGTAAAAGCTAAGTCACAGACAACGGCATATGTGGTAGAAGAGTAATTTTAAAAAGCTCTAACTACAATAATGTTTTTTTGTGTTAACACACACACACACACACCTCAGTACAAATAGCTCACTCACTGGACACGAAATGAAGAAAACTCAGAAGTGTTTCCTCTTCCTTTTGAAATACTATAGGAAACGAAAGAAGGACATATCATCAAGGTCCAAAATGACTTTCACATGTTGTTGTTGTTATACTAAAAGATGCATGTTTCAAAGTTAAAGTACAGCTAATTCCACGGGAAATTTCAGAAATGGTACACTACCAGGACTTTTCTTTTTGGAAAGCTTCAAGGGTAACAAATTACATTCAGAAAGTAAGATCCATTTCCTAAGTAATCTACATAATGGTTGCAATTCATCTACAATTTTGCACATAAGAAAATGGTTTTGAACAGGAAATCTGGGTTGCTACATCTAGGACTCATTATAAATTTTTCAAATGAAATACAAAAATGTGCACTGAACACAAGAAGAACATTCAACCTACAGTAAATACCAAACACTTGCCAAAAAATATTTTTCAAACCCAAGAGGAAAGGCCAAAACAAGCACATAAACAAGCTGAATAACCATGTCACCAGAAGAATATCGATGCTATCAGAAGCTAAATAACTTCCTTGGCTTATTACTAAGATGTCATCTTATGAGATAAGATATAGCTCCATAAATTTAAAGGTCACTGAATTTTTCAAGGTAGCCCAAACATTATAAAGACGTACATAATTCTCCCAAGAGTTAGTGTATAGCGAATAATTGCAACAGTCCCAGCTATGTCAATAAGTCTATATCTAACTCATTTGCCCTAACCTTTGAGTACAGTGCAAATTAGTCAAATTATCTAAGCTTCTCGGATCTATTTAAGATTAGTGAACACTATAATTATTATATTGTATATCAACAACGAATATTCTTTATTTATAAAAAATAATGTTTTTATGTTGGATAGTAAAAACAACTTATAAAAGTCAGAAATTCAAAAATTATCATCTTTGCTATTCTCATCAGAAATAACCACTGTGAAGCCATTCTTTATCATTGAAAACCCCTTCTCTAAATTATGCTTCTTGCTTTTTAAAAATAACACTACAGCATTAAACACATGGGTAATTGCATTTCATAAGTGAGTTTTTAAACAATACCTTCATAACTACATCAAATTTCTTGAATCAATTAAGAGTTCGAATCATAAGATTTTATAACACTTGCCTTTTCTCTTCTTTTATTAGTTGAATGATGTCATGTGTTTGTTGTGATGTTTGCTTACTTGAGATAAGGTCTCATTCTGTAACTTGCTTTGACCTGGAACTTATTATTATGTAATGCAGGAAGACCTTAAAACTACTGCAAGCCTCCTGCTTCAGCCTCTTGAAAAATAGGAATGTGTTACCATGCTCCATAGTTTATCAAACTCTTAAAAGCTGGTCGTTAAAACCTCAAATAGGCACTGTAGTCATAGACAAGAAATTTGTGGAAATAAGTAGTTTTGGATAGTCCTGAGACTGTGTACGTGAAAAGGTTACACAGTCATAGGGAAGCTTAGATTTTTAATCTAATAGATGTGGATGTATACTGCTTGTTGGAGAAAGGGGTTGTTTGTGTAGCAGGCTGCTTGTGAGCATAATTTGTAGGCCAGGCTGGCCTCAAATCCCAGGCAATCCTAATGCCTCTGCTTCTTGAGCGTTGAGACAATAGGCTTTTGCTACACTAGCAGGTTTTAATCATTAATTTTATTAGAGTAGATTAATTAGCATATTTACTTTAAATTTTTTCATATTATAGGTGGGAGGAACCTGTATATTGTGAGTATAGTTGAGGATATATATATAGTTGACTTTCCAGGCAGCTTAGGAAAGTCCGTTTTCTCCCTCCACCATGAGGTTTCCAAAAATCAAACTCAGATCATCGGGCTGGGTGGCAAGCACCTCTACCCCATGAGTCATTCTGCCATGGTATTCAGACCATCTAAAATAATTCAAATTAAAAAAAATCTCCAAGAATGTGACAGATCCTGGATTAGAAAGGAAAGCAACAGACAAGGTGATAATACTGTCAGTGCAGCAGGGAAGTGATGTAGGGCCCACTGAGCACGACAGCAATAAGGAAGGGTACTGGGCGATGAAATAATGAACTTGAAGGTAAATGAGTTTCGAGAGGAAGTAAGATATCCTCTGCTTACATTTTTGATATTCCATGAGTGAAAATGTGAAGGACCATTACTGAAGATGTTACTCCTGCCCCTAGCTGCTATAGTCTAACTGTGGTTGAAAAGTTGGTTTATGGTTCAGAAGAAAGATAGATTCTCCCCACCCTAGGAAAACAAGGGAAGGGAATCAAAATAACAACAATACTGATAAAAATACAAGTATAAATGAGTTTAAAGAGGAAAGAGACCCATGTAGGTCATTCCTCTAACCACAGATCAACTAGCTGGACACAGCACTGGGCAGTCAGTCCAGCAGGTTTTCCCTGACAAAAGCCCGTATGGCTGGCATGCCTAGTTGAGCAGCCTCAGCTCAACTTGACCTGGATGTTCAGCCTGTGCAGTGACCTGCCAGAACAGCCAAGGCCTTCCCTTTTGCAGTCTTTCTAATGCAGTACTCTTCCTAGAGAAGGTACTTCCCTCCCCTGCCCCACCCTCCTCCCCTGACACTGCCCTGCAAATTTTCCTTAACTTCTTAAGTCAGGGCATGTTACTGTACTATCTTTATATTGAGTCCTAGCAATTTCTTCTTTAAAAAAAAATGTTATTGTTCTAATGTTGTTATGCAATGCAGCCCTATTAGGGGGAAGTATCCAAAGGACTCCTGCTTTAGGAGTCCCACATGAAGGACTACACAACTGTTACAAATGTCTGTCCCATGCAAGCTCTCTGGCTGGCAATTCAGTCTCTATGAGCCCCTATGGCCCCAGGTTAGCAGAGACTGTAAGTTTTCTTGAGGTATCCTTGACCCCAGGCTGCCTTGTCTAGCCTCCATAGAAGATATGCCTAATCTTACTGCAACTTGATATGCCAAGGCTGGTTGATATCCATATCAGGCCTTTCCTTTTCTGATGAGAAAGGGAGGTGAGGTGGAGGAAGGGGAAGGGGAGAGAGAGTGCCTGGGAGAACAGGAGGGAGGGGAGGCTGTGATTGGGATGTAAATGAAATAAGTAACTTTTAAAAGTTATTGTTTATTGTAATTATTACTATTTTACAATTCATTCATGTAACCTCAGTTTAACATGAAACTCAAATACCTAGTTTAAAAAGGGGGGGGGAGGTTGTGGTCTTCATCTTTACTATTTCATGGAATGGCTGATTTTTAATTTGTCTGAGTTTCATACGTGTGCAGACAACATTCTCTCAGACACCTCTGACATCAATACCATTAACTTCTTTCTTCCATCCTATTCATGGACATTTCATGAGCCTGTGCATTAAAGACAGGGCTCCAAACTCCAAGCACTTTATCTTCATACTCTGAAATTCTACTCTTCCTCATATTTCACTTTTATTGAAAACTGGCATCACAGCACTTAGTTTCCTAAGTAGAAAGCTTCATATCTGGATTACATGTACCTCCAACTCCTCTTTAAAGCAATCATCCTGGAAGTGTTTCATAACATCATTACCCCCTCCGTTTCTACCACCCCATTCCCAGCTTCTGATTACCTCACTTGTCTGTACAACAGCTTTTTAACCCACCCTGCCTTTAATACTTATTCCACATTGACTCCAGGCTTTTTTTTTTTTTTAAACATAATTTTAATGCATTACTTTCTGGAATGTAAAAGCATCAACAAGTTCTGCTAAAAAGTTCTAACTTCTCCATCATGGATGTGCAGAACCCTGATGTCATTGCACATCGCCATGAATCAGAAGCTGCTACTACATCTTGAGCCCAGCACAACTCTTTATTCTCCTGCTGTGAAAGACCAAAGACTATCTTTCCATTACTCATTCTTCAGAATGGATATTTCAAAAGCTGTGTCTCCAGAGGAATTTTCTTTGATCTTTTCTTTTTCTCTGCATTAGAAACATCTCCATTTTTCTTTGTGCCCCCAATATCTTGCAGGGTAGCTCATGAGTCCATTATACCTAGCAAAGATATAAATGCATTTCTCAAGTACACTGTTTCCTAGACATCATAAGGAGTGGGACCAATTATCTAATCAAATGAAAAAGATTACCTTAGAAAGGCTGCCTATATTGTCAAGAGATACATACATAGCTTATACTTAGAATATTTAGACTCCAACAGCAAATGTAGATAGACTAACCCTCAAGCACGCCCACCTCTACTTTCCAGAGCCTATAGAACAGAACAGTAGAAGCCTGGAGTTGTAAATTAAACATAGGGGGAAGACACTAGATTTTCCAGGTGGGCCTTATCTCTTCTCAGGGGTCCCAAATCTGAGAACGTCATCTGGCATAAAAAAAAAATGCAGGAATCGAGACTCTATGTGTGACAGGGCTCACCCCATCTTTGCCGGCTGTGGCCACCTGGAGAACATGGAATAAAGGAAGTGAGGTGGAAAGAGCAAATTTCTGCAACTACAACCATAAGCCAAGCACCGAGTCAGCTATGGAGTGGTTCTCCTCTACGGTTTCCAGCGAGAACAGCCCTAAGGCCCCTTCAGGGCAGGCTTCTCAGAGCTTACTGCAAAGTGGACAGCTGAGCCTAGATTGCTCACCTCCATGAACTTCAGGGTAAGTTTGTGCTGTATTCAACGACTGAATTTGTGACAACTGGTTAAGGCTTCTACAGAAAACTAATATAATCAACTGATTAATCATTTGTTCTATTATTTTATTTTACTTGAGACAAGAGTCTCACATTGTAGCTCTAGTTGGCCTGGAACTCACTATGTAAACCTCACTGAGATCCAGTTTCCTCTCTCTGTCTGAGTGTAAGGTTAAAGGTTTGCACTAACATGTCAAAAGGAAAGGCAGCATATTCCATCAGCGACAGCGTTTAGGTGTACCCATAG
Organism: Psammomys obesus; assembly: GCF_907164565.1. Classification (NCBI taxonomy): domain Eukaryota; kingdom Metazoa; phylum Chordata; class Mammalia; order Rodentia; family Muridae; genus Psammomys; species Psammomys obesus. The sequence goes on along the minus strand of NW_026594083.1, from coordinate 1,383,785 downwards.
ATCAGTCCTGGAAAAGGACCACATATAAACCAATAAACAAACTAATGTTAAATAATAAGAAAAACAAAAGTGGCTCATAAGTATGGACTTTAGCTTTTTTTCTCCGTCCAAACATGCTTGAGCTGTATGATATGATGAATCTCTCAGCAAGTATCAGAGGAAAGTTTGGTTGGAGGGTGCTTCTAATGGAATTTGCAGTGTGCCATGTACTTGCCACAATCCTAATACCACATGCCCCACTATGCCAAGCAGCTCAGAAACTTTAGCTTAGAAATACCAAGGACTGACTGCACTCTAAACATTATCTAATGACACTTACGCTTATACTGACTTGGAAGTTCCTGCTTTAAAATGATGGACTTCCCAGGCCCATACAAGGCTAAAAACAAACAACCACAAGGACCGGAGAAGTTGTTTGTTTGTTTGTTTGTTTTTTACTGAGTTCTTTTTTCTGACTTAGGCATTGTGCTACATAGACTACCTCGATTCTCTCAAACAATTTTGGAAACTCTCTGCACCTTTCTACTATTCAAATGAAGAAACGTGGTGACAACAAGGTAATTAACTTGTCCCGGTATTCAATGGTTTCTAATAGATACTGCCATCAACCTATAGGCCAGTTATTTGCAATATCTGTTCTTTCTAAAATTGGACGAGTATCCAGTGTCCTCTGAAACGTAGATCATATTTGACACAAACCATACTTAACATTGACACCTTTTGATTGTTTAGGACTAAGTGCAAGAAACAAAAGACAACCATGAGCTACCACAACTAGGTATGAGCAGACAATGTGAACACAGATACCTAAATCCCTGGTGCGGCAGCAAAGGAGGAGGCTCTTTGAGAGAGCTTCCCAGTTGCAGGAGAGTCACTAGTTGGTCATTTGGTGGTAGGGAATGGGCATGGACAGGATTATCTCTTAGAGAGGGATAGTCTCCCAACTACTGAGCCAACAGTTCCTCCCAGTAACTGCAGGAAAAAAGCCAAAAATTATACTTGTTTTATAATTTCTTTGTTTCAGGGGATTCTTCGAATCGGAAATTTTATATGCTTGGTTTCATTGCTCCGTATTTTTTTTTTTTTTTTTTGAGTTAAATTTCAGCTGTTTTCTGTTACAAGGCTAGGGGAAATATGCCAAAACTACACCCACCAAATGTGGTCACCGTTGCACTGAATGCAATTTCTAGTCCAACTCCAGGAGTTGAAAGAATCAAGGTTGGAAGGGCCTCCCCACTGTCAAAGATCACTTTTGGCACAGGCAAGGTAGAGAAATGTCTCATCCGGGACAGTATGGAAGAATTCACAGCACAATGGTTTAGCTGAGGATAGTATAACTTTTTATGTTCTTCAGTTAAAATTTACTGTTCTACAACCTGTTGCCTGTCCACCATTAAAGAACACCTGCCATGACAGCTCCAAGAGGCCTTTCATGTGGGATGCTTGCTACATTCAATGCTTCTTTCAGTTAACGAGCTCATTGGCTACCTCTTCCCAATCCTGTCAGAAATTTAATTAGGATTATTCCCTCCTCATCAGGACAAATGTATAATGACCAAATTATAATCTTATTAATTTTCATTTTACTGCATACATGTGAATAATGTTTTCAGATATAAAAATAAAAAGTAAAGGAATTAAGGAAAGTTTCTTTCTTTTTTTTTTTTTTTTTTTTTTTTTTACAAAGTAGAACATAATTTTTAAAAGCTGAACCTGGACAGAGTGGCTAATCCCAGTAATCTCAGCAACTGGGAAGCTGAAGCAAGTGGGTCTTATTTAGTTTGGAGGGCAGCCTGGGTTACATAGTGAAACACTGTGTCTTTAAAATAAGAGTCATAAGCCCTTTTAGTAATATTGTCAGGTACTAGAATTGTTACATTTAACCCCAAATACATCTATTTACTTGACCTCATTTTGAGAATGAAATTCAAGGCCAAATTTCCCTCAGTTCTACATTTAAGGGTTTATGACATTGAACATTAAAAACATTCATTTAGCTAGGCGGTGATGGCACACACCTTTAATTACTTCACTTGGGAGGCAGAGACATGTGAATCTCTGTAAATTTGAGGCCAGCTACTCGCTACAGAGCGAGTTTCAAGACAGCCAAGGTTACAAAAACAAAACAAAGCAAAACAAAACAAAAAAACAAAATTAAAAATAAAAAAACTCTCGTCTCAAAAAGGAAAAAAAGTGTAGATGGAGGGAATAATGCTGTTCTATAAATCTCTAATTTAATCTTGAACGAGCAAGAACAAAAACCCAACAACTACAACAACAAAGGCATTTTACCTGCATGGAAGATCAAAAGAAAAAGATAAGACATGAAGAAATAAATAAGCAACCACCACCTACCACACAGTTTTGTCTAATTTTATGATCCTTATGAGTATAAATAATAAAAAAGGAGAGAAAATAGTTTCTATTTTTTCTGGCAAACTGTTACACTTTGAAGCAGTTACATGAGTACTTTTTTTCATGAATGAAAGTATGTTTCTGCCAAAACACTTTAACTTTTCCCTTTGTTTCATTTTTATCTTCAAGGCACAACATTGTCTGAGCTGTACTGGTCATCCTCTGTAGCTGTGACTTTGCCTTGTGGAAAAACACTCAGATGAAGATGTTTAGTGACACTGTTTTCTTATTAATCAGAAGTGGTTTAATCCAGCATTGTTCCCTTTGTGCAATGATGAGTGATAAAAACCAAATAATGGAAAGACATTATCCAAACAATGTCAAGTAAATAACACAAGTGTCACAGATGCAGTAATGATTACAATGATGCCAGAGTGGCAAAACAGCATACTGTTTTGATTTTTAATCATTTCACACAACAACGTGCTTTTCTAATCTTCTAAAAAGAGTACCTAAGCTTCACTTTCTAGCCTGAGGATGTGACAAACATACCGAAGTGCTTGATAAAACACCAATTTCCTTCACATCTGGCATGCTATTTTGGATTGTACAAGCATATCACTAAATCTGTGTAGTTATACTACGATAACTCAACAGGACAAGATTTACTGACTAACAAGTCAACAATCCAAATTAAAATATATTTAGATTTCCATGAAAATGTTGGCCAGAACTCTGAAACATGGGAGATATATATATATATATATATATATATAATCAATAAGCATGTCTGTCACAGAGGGCTTAAGCCAAATTCAACTGAAGCAGGAATTAACTTCGGAAAAAAACTTCCCTATTCTCAACTAAACACTGAACTCTGTGTGTTTTTAAAGACAATCATATTTATTTTCCTTGTCTTATTCTGTAGGAATAGTACTTTATGCCCACTCTATCATTCCATTTATATGAAAGTTAAGAAACAAGGAGGCGGGAGAAAAGCAATTTTTAGAGCGTCGGTGTCCAGAAAGTTAGGCATCTTCCAGCAAAGCAAGGACTATGGAACCTGTCACCACGTGCAAAAATAACAAAACCAAACATGTCCCAGCTTACGAGATTTACGGACTACAGAACCCTTCTTCCACCCCTTCTCTAACTTACCATTTTGTTGACATACATATACATATTCTTAAACAAAAAGAGAAGTAGCACAGCAAATGTGTTTTATAATAATGTTTTACTGTGGCTTGAACCCATCCAACAACCCAAATCATTAAAATAAAATGTCATTAAAAGCTGAGAACTCAGTTAGATCTGGTAACTACTTATGCATGTTGCATGATTTTAAAATGAAGATATATAGTGATGGTTTATCTCTAGGGAAAAGTCTACAAGGAATGGGATAATGGGAAAGAAGAAATGCATGCAATTTATAATACAAAAGCACAAAAGATTTCTATTGGTGTCACACTGGGATACCTTAGGTAGCCTCAGTTTAAGCAAGACATTTTAACTGCAGTAGATCCTTTTGTATGCTGTTGCCACTGACCAAGAATGTAATGAGAATAAAAAGACACAAATATCCACTAGCTTTGCCATTATTATTTGGAAGATTAGGTCTGTCATTAATTTTAACAAATCAGGGGCATAATTCCCATTGAAGTTTCTGTTTATCCCATAGAAAAATTCGGTACCTCGTTAAGGAAATCCCTTTGCTCTTACTGGAATATTTCAAGGGATGAGTCCTTTACCACAAACCCAAGCAATCAGTTCCATGCCTGTGCACTCCCTGCTTTAGATTACTGTTCCATGAAGCTACCTAGAGAGGAAGCTGGAAAATTGCCTTCTTCATGTATACTACCTTACAAGTTTTTGTAGTCTAGTGATTATATCTCTTCATTCCCATGGGATCAGAGCAAAATGCTTAGCAGTCTAAGGATACAGGAAATTGAAGTTTTGTCACCTGCAGAGGGCTAAAAAGTATTTGAATTTTTTTTTTCCTTCCATGTTAAGAAAAGATCTCTTGTGTGTGAAAGAAAATTACCTTCCCTTCAGGAAGACACATCTGGAAATATTCTTAACCATAGCCTAGCAGAATGACTGAGAAAGCTGATACCAATGTTTTGTGATTTATTACAAGAATGCAGTACAGTGTTTAAAGGATGTTTTCTTTGTTCAGCTATTTCTTAGGAGTTGTGATGCGAGTGATAGTCAAAAACAGAAATTCTCTTCACTGAAGGACATTGGCTCCAGATACGAACCCACTGCATCAAAATGGAGCAGAAGCCAAATAATCAGTGGGCCCTGCAGACTCCTAGAAATACCTCCAAGTTCTTTTTTTTTTAAAGCCAAAATCAGCTACACATTTTCTTCAAATGCCTACAATAGAACCCTTATCTTGTTATTCATCAAAACCTCAACAGAAGAATTTTCTGCCATATCCTCAGATCTCATACTGTGCAGGCAGAAAATGCTACTACCGCAGAATAACCCAATTTGCCTCCGAAATGAAACTAATAGCGGAACCCAGGTCTATTCTTGTCTTGAAGGCTTGTTAGAGTCTCCATGGGGAAGAAGGTTTCCCTGCTGATAGAGTTGCAGCATATCAAAGATGAATCATGAGTACAAAGAAAGATTATTTTGTCCAATGAGACATTTCTTCTGCCTTTACTCAGGCGACAGCATTTCTGGCTAATTACCCAATTACCACCAATATAAAGTATCTGAAAAGAACTAAGGCCATGACGACAGGGATTCAGGGTGCTATCATGACTTGGTAAGTATACATTCCTCTTTGGATAAGAAAGACCAGAAGACAACATAAAAGACAGTAAACATAATAAAAGATATTATAACATCCTCAGTATCAATTATAAATTATTCTATAATTATTATGAACACAAATATGGAAAGTCAAAGACAATTATAAAAGCAAATGACAAGGTCTTAGATAAAACTGAAAGACACAAATATGTAAATAAATACAAACAACTGGTGATATTATCCACTGTAACAACTAGGGAGACACAAGAGTTACTCTCCTGTGTGGGCTAAAATTGTATTGTCTTTTCTTTCGTTAATGGATTCATTTCCTACATACACAGCACAATTATAACCCTTTTAACAAAATGTTCTAGCATTTAAAAATCTTACACCTTAATTCATAATTTAGGACACTATCCAATGATAAGATCCTCACAGTAAAATTTCGGGATAAAATAAGCAGAGGAAAATTGAGCCTTCTGTAGCACTGAAGCAGGAATGGAATCGTGCACTCAAGCACAAGATGAAAAGAGGGAAGGGCCCTTGGTCCATCACAGCTGTCTTCCATTACATATAATTACCCATTCTCAGGCTGAGCTGTGGAACAAAGCTTATAAAGAACAATGGCTTCTTCCTCCAACTAGTTAGCCTTTTATTTTTTAAAAAGTGAGGTAGAATTAGAACAACCTGTTTCTGTGTTGTGAGCTCCCTTACATTTGCAAGCTTGCAGAAAATGGTGTTAAATACATCAAACAAAAATGCACTTTTCTATCCAAACAGTGCATTATGAGGTCTTTCTCTTTCAGAACTCATTAAAACTACAAGAAGTTTCCAGGAGGAAATCAACAAAAACCACTCACAATAGCCTTGGGTTTCCTCCTAAGAAATGTTCTATGGCAACAGATGATTTCACGAAATTGAAGCTTCTCTACTGATTTTACTGATAAAACCTTCTCGAAGTTACAATCTCAATATTTATAGTTAAAATCAAATTCATCTGCTTTGCTAACTGCTCAGCCTAACCTAGTATTTAATTTAAATTGTTTGACTCTTCATACAAACCGAAGTTTTGTTTTTTTTTATATAATAAAGGTCTCAAATGTTTATATTTTCATTATGGCCACAACAGGGATTGTTTAAACAAGAAAATTATTGTTCATGCCTACTATAGCTAAACAGCGCAATGAGGGATAATTTTAAAATGTAGTTATATCAGAGACTCAAGAGATGGCTCAGCAATTAAGAGCACTGGTTGCTTTTCTAGAATACCAAATTTAGTTTCCAATACCCACATCAGACAGCTATCAACTGCCTTTGGCTTCAGCTCCAGGTAATCTGATACCTCTGGCTTCCTGGGTATATACATTTACAAGTATATACCCACCCAAAGAAACACAGGAATACACATACTTTAAAATAAAATAAAAATATTTTTAAATTTTACATATATGTATATACACACACACACATAATATGGAGACTAAAAGACAATCTGCTACTGTAACTTTCCTAAGCCAGTATAATTTCCATTTGTCTTCTAGATACTTGTACACCTACCCACAGTTAATTGAAGTTTCATACCTCATCCAAAAAACTTATTTCTGCAGCAGATAAAGACTGCAACAAAAATCCACAACTGTTGAAAATTCAGGGAATAACTGACCATGGGTGTCCAATATCAACTGATATATCTAATATGACAACTCTGCACCTGAGCTTCGGAAATACTGTCGAAGGGGAGAGAAGAAGAGATTGAGAGCCAGAAGACCAAGACTTGGCTTGGAGATAGTGTTTTCTATACATGACAGGGAAGCTGCAATCAGGAGGTCTTAACAGTACAGTTGCCTAAACCATGGCACATGACAATACCAGTTGGCACACCAACGTGGCCTCACCCCTACATGAAGAGTTAAGGCAATTAATGACTATAAGGTGGGGGAGTCAAGTGGTATAAGGGGGAAAGAGAGAAAGAGAAAGAATATTAATTAATCAGTCTTGACAAAGATGAATACCCTGATAGGTTATCCTATATGGTCAGCCTTAAACATGTACTCATATGAGCAATACGTGATTCCACTGAAGTCTGATTATTCTTTTCATTTGCGAGACTACTTAATTTACGGTGTGTGTGTGTGTGTGTGTGTGTGTGTGTGTGTGCTAGGACGTGTGTTTATATCGATGTGGGTCCAGTTTCATGAAATAAGTCCCTACATTAGCACTGATTAGTGAATTTTATTTTTTCTAATTGTTTTTACAATGTGTGTAAACAAAGCAAGCTAAATTTGGGGATGTACTGTTCTTTCATAGAGTTGAGTACTATGAAAGGAATTCTGTGTGTGACAAATTTCATGGCAGAGAAGAATGTGTAGAGAGCTGTTTTTGTTTTTAAGATTGACTACTTAGAAGTCTGCCTGTGATGTGGGCATTAAGAATTCCTATATCCATCTATCTGAAAGTGGGATAAATCCATCTGCCACTGTAATATTATGTCCTGAAGTTCAGGTATATTAAAAACAGAACAAGAATGAAAGAAAGCCATCTCCATTTGGTTTAAATTCATGACCCATCAATACTAGACACAAGAGATTTTCCTTGTCATTTGCTATGCTGTGGACAATATGAGACTTTAGGTGAGTTTATGCCTTTCTGGACCACATTTTATTGCAACTCTTTTTTATGCTGTGAGCAAAGTTCCCAAGGATCTCACTGTTTTCTGAGATTTGTGATTACATGTGCCTGTGCCTGGGGAATTTTCTGACTTTTAAAATATGCACGGTTCTATGACTCCTTGTTCTGTGCACACCCTCTGCTTCTTCGCAGCCCATCCCCCACCTGATATTCTAGTAAGAAGACCCAGTCCTAGGGGAACAGAGACGACCTTCCCAGACCAGCTGTGTGCTTAGATAAGGAAGTGATTCCCAACTAAACTGAGTTTGGGGGATGGCACAATGTCTGGTTTGATAAATCTCGTCTGGTCTTTCCAACTCAGCTCTCATTTCAACTTCCTCTGCTGCAGTCCAAATCTACTCTGGAATCCTAGAAGGCTGCAGAAGGACAAAAAAGAAATATCTTTTGTTGTTATAAGGTTTATGACCTTCCCTCTGATGTTTGATATTTGGGAAGGTTTAGTTTCATTTCTTAACAAGGTCCTGCCTTCAAGACCCAGAGGTTATATTAAAAAAGGACAACGGGGGACAAATTCTGGTTAGCTTAAAACACGGCCTGTAGGGGTGGGCATGGGGGAGTACTGGCTGTTCAAATGCAGGCGAGTTTCCAGGTTGTAACACCACCAATATCAGAAAACTCCCCAGACAAGTCAAGGCCTTTGTCCTCCCAACGTCTTAGTTAATTCAATAGCTAGAATTGTAAGAGGCTCAGAAATGCCCATGACTTTGAGAATTCCAAAACACTGCTTTTTCATTTCAGAATTGACAGTAGATAAATACTTAAAATCTGGGGTGAAAGAGGCTTTGAACAGATGCGTCTTCACAAAACTTATTTCTTCTAATTAAAGGTTTGATTCAATTCAAAATTATGAAATAAAAGCATTGAAATTTTATTTGCACTGAAGAAACAGTGGAGCCTTTTGTTGCTGAAAATCAGGGAAAGCCCTGCACAGTGCAAGATTTACCTGACTCAGTAATTTCCTCTGCTTTCCTTTATGAGATAAACATTAAAAACACTAACATCCTGCTATATTTGTTGGAAATCCTTTTCCCTGCCCAAAACAGTCTGAAGGGAAATACTGAAAGTGGGCCTCACCTCTATATATTACAGTGCTAAGTTTAAAACTCGAAATCAGTCAGCCTGTCTCTTCCTCCTCCCAGGCCCCACCCCCAGCTCTCTAAGGGAGCTCAGGTAGCTTCGCGGAGGAGAAGGGATTTATTGTGCCACTGTACTTGGACCTCCCTCTGGAGATATCCCATTTTATCCTATCTTTTGCTTCGGAAAGAAAATAGATGATCTGGCTAAACTGTTAGATCTTGCTTCTGGATTCTCTGCAGACTGCAGCCCATGAATTGAAACCCTAGCTGAGACAACATCAAAGGCAAAGAACCCAGTGTTAGGCAGAGTGATAGGCTATGGAAGTATTTTACTGCTTGTAATATGCTTGGAACCAAAGACCACTCTTCCAGCACGTGAATAAATTAAAAGGTTAAAAGATTTTCCTAATGCTGAAGACAGGCAATGAGCACAATCCAAAAAGAAAAAGAAAAAAGGGCAAGTCCTCAGAAATGTATAGGTTTAGTCATGTGTATGTCTGAGATGGGTTCAGTAAGCATTCATAAATGCTTTCCAGGATAGAAAAGATAATAGTTAATACACGAATGCATGACTTTTCAGATGATTCTGTTTTGAGTTCACGTCTACAGGCTAATCCTTATGCTGGATGAAGGTAGCTTGAGCTGTGTCACCGATTCTTTGTATCAATACTATGCTCAATACAGACGGTTTTAGTTTGTTTGAGATGGGAGCAGACAAGCAAGCTCAGGCTAATCTAAAACTCCAGTCCCTTTGCCTCAGTTTTGTTTTTCTCTTTTTTTTTAACTTTTATTAATTACACTTTATTCATTTTGTATCCCCCCATAAGCCCCTCCCTCCTCCCCTCCCACTCCCACCCTCCCCCCCTTTCTGCATGCATGCCCCTCCCCAAGTCCACTGATAGGGGAGGTCCTCCTCTCCTTTCTGATCTTAGTCTATCAGTTCTCATCAGAAGTGGCTGCATTGTCAGGGTTCTAGGTTATCTCCATGGATAGTCCTTGGTTGGAGTATGAGTCTCTGGGAAGTTCCCTGTGTTCAAATTTTCTTGTTCTGTTGCTCTCCTTGTGGAGTTCCTGTCCTCTCCAGCTCTTACTATTTCCCACTTCTTACATAAAATTCCATTCACTCTGTCTGTCAGTTAGCCATCAGGCTCAGCATCTGCTTTCACAGTCTGCCTCAGTTTTTAAAGGGAGCATTACAGATGTTCGTCACCACAGCTGGCCCAGGAGTGATGACTTTATCCCATGGAATAAGATACCTTGTCAAGAGCACAAGCCTAAGGCATAGGTTCAAACTCAGTCTGTCTCTCTGAGTCATCTAGAATTCACCACAAACTGCTTCAGAAATTTAAAGATAAGACTGTCTGTGATATATGTTTACAGAATGAGCAGTACTTAAAGCAAAAGCTCATTTGTTTGTTTTTCACTTTTTATTTTCAAAGAAATGTTCTAAAGGAAATGAGTTAAATTATGACCTCCACTTAGACATTGAAAACACTGTGTGGGAGTGTAGCAACATGAAGGAAAATTACTTACAGCTACTCGCATACTTGTAACAAGCAACGAGCACACAATAGGCAGTAAACAAATGAACCATGGCCCATTGTAACACACCTCTGTGCTGGACATGGTGGGACACACCTTTCTTTAATCTTAGCACTCAGAAGGCAGAGAAAGAGGCAGGTATCAAGGTGTCCAAGACCACTTTGACCTCCATACTTGAGGTTTTCAGGGCACCCAGGGATACACAGTGAGATCCTATTTCAAAAACAAATTGAAACACTCTATAGTTTTATCAATATACTGTAGAATATAGAGTTGGTAAAACTCTATAATAGAAATATAGCTAGGAGCTGGGCACGGTTGTGCACATCTTTAGTCCCAGCAGAGGCAAGTACATCTCTATTAGTTCAAAGACACCTGGTCTGCAAAGCAAGTTCCAATACAGCCAGATGATTATACAGAGAAATCTGGTCTCAGAAAAAAAAAAAAAAAAGAAAAGAAAAGAAAACGAAAAAGAAATATGGTTAGGAAACCAATTTACATGGAAGAGCTAACCCAATTGGTTATCTGATATCAAATGGACATTCCTGAAATCGTACATACAGTAATATTATACGGACTGAACACTTGCTATTTACATACTTTGGAATGTGTGTGTGTGTGTTTAAGAAAAAAAGAAAAAGAGGGGACAAGTTGTAAAAAGAGCACAAAGAATTACATGGGAGACTTTGGAGGGAGGAAAGGGAATGGGAAATATATTATAATCTCAAAATAACTTTAAAATATATTGCAACATTTATTTTCTATGTTGCTAAGTCAAACACACACTTAAAATACACAGTTGTGCTTAATACAATATTTTATAACAGCAAATACTAACAGCAAAAGTACAGATTAAGCATGAAGGAATGGAGAAATCTTTTGAAAATCCTATGTTCTATACTTTTATATATTTACTATCTTTGAGTTTTATGTTATGTTACAATAATTATATGCCAAAGTTTAAAACATCTTATAGAAAATTCTGAACAAAACACTTTCATAAGAAAATAAATTAAGTTAACAGATTAGCTAGCTTTATTATTGAATTCAAACATTGTACGTGATTCTATCATTACAAAATTTTATGTAAATTCTAAATTTTTTTTTTTGGTTGTTGTTTTAAAGATTTATTTCTTTATTTTACATATGAGTACTCTATTTGCATGGACATCTGCATGACATTAGAGGGCACCAGATCTTATTATAGATGGTTGTGAGCCACCATGTGGTTGCTGGGAATTGAAGTCAGAGCCTCTGGAAGAACAGACAGTGCTCTTAACCTCTGAGCCATCTCTCCAGCCCTAAAATTATTAATTGTCAAGTTATTTCTGTCCTGACCCTAAGACTGTAAGTTAGTGACAAAACACTTTATCACCATGCACAAGCACATGGGATTGATCCCCAACAGAGGAAGGCATTCTTATTCCCACAAGTTACCTCACACTCAGTACCAGTATCCTGTCCACAAGTTACCTCACACTCAGTACCAGTATCCTGCCAAGGATTCTTTTAGATGTTATCTAATAATTATATAACAAGCCCACATCTACTCAACTTTCAAGTGAGAAAATTAATTTTTTAACAAATTAGAGCTCTAGAATATGTTATAAAATGGGATCAAAGAGGCTGGGTGTGTCGATCCATACTGCAGGCCTCATTTTGTGCAACATAAAGATTGTAGAGAGTCAACCACAGGAATATGACAATTACAGGGCAATGACAGAATTAGGAAATAGATTCTTTCTTTTATTCTTTTAACTTTTGAAAAAACAATGTAGCCAGGTGGGGTGGTACACGCCTTTAATCTCAGCACTCAGATGGCAGAGGCAGGCAGATATCTTGAGTTTGAGATTAGCCTGGTCTACAGAGTGAATTCCAGGACAGCCAGACCTACAGAGTGTAGCCATGTCAAAACAAAACAAAACAAAACAAAACAAAAACATTACTAAGGCACCCACAAATGGCTTTAACAGCACTCTCATCACTATCATGAAAAGATTTATTTTGACAGTACTTGATTTCTGATTGGAAAAGAGAGTAGGAGGCCGGCCAAATATCAGCATACACTCACAGAAGATAATGCATACCATCTTCCAGAACTCCAGGGATTCTAGGTCAAGAAAATGGAGGCTGACTCAAAAAACAGTTAAAACAAAATAAAAGAAAGGTTAGTGAGCTAGAAAGGAAAAGTCAAATGAAACAGAACTACAATAAAAAAACTACCATAAAAGTATTAAGACTCTATTATCTCAACTGATACATAAAAGCAACTTGAAAAAAAAGAAATGGCAGAGCTTAAGTTAGTTGGTTTTACTGATTTGTCCTTTATAAAACTAGCATAGGAAAAAAAAAACTGCAAGCATGCAGAAGTGCTTATGAAAGTATTTGCAAATCAACCAGCAGTCCAAGAAAAGACTACAGAGAAGTGTATGGTACCAATTGAAAAACTATCAGAATTCTGGCCAAGGATCCTGGCTGTCTCCAAACATCAGACCTTTCAGACAATTTGGTTTTAGGAAGACAAAACGATACAGGGAGAATCATGAAAATGTGTCCCACATGGAGATTAAAAGAAGAATTAAAGTGGAAAAACATCAAGCCCGTACCTGTCAAGTGTTAGGAGCTAACAACTCAGAAGACAAAAAGAGAGAGAGCTCTTGATAAAAACATCATATATACCCTCTTCACAACTCAGACTGGATTCCGCACTAGTGACAGTGTTTGTTACTCGCAAACAACCTCCATTTCCCAAATGAATAATATAGTAGTCTATTAAACATAAGCCAGAGCACAATCAAGACTTAGCAAAGACATATCCAGCATTGACACATTCAGCCAATCATAGAAAAAGAATAGCCAAATGGACTTTGGAAATCAATCTGGTGTTTTCTCTACATTTAGAAATAGTGCTACCCCAAGATCAAGCTATACCACTCATAAGCATATATCCAAAATATGCTCAACTATACAACAAGGACATTTGATCAACCATGTTCAAGAAGCTTTATTCGTAATAGCCAGAACCTGGACACAGCCCAGATGTCCCTCAACTGAGGAATGGACACAGAAATTGTGGCACATTTATACAATGGAATACTACTCAGCAATTAAAAACAAGGAAATCATGAAATTTGCAGGAAAATGGTGGGATCTAGAAAAGATCATCCCAGAAGCAGAAAGACACACATGATATATACTCACTTATAAGTGGATATTAGACATATAATATAGGATAATCATGCTAAAATCTGTATACCTAAAAAGCTAAGCAAGAAGGATGACCTTCAGTAAGATGCTCAACCTTCATTCAGAAAGACAAATAGGATAGATATTGGAAGAAGGAAAAAACAGGGAACAGGACAGGAGCCTACCACAGAGGGCCTGTGAAAGACTCTACCCTGCAGAGTATTGAAGCAGATGCTGAGACTCATAGCCAAACTTTGGGCAGAGTGCATGGAATCTTATGAAAAAGGGAGGAGATAGAAAGACCTGAAGGAGACTGGAGCCACACAAGGAGAGCAATAGGACCAAAATATCTGGGCCCAGGGGTCTTTTCTGAGGCCATGCATGGAGATAACTAGAACTCCTGCACAGATGTAGCCCATAGCAGCTCAGTGTCCAACTGACAGAATACTAGCATGCAGGCCTCAGGCATATTCCATAGCACCCACTGAAGAAGCCAAGAGTGGCTTATAACCCAAGCGTTTGGAGCTCATCCATTGTGAAATCCTGGGCCTGTGTGCAGACAGTGTAACCAACTGGGAAGTTGGGGTTCTGTGAATAAGGGATCCTGTTGTCCCTCCACTGCTGCCCTCCAAAAAGTCAGTGTTCCTTGTGTGCACCCGGCAGATATGAGCACACACAGACACTAAGTTTCTGTTTACTTGAAAACAATAAAGAAACATAAAATAGGTGAACACAGACTAGTTCACCACATCAAAGATAAGTCCATTAGGAATTGAAGCTAGTGAAACCCCATCTTCTTAACCATAATTATATCTTAGCTCATGATGATGAATTTAACCAATTATATATTAAAGGGTTTTCAGTAATTATTTAAATTATTTTGTACTCTACTAATAAATTGAAATGAGCACATTTTTGTTGTTGTTGGTTTTGTTTTGCGAGACAAGGTTTCTCTGTGTAGCTAAATGAATGAATATATGAGAATGACATTTGTAAGATCTATGATTAGCCTGGCACCTTAAATACTAGCCTTGACAACTGGTCTCCACGTACATTGTCCACATTTTACATTATAGTAAATATAATCTTTGAAAGTAAAATAATTTTTATGGAGTTTTAGGACCCCCAACAACACATCTTTGAGAAACAAAAAGTAAAATAGAGTTAAATTTTTCATGAAAAAGATAATGTTAAAGATAACAACAACAACAAAATCAGCGACCTATCTGATGCTCTTTCGAAGAAATATGAACCACCAGCAAGAATCAAACATCACAAAAGCAAATGTGGTGGAACTGGATGTGTTGATGCTTACTTATAACCCTGGCACACAGTAGGTACAGGTAGAAGAGGTACTGCTGTTTTAATACTTCATTAAGAACTTAATAAAAGAAATCAGGAAATACAATGAATAAATTGTAAAAAATAAAATATTAAATAAAAAGAACTTTAGAAAAATTAGTCTAGCATATCATTGAAAAGAAATTACAGGGCCAGAAAACAGCTCAGTGGGTAAAGGCCCTTGTCACCTAAGCTGACAACCCAGCTTTGATTCCTAGAACCCCACACAGTGTTGGGAGAAAACTGACTTTTGCAAGTTGATCTAACTATATAAGCAAACTTGGCACGCATGTACCTACACAGAGAGAGAGAGAAACATGTAAGATAAGCAAATAACTACAAGTAAAAACAAGAAAGATTCATGTCAGCCTAATGTATTAGATCCTTTAAGAGGAGTATGCAACCTTGCACACTTCCGGCTAGAGCCTCAATTAGAAATGATATCAGTCAATCCCTGTCTACCTCTATAGAGCTGAAAACTGACGCTGAGTACAAGGTCAAACAGCTCTTTCCCCCTTTACAGTCAACTGTTGAATAGTCTTTAAACGTGTTTATATAGGGGAATCACTGATAAATGGTATGTTGCAAAATAAAAGTTAAAACAATAAATTTGAAAATATAACTATTACATTCAATTGGCCAAATAGTTTTTTTTTTTTAAATTTTTCCCGTTTTGTTTCATACTAAAACTGTTTCAGTGAGGACCTTCTCTACATGGGGAAGTTGCATATACGTGTCCAGGCTTCTACTCTCTGACGCATTACTGAGTCAAGAAAATCACACTCTTATACATCTCCTGACTCCATCTCACTAAAGTTCATGGATGATTGTGACTCTTTCTGCTGGACAACCATTTTTTATTCTCAATGTTACATGTTTTTGCCTTGAGAATGTTCGGTTAGAAACACTAAGGAGCAGACAATATGCTAATTCTGAGTAATCCCTCTTAGTCACCCTCCAAACAATTTACACCCAAACACATCTTCCAGCTTAAAGTCATCCTGAAAGACCCCATGTCCATGTGACATGGACCTTGGCGAATACTCAGAAGATGAGAAAATGTGATTTTGAATGATTGTGTAATGGGCACCTGGACTTTACTTACTTTTGAAACAGCCAACTCCAACAAAATGGGCCTGTTACTTTTTCCAATAATGAAACAGAAACAGCATCATATTTAGGCTAAATAGACTAATAGAGGCAACTTTAATCTATCATCTCACCCATTTTTTTCATAAACCATAAATAATGCAATAGGAGATCCATAATATGATTCACACTTAACTAGGTGGACCATGATGAATATTATTTTCACTGTCCAGCTGTTAAAAATGAAATTAAAAAAGAAACGGTAATTGCCAAATATAAACCATCTAAAGCTTGCAGTTGGATACTGTGGCGAACTTGAGCCTCTCAGACTGGAGCATAGTGGGTCAGTGTGTCTGTGTCAAAAGTATTGGAAGCTGTTCACTGTCCAGCTCCTACTTAGCCTGCTTAGCCCTTACACAGATGACTTGAGATTATGCAGCATGCAGAACAGATTGCTTCTCTATACTAAATTCTACTTCATTTAAAAAAAAGGTATAGAACCTAAATAAAGAATTTTAGTGCAGATATTCTGAAAATCTTATGAGAAGAACTATCACTTCGCACTAAGATATCCTCCCAAATATAATGACCTAGACTTGATCTGTTGGAACAGTGAGACAGGCAAAGCTTGTATATCTGGATGTAAATTATGCCCACGAGCAGGCTGGGTAAAAAGACATCACCGATTTATGTTATGTTTCAAATATCTTTCCCTACCCATGACTTGACCTATATTGGAGGTTGGGCAAATATAAGTAAAAATCAAATAGCACTCTTTTTCTTATAAAAATTCATGAACATCATTACCACATATTTTCATTTATTTAAAGAAGGATGATCTAAATACCATCTGTGCATGATAGTCTAATTAGGGGATTAGGATCACAGATGTTTCCTTTCCTGACGTGGCTGAGCACGTGATCCCTTTGACCACTGCGTTAAAAAAAATAGTAAATAAGTAAACAAAATAAAAATGAACAATGTAAAGACAGTTTAAAACAGTTCTTTGCATTCAGCATTGACACTGGTGTAAACCCACAGACCTGAGCTATCTGCGCTCTTCCTGGGAACTGGCCCATCTTGCTCGGCTTGGACACCTGCTTCTGCACAGGCCTGAGGACAACCCTGGAGTCACATGAGTCGGGGTTTAATAAGTTAAGCAGCAGTTTACAGAACACTTATTTATAGTCTGTGACAGTCTGGAGGTAATGTTGTTTTTCTTTAATTTGGATTTGGTGTCTGGAACACATAGAGCCAAAGAGAAAACAAGAATGTTCTGAAAATAGCATCTTTGATATGTTCCTTTAGATCCAGGAAATTACGTTTCACCAAATCGCCTTAGTTCAGCTGATAACTTTGAGTTAATACAGAAGTCAAAACACAGCGCAAGACCCCTCTTCTTGCCCAAATCACTTCGGCCTATAAACATTGTACACACTAACAATATAAATCCACCCAGTCATACAAACCAGAATCAGGAGGTTGATGCCTAATAGGCTTTTAAAGTGTCATCAATTAAATTCACCTACAAAATAAGTGCAGTCCAGTTTGCTGTATTTCATGACTAGAAAGGAGAATCCTTGAGTACATTTTCCCTTGGGAAGTCGGGTGAGGTGTGGACACACACAAGTTCAATCTCTCTTCCTAAAA
The DNA here is from genome assembly GCF_907164565.1 of Psammomys obesus. NCBI lineage: Eukaryota > Metazoa > Chordata > Mammalia > Rodentia > Muridae > Psammomys > Psammomys obesus. The sequence continues at coordinate 1,366,098 of NW_026594083.1, read as the reverse complement.
ACAGGTTGTCCTCTTCATGCAAACCGAGATAAAAGAAATTAAATATTAAAAAAAAAAGGTTCTAGGAAGCTGGGACGTAGCTCAGCTAGGATAATCATTGTTGGCACGCATGAAACTTCTAGGTTGCGTATTTAGTACTGCAAACAAAACAACAATTAAAAATATGCAGTGAACATGCTTGAAATCTCAGCACTCAGGTTGTAGAGTCAAGACCAGAAGTGGGTCAAGTCCTGAGTGAATGTGTGTTGTTAACATCAGACAGGCCACGCTAAGAACCTCAATGCCCAAGACCCATGGAGATGGCAAAGCCTTCACCAGGTAAGGTGTAGGGAAATATCAGGCCTTCTGGATACCAGCATGTGTGTTAAGGAATGATTGATTTCATGCCATGACCAATATCAACCACAGCTACTTTGTCATGGATGTTTACAGGCCTAAAAGTCTCCCACACAGAGACTTCCCATGCAGATGAGCTAAGCCCTCATTCTTGTGCTGTACACAATAAAGACCTCGAGTTTCTGAGTTGCATAGTAGGTCCCCTGCCCTCCATCAGAGCCAGCACAGCTCACCCACTCCCATTTTTTTTTCTATGTACATCTCTCCTTTCTTCATTCTACTGTTGTTCGGGTCAGGTTTTCAAGATCAGGCTACGCAGGATGGGACACTGGGCTACATAAGACCCTGACTCTAAATAAATAAATCATACACATCATCACCACAGATCCACTAGTGAAGGATAAAAATAAATCAGTTAAACCACCTAAATTGTTACAAACCACGCAGGGAGAAAGATTTTTTTCCATTGACTAGACCATAAAGAAGAAAGTCCACTAATTTGCACCACTGCACCCTGAAACCTGGGTCTTCCCCCACTTTTCTCTTCTTGTTCTGATCACAGCACTCCCTACCAGGAGGAACTGGCCTGCTAAAGAGCAGCTATTTATGTTAGGGTTTCATAAGACAGAACCATGTCCAGCTGGAAATAACTTCAGGCATTTTAAGCCCAAACCAGCTATATAACTAGGTCCCTTCAAGTAAAATTAGGTCTACACAAATTCTCCACATTCGGATCCAATGAGCGAAAAGCCTTCATTTAAATACCGTTTAGAAGATCTGGAATTATATGCTGTTCTTCCAACGGTCGGGCTGTGTTGGTTATTGACTGCTGTGTCCCCCTCAGATGGTGGGGGCCTTTCCTTGTGAATATTGGCGGCTGCAACGATTTCATATTGTCAACAGATGCGGGGAGGGGAGGCAGCTTATTCAGCTCAGGAGTGGCTGCCAGTGGAGGCTCATTGCTTCAGGCTGGGGCAAATTAATCCCAGCAGAGATGAGTTTATTTGCTCCTCTAATAGTAGAAAAAAAATATTGATGAGAGGATTTTGAGCAATGCAAGAAGGACAAAAGACTGCTGGACCATCTATGGCTTATCAGCATCCTCAGGTCGGTGGGATGTATGTTTCACTGCGGGAAACTCCCAGACTCTTCCTTCTACCAGCACAGTTCTCCCTCTATTTCAGCGGAAAGGCCAAGCCTCTTGTATGGAGGTAGTTATAAAACATTTGAAGGAAATAATAAAAATGCCACTAAAGTGACAAACAAAAACAAGGAAGAGCATTTTTCTTTTATTGTCTAATTTTGAAAAGTCTGACTATTTTTAGGAGCTCAGCATCTTATATGAGTAAGTCATTTAGTTTACTGCATTTTACCATAATGAGCTAATTTCCTAGCTGGAGCCACTATTTTCTAAACTCTTCCTTTATATGCTATTGCAAATGCATCCTCACTAGGAATAAAAAACCGGCAGGTTTTATTTATGATTAGGCAAAGTCCATGGGCCAGTACAGCAAAACACGCAGTAAAAAGAGGCAAGGGTGGAAAGAGAAATATTTTCCACTTGTTTAAGTAGAAATTCCATTTAAATTGTTTTATAGTCATCCAATAAGAGAAGTTACTCAGCATTTTAATAAGAGTTACCAATGTAATATTATACTTTTAATGGGTACTGAACAAATGGAAATAAAATAAACACACAAATAGAGCCTATGAAGTTTAACCCTTCCACTGTGAGACAAAGCACAAGTAAAATGGATTTCAAGATAAATTCAATTCAATGTTTATGTGCGTGTGAACCTTATTTGCTCATCTCTTTAAAAATAATAGTAGGTGAGAAAGTGGACTTTTTTTTTTAAAGTCAAGCATTGTGGCCCTTGCATGTAATCCCAGCATTCCTGAGGGCAAAGCAGGAAGACCGTAGCAAATTCAAGGGCACCTTTGTGGTTACAGAGCCAGTTACAGTCCAACCTGGGCTACAGAATCAGATCCTGTCTTAAAATGAGCAAACAAAGCCAAAGAGTAGAGGTTAGCTATCTTTTCTTATCCTTGGTTTTAGGGATCTCAAATCTTACCTACAATTGCAATAAGCCTGTTACTTTTTAAAATATGGACACAGGGAACCTGTGGAGATGCTTGCACGATCAGAGCAACCACATGACTCCAGGAAGTCACTGCGTTATGCAGTCAAGAGTCCTGAACTCCTGTGCTGTACAGCAACCATGAGATCACCCAGCAAACGCAAAGCCCATTGTGTACTATCTTCCTTCTGCTTCTGCTCCCTCCTCCCCGCTCACACCCTCTTACTCCAAAACACAACAAGCTGTTTTGCGCTGACATTTCGAGCATACGGCCATCCCGCAGAATGTTCTGCCAAATGCCTCTTCTCCATGGAGTCTTTCTGTCACCTCCAGGGGGAACGTACACATTTTCTTTCCACATTTTCCTGCCCCCACTACTCAACTGTCAGTTTAGCTCTTCACAGCTTTTCACCTTCCATCTTTCTCCTCCCCGTCCACCTTTAAGTATCCCCTTCCCACTTATGCATTCAATTCACTCATGTATTTTGGCCAGACACTTAAAAAAATATCCTGTTCTCTTTACCCTATAGAATGTCACTTCCATTCTCCTGACCTTTTCTCTCACCTGTTTTTCTCCATGGTTGACTGCTAAAACAAAACACGTGCTAACCTACAACAGATTTTCTTCTCAGACAATGGGGTTCAAGGTTTTGATTTCCTACTTTCTTTAAGTTAAAACAAAATAATCACGTAGGTGGCCCGATGGAATTTAAATATCCATAAAATGTACTGATATTCTGCATGCTTTTTAAGTGTCCATTACAGCAACAATCCCTGCTCTGACTACACCTGTTTGTCTTCAGGCAGGGGATGTTAAAATGACTACAACTCTTCACTATTATAATGTTCTAATGACTTAGCATAAAGTTTTGTTTAAGAATATTAGAAGGTCTTTGTGTTTAGTTGAGTATCATGCTAAATAACATTTCTTTCTTTTCTATTCGATTTTCTTAGACTTTATTTAATGCCTGATTTTTTTATATTTTAAAATTTATTTTGAGAGAGACTTCAGAGCACAAATAAGCCATTTGTTTTGTGAAGGAAAAGTCTGAAACTCAGAGACTGAAACTGAGTGAAACTTTTGGTCCAGTTTCGTCCAGATTTATGAATCTCAAAAAGATAATGTGGACTATGCGAAAACATGCATAAAACAATACACATAATATAGTAATCATATTTTTATAAAGACAAAAAGCCAGAAAGACACAAGTTATTAATATATAGAGTTAGACGTCAAAGCAGGGAGAGTTAGGAGAAGCAGCCTATAGTGGTGGAGAGCTCCAAAGAGATGCTGAGCTTCTGGATATATCCTTTTCATTGCTCTACACAGTGAGTTCAGGAAATGGTTAACTTTATCCAGGTACATTCATTTAACCTGGGCAATCTCCTGCATGCACACTTTAAAGTAGAAGACAGAGAGACTAGAACACCAAAGAGGAACCTACATGTATATGTTAAAACTAGATTGGGAATTTATAGGACCCCTTTGCTGGGTCTCCTCCCTTTCCATTGCTGTGTGGCGTAGCAAAGGGGGACAGTGAGGATCACCTGGCTGATTATAACCTGGACAAGATCGGCTTAAATCTCCTTTTAGTTCCTAAGATGTACAAAATGCTTCTAAATATTTTAGAGTTTGTTTTGTTGTTGTTGTTGAAACTGGGTCTCTATTTAGCACAGATGGCTTGGAATGTGCTTATTTTCAGGCCTCAGCCTCCCAGCTGCTGAGATTACAGCCTTTTACCACCACACCCAGCTCTCTAAGTTTTAAGCCAAATCACTGAATGCTGTTTCTGCAGTAGTGGCTACTGATTTGAATTGCATCATCAAACCAAACCCTCAGCCTCTTCCAAAATGTTTGTAAAAATTGTGATTTCAGTAATTTTATCCCTTATGTCAGTGCTTTTACTTCTTATCTCCCTAGTGGGATAATTCTGAGGAGATTGTGTTGCACAAATGCAGTTAAGTTCTTGGTAGGTGCCACACATGGCATGTCTCAGAATCTTGGTTTTACACCCAAGAGAATCTAAGACCTCAGTTTTCTGCTACCAGTTTGTCCTTTTGAGAATTCAGGTTTGACCAATTAAACACTTTCTTTTTGTTACATGTGCAGAATAACTTAAAATATTTTTTCATAATGAAAATACAAAATTTTCAACAAATTCAGTAGTATACATTTTGAGATAAGCTTGATTCGACTAAATATTGCTAGTTAGCCAGAGAAATCTGAATTTACGGGTATGCAGGTTTTCAGCATCTAGTCTGATCATAGTAGAATTAGACTTCAGCTAAGTTGGGAGCTATGACAAAGCTGCAGATGCTGATTTTTGTGGCAACACATCAAACAGCTGATGATGATATCCAAAACAAGTCTAACTTCAAATGCCCCTTTATTTCACTCAGGACACACAAACACACCGTTTCTAGCATGTCAGTCGAGTTAAATGTAAGCAACCATTTCAACTTTAAAAATGAACACAGTCAGCAAACAAACATGCTATAGAAGTTCTTTCTCTGCCTTGAAACAGTAGCTCTTTACATTTCATAAAGCCCTCTGGCTTCCTTTCTTGTCCTGACTTCAAAGACATATAGAAGCTTAGATCAATTTTGCAGTGGTATGCTGCCTGATGGGAAATGAGCCCAGGCTCTGTCTCAGGTCATAGTGAACCCACCTCCCAAAATACTAGAAACTGTACAAGTCTGATAAAAATTCCTGTGAGTAGCCGTAAAATAGCTAGCTATTACATTAAGATTGATTTAAGACCCACAAATCGTCTGGAAGAATGGCTCCCCCTCCCCACATTCCCTGTGTGTCATGCTAGATGTAACCAGGATGTAAACAATGGGTCCTCTAACGGAAACAGTGCTCTCTAGGCTCCTCCAGACAAAGATGATGCATTCCCTACAGACAAAGACTCATAGTTGCAAAGGCAATGCTGGAGTCCTCGCCTGCAGTTCACAGACAGCAGCTTTCTAACAGGAAGGTACTCGCCTAGAGGGATGCTGCAGCTTCAAGGTGAAACTATTCCAAAGCTTTCCGACATGGTTATCAATGAAGTCAATCTGAAAATAATGTCCCTAAGCACATTTGCTGAAATAGTGATTTACTTCCTTCTTGTCACATTTAATTTACATTAAGATTTTTTTTCCCAAAATGTGCCTGCTTGATTAAATTTTGCAAGTTTCCAAAAGAATTAAGGATGAGCCAAGATAGCACATTTTTTCACATATGCCAGAGAACCCTATTAGAAGAATTGCTTGGGGCTACAAGCATTCCTTCTTTCCAAATTAAATTACATTCCCAAGTTTACTGTATACAGATTTCTAAAATTAAACTAAACACACCAAGTTGACTGTCTCAAGAGAGCCATGACCAGAAGGAAGCACACATATGCATGAGAGCATACGAAAACAAAAGTGCTTTTCCTTTAAGGCAAACATTGCCTTGCAGTGCGTGATGAATGCAGGATGTTTCTTCCTATCTGGGCAGAAATGTTAGAAGTCAGCAATTTGGCGGGAGCAGAGACTGGCATGTTGAGTGCCAGTTGGGCAGCTTGACAATATGGGGTTTTGATTCCTGCTTAGGAACTGTGTGTTCATAACAGCATGAGCCTCGTTTGGATCGAAGGACCAGAAAAAAAAAATAACTCCAAGAAAAAAGTGGAGAAAAGCAGTCAGTTAAAAGAAAAAAAAAAAGATATAAGAAGAAACAGACAAAGCTTAAAAATTAGCAATATACTATAGAATGGGAAAGAAAACAGATTGGAAGAAATAAGAGTTTAATCAAAGCCAAGCTGTTGAAGAGATGACTATCTTAACTTGTCCCTGTTCTTCCTTCTGTCTCTCTGGATCCTTCACTGATGAAAAAAATTTATGCAAATGTCACCCTCACACTGAGGCCCTGAGGAAATGGTCTAAAGAGAACTCTTTCTGTGCCCACTGCAACCCTTGTAGCCTGTAACTTTATGTTCCCTACAAAGAGCCCATCATCACCTACTAGCACACTGTGTTTTACTTGCTTATACGATAGGAATCGCCACCTCACATGGGAATATTAGATATACATGCACAGGGATGTTTTCAGCTTTGTTCACTGCTGTATATCCAGAGCTGAGAATATTTTGTTTTAGCTAAACCAAGTGTTTGAGATAACCTAGAACCCCTGCACAGATGTAGCCCATGGCAGTTCAGTGTCCAAGTGGGTTACATAGTAATGGGAAATGGGACTGCCTCTGACATAATCTGATTGGCCTGCTCTTTGATCACCTCCCCCTGAGGGGGAGCAGCCTTACCAGGCCACAGAAGATGACAATGCAGCCACTTCTGATGAGAACTGATAGACTAAGATCAGAAAGAAGGAGAGGAGGACCTCCCCTATCAGTGGACTTGGGGAGGGGCATGCATGCAGAAAGGAGAGGGAGGGTGGGATCAGGAGGGGAGGAGGGAGGGGCTTATGGGGGGGATACAAAATGAGTAAAGTGTAATTAATAAAAGTTTAATAAAAAATTAAAAGAAAAATAAAAATAAAGAAGTCTGCTCACTGAAACTCTAGTCCTCAATGTGATGCTATTTGGAAATATGGTCTTTAAGGAACTAGTTTTGGGTGTTGGCCTGCTGCCATGTATTCTAATGCTAAGCACTGACCACTAAGATCTGGTTGTTATCCATATGAGCACATTCTCACATACACAAATTATGTTGTTTAAACTTTGATCACTGATATTCTCTGTTTAAATAAAGTAGATGACAGCCAATAACTGGGCAGAAGAGAAGTAGTTGGGGATTAGGTTCCCAGGCTTGGGGAGAGAAGCAGGAAAGGAAGGTGGAAAGAAAGAGGTCACCATGAGGAAGAATAAATCATGAGCACATGGACATGAGGACTGGCCTGATAGAACAGAAGCATCCCAGGCAGGAAGCATTATGGCAAGTAACTCATAATGTGTAGCTAGGAAATAGCAAAATAGCTTAGAGGGTTGATGTCTGTCCAGTTATGGTGCCATAAGCTCTTACAGTTCTAGAGTTCTCTGTCTCGATTATTTGGGAACTAACTGGAATAGAGAAGATCTCTAGAGTCTAAAATCCCATCCATAACAATTAGTATCACATGAAGTGATGAGGAAGGAAACACATGGTGGGATTAGTATTATAAGAAAGGAAGCTCGTGTGTGTGTTCTGACATGCCTCTATCATACATCTATCTCCCTACCTATCCATCTATCATCCCTCAATCAATGTAATACCTATCATGTGCCTCTATCATCTATCTACCATCTATCTTCTATTTATTTCTATCTCTTTTTCTCCTCCATCATCACTCTATCCTCCTCCTTTTCTCCCTTCTTTTCTCTCTCCCTCCCTCTTCTACTCTGTCCCTCCTTCCACATCATTCACCAAGAAATTACTATGTTAAGACCTAGCCAACATCCTGATCTTGGCTCCTATCAAAACAATGCAATGCTTAAGCCACCCAGACAATAGCACCCCAAACTAGAGAATGGAAATCCTCATTGTTGATGATGCTAAATGCAAGAAGAGAAGCCAGGTATTTTGTTGTCCATGCTGACATACTTCAAATTCATTCATTGAGTTTGATTTTTAATTATCAGAATACTTTCTTATAATTCTAACATTTATTTGAACTATAAAGTTACTTTCTATGCAGCCTCAGCAAGTAGTTTAAATTCACCTTTTTTCTTTTCTTTCTATATGGAGCGATATTCTGAATCTGGGAAACAAACTCCCTCGAATAAAGAATATTTGGAGAAAGCAAGGCAGGATCAGATTGAGAGACTTAAAAACACCATGAGACATGTAGTTTCATTTCTAGCTTCAGTAAATGGCTAAGTGGGTAAATTACAAATAAGATATGCACAGACAACTAATAAATTCTGGGTAAAACATAGACTCTAAACTCTTTGACAATATCAGGGCAGGACAAAACATGGGTGGGAGAGATGATAAGGCTGTAGCCTCTAAGAAGAGGTCCTGTATTGGAGTGGTTTATATTGGTTCAACTTTGCACAGTTGCTGCCTGCAGACCAAAATGATGAGCAGGAGCTCAATCACGCATTCTGGGTAAATAGCATTACTAGTCTAAGACATAAAGGCTGGAAAGTAGTGTCTTCATCATGGCTATAAAGGAGGAAAAATCAGATACAAGGTGTTCCAAGTCTCCCAACATTTACCTACAAGTTGGGATTATTATAAAGAAGTCTATTAATATGTAAGTTAATAAAAAACAAAATCTAGACTCATGAGCCAAATAGCTAAAAGTCAAAACTAAAAAGACAGCCTGGTAGGAAACTAGAGAAAAGGGAAGGCAAAATTTTACCTAAGTGTGTTTCAAAATCAGAGAAATTCAGGGGACAGTTAGATATTCCAGTATCAAGACACAGAAAGAAACAAGTGACAACAGTAACAACAAATAAACACTAAAAAACAAAACAATCTAACAGGTACAAATCTCCCATGGAACTTTATAACCAGTGCATGAACACATACTAACACATATTTAAAGAAGAATATGAATGCTTCATGTAGATAAATAATAGCTGAACTGATTGCCAAGCACCACAATAAATTCTGAAGAGCCTCAAGAAGAAGAAAAATAACACCAAATAGAAACCATACATTACACATACAAAGAATGAAAAGCTCTTCAAACTATAAAGCCAAAGATATACTGCATAGGATTTTTATCTCATTTTTTCTGAAAACTATTTTAAGCAAGAAAAATATAACATTATAGCATGAAGGTTATCATTTATGTCATTATGAATTACAAAGCAAAATCATACAAAGGCTGATGTCCCTGTAATCCATCAGAACAGACATGTCACTGAAGACATGTGAATGACCAATAGCTGTGTGTACTTTTTAAGTTTAACATGTAGAAACAGTAGAGCAAAAGATACTCGATCTTACTGAAAATGTCTCTCTGTTCACTGGGATGGCAAGTGAGATTTGTGCTGCTAGAGCAGAACACCACGGACTGGGTGATTCATCATGAACAGAGATGTACTAGTCCAGGATTCTGGAGGGTAGGAAGTCTAAGGTCAAGCGCCTTCCTGCTGCATCTTCTGGAGACAGAGGGTAGAAGGGCAAGAGGGGGGAAAGGAAGAAAAAAATAAAGACAGGAGAAAGAGGGGAGGCAGCAAGAGAGGAGCTGAAAGAGATCTGAGAATCCTTCCGCAAAGCCTTTCAATGAATGCATCCAACCCAGGCATGAAAGTAGAGCTCTTCCTACATAATCTCCTCTCAGAGGCCTTCATTTGTGACTGTTAAAATTAACAGAGAGTAAATTTCGCCACGAGTTTTAGGGGGGACAGAGATTCAAACCATGTCATTCCCCAAACTGAGATGCACACTGCAGATGGACAGGGAATGGCAGTCATAGGCGATGGTAGAGGCATAACGCTGCAACTTACTTTGGGGACTTATTTGGCCAAACTGTATAAAGTGAAACATACACTTAGAATACAATCCACCAATTCTACTCCAAACTGTTTATTTGAAAGAAATAAAAACATATGTCTATAAAAATACTTGTAAAATGTTCCTAGCAGCATATTCATAATAGAGCCATGTGGAAAAATGCCAAGAATCCATTAATAGGAGAATGGATAAACAAATTGTGATATATTCATACAAGGGAATTCCACTTGGCAGAAAAAAGGAATGAAGTGCTGATGGGCACACTCACAGACGAACTCCACAAGTGTGCTTAGCAATGGAGGCCACACCAAGACTACACACTCAATAACTCTATTTAAATGGAGTAAAAGAAGAGAAAACGCTGATTTACTACAGTGTGTGTGTGTGTGTGTGTGTGTGTGTGTGTGTGTGTTTGTGTGTGTGTACAGTGGTTTTCTGGTAAGAGGATGGACTTGGAAAAGCGATTAAGGAATATCTGGAATGATACATTCATGGGTATGTGTATTTCTCAATATTCATTGGGTTAGAGTGCAGATATATATATTCCCTTGTATGTACACCTTTATCTCAATAAAAATATTTATATAATAGCTTGATATTCATTGAAAAATTTACTTTCAAAACGTGAAACTCATCCAGTCATAATTATCAAAAAATTAAAGTGAAACATCAACTACTTTGAAACACCAAATGAATTACAAGAAATTTGTTATTCCAGATTGAACACACATAGTAATCAGCAATAAAACAATTGAAGTCCCAAGTAAAAAGGGGCCCCACACCACACCATCCCTTTCCTAAGCTATGCCATACTTTTTCCTCTATGTCACCAAGCAAACTCACTGTCCCTACTTTCCCCTCTGCTCTGGCTCAAGATCTCAAGAAATGGAAACCTCACCTAGGAAGGACCAACAAAGACTGCCTCCCCCAACCCCCACCGCTGTTATGTCTTTTCACTCAGGTAAGCACAGCTTATTGAGACATTTGTTCTGTGCATCTTATGTTAACATTCTGAATGCATTTATCACAGAAATACTACTAGGTATCATATACAATGTATTTATTAATACTAATCCATGCCTTGGGTATTAACACTGGTCAAGTAATTTCTTATACAGATTAAAGAAAAAAAAACTCACTTGTTTCAACGATCTAATAATTTTAATGTTAGAAATGAAATTATTTTATACTTTGGGAATGACTCTTTCACTTATAAAGAAAAACTTAGCTCATTTTTGTAGTGAGAATTCTGGAATTTTAGTTTCTTTAAAAGATACAAAAATATTACAAGAATATAGTTTTATTTTAATCCCAGGTGTGGGGATATGGGACTGCTTCAAAGCTCACTATCCTTCACCTCTTGCTCTAGCGGGGGTGTGGTTTTGCCAGCTGCAGACAGTTTCTGTGATTGTGTGACGTTTGGAATTCTGGGAAAATTTTCAGAGAGCATATAAATGCTAGGGCCCCCGATAGGTGGGGTTGGCAGTTGTTGGTCATTCAGGGGAGTTGGTAGTTGTTGATTGTTCAGGGGGTTGGCTGCGGTTTATTAGATTCAAGGATCTCTCTCTCCCCTCTATCCTTCTGTCTCTCTTATCTAGTGATGGAGTGAAACCTGAAAATAAAAAGTGGGGAAAAAAAAGAACCCACAAAGTATCAGAAGTCCAGCTACACATTTTCCTTAATGGATAGAAGTAACCTCTTCTCCACATTGCAAAATTCAAAGTGACTTCTCCCTCTAGGGGCATTATGAATGGCAGAGTTTCCCCTGGGATCCAGATAGACATGGCTGTTTTTTGAAAAGAGAGAAGCTCAGGAGTGAATTAGAATACAAAAGACCACAAAACATTCCTATTCCCATCTGCAGAATCTCCCTGTGCTGAACTTTGACACATTTGCTTTCCTTCACCTTCCTTTTCATGAAATGGAAATAAAGGATTGCAAAACTTCTGGTGTGTTATAGGAACAAATGGGTTAAAGTTTTGATAAAAAATGTGTGTTCTTTTCAGCACATAACTAAATTTCAGTTTCTTTGCTATACACTTGAGAAGGTTTTTTTTATTGTAAAATCTAAGACTCAATCTAAAATAATAAACCCGGCTCTACCTTTGGAGAAAAAGAACACTAAATGAGAACCTATATTAATACTTCCTTCAACTGACACAACCTTCTTCTACACAGCACAGTAACTACAGAGCTAAAAAATTCGGAAAGTTACTATGAAAATTATGAATATTTAACCTAATCTAAACATTCTACAGCATTTGTATGTATACATATATATATGTCATATTGTCAATCATGTGTACAATTTATATCTTTTTGTATCAATTACAATTAAATAGAACTTAAAAGATATGGCATTCACAAAATGTCAGCTATGTAAAATAAACAAAAGTCAATTATTTGCCATCTTATCACCATTACACATAGCCTTCCACTAAATTTTTCAATTTAAAGAGGTGATCTACATTTTTAGGTAAAGAAGTGACTTATATACTTAATTCTGAGTACCCTGTTCTCCACTGTTTGCATACTGTTGTCTCTATTTCTTGACAAATTATACAAACACACTCTTGTGTTAAAGGATAATACATAAAAAATACTTTTCAGTTCTCTTTGTGTTTTGGTTGTTTTAAATAGTATGGAAAAAGAAGTGCTACAGTAGGAAATGGGCTTCCCAAAGGACTCGTGGAAATAACGATAACATCGAAAGGAAGAAGAGGAGGGGTAACACTGTGTAACTTTTTCTCTTACAAATTCTGTCAAACGCAGAACTGCTACCAACCGGACTAAGCAAGAGGAAGAAATAATACGACAGAAACATTTTTACACCGAAGTCCAAGCAAACCTCCCCAAATAGGACCCCTTACTGTGTTGCCTATTGTAGCTGCCATATGGGCCTGCAGGAATCCCCAAAGACAAGAATGGAGTCTTTGAAAAGCACTGATTACATCCCTGTTTTAGGCCTACCTCAGACAGACCAAAGATTCGGTTAATCAATTAGCCGAGGTTCCTGCTATCCCAAGAAAGAGGGCTTTCTACCCAGAGAGGCTGGGGACATGAACAAAGCTGTCTATTGCAGCGGAGGGGCCTGTATCGGGCATAGCACGCTGGCCATTGTTCCATGCTGGAAGAGTCACATTCATCAATGTTCACCTCTGTAATACATTGTTGGCTGTTCATCAGTGATTTATTACAGAGCACCCCACATGATTTGACATGAAACAAGTTGGTGTTTTGGAAAGGGAAGTACGGTTGGGGGAAAGGGAAGTATGGTTGGGAGTTGTGAAGGGCACTGATGCAGAATCAGTTCCGGGACTTTGTCATAGTTCACTCTGGTGCCTACAGTTATGTCACAAACATCTATTCCAGTTGATGCCCTGGAAGACCAACTGGAGTATTTTGGGTAGTAAAACAAGAAAAGAAAACCTGATCAATAATTCTTGAAGAAGAAAGAGGAGGGAGAGAGAAAAAAAGACTAAGAGAGAGAGAAGAGTTATAATTAATTTTAAAAGTCTTCATGACACAGGGCAATAACAGCATGTCCGAGAGGAGTCCAACTGAGGATCTAGTATTGATAGAGCAGCAGAAGCCAGAGGCCTCAAACCAGATCAATGCTTCGTTGCAACAAACAATTGCAAGCAAAGAAATGTGGGCAAATGGATATATGGTGGGATACACTGTGAGACAATACGGCTTCTACAATAAGATAAGGTTTTTCTTTTTGGAGGGATTGCCAGGGCAGAAGATGGATATGAAGGGATGGGGAGAGGAATGGGATTGAGGTGCATGATGTGAAATTCACAAGGAATCAATAAAAAGTTAAATGAACACATCTCCTTTGTTCTTCAAAATACTTTTATGTTCTCGCTTACAGAATAAATTTTTAAAATTTTGTAATTGGAAGAAAGTTATATCATTCACTGAATTACCAGGTGCCACAATATAAATTTCTGAAAAAAAATGAGAAATAAATTTATTGTTGTTGTATATGATACCCAGAGATACCAGCAGGTAGATTTAAAGTAAACATTTATCTTGGGGGGAAAATCCTCTGCTTTGGCAACATTTGTCATTATAAAAAATTGATGAAGAAAATGTCAGTTGGACAGATAAGTTACTGTATTATAGTTTTTGTTATAATTCTGAACATAATTTCTGCAAATGCCATTTATAGGAGTAGTAACTACATCTGGCTACAACATTTGATGTGCTTCGGGCGACCCATTTGGCAACTAGAGAACATTTTATAGGAATTGGTATGTCATTCTTCAGTCATGCTTTTAGAAGCAGTACTCAAATCTCAGAGATGGGAGAATGGGTGTTTAATTAACCTGGTTAAATAGAAATAATTATCCATCACCATTCCTGTATCTTCAACTGTTCAAGACATTAAACCTTCAGAGACCCAGTACTATAAGAAAACAGCTGCTTTTGGCCAATTATGTCCTGAGCTGTCAAGACTGATAATACTCAAGCAATCCCTTCTCCCCTACATTACAAAAAACAAAACAAAAAAAAAAAAGAGAGAGAGAGAGAGAAAGAAAAAAAAGAGAGAGAAATAAAAAAATTCACTGGACTGGAGAGGTAGCTCAGTGTCTACTCTTCCAAAAGACCGGGGTTCAATTCCCAGCACCCACATGGCTGCTCACAACTGTCTGTAACGCCAGTTCCAAGGGATCTGACACCTTCACACTAATGCACATAAAATAAATTATTTAAAAAAGGAAGATTCAAATAGGTGTGGTGTTTATAGCATAAATTTTGAGTCAGAATTTAAATGAGGATATGCTAAAGGAGTATATTCTCATTTCTTCGTTTCCTCAACTGTGAAACAGATGCAAATCACTAGTGACAAGGTAGGTTTTATTGTTACCCTTTGTTTGAAATTTTAAATTTTAGAGAATAATGTTGTTGGGGCTGATAACAAGGCCTGCTTGGTTAATTTGTTACATGGTCTTTACCTTGTTGAACACAAGAAAATCAGTGGGAGGAGGGTACAGAGAAGAGAACCTGAAAATGGTTTAAGGTACCAGTAGATACGGACAGTGAACATGACTGCACACAGAAATGTTTGGTTTAGCATCACAGGCAGGCGGAGGAGGAGAGGTTGGACACGGCGATGGTGCTTCACTATTAGCTCCCATCCGCAGTGTCTGGGTAGGTATGTGTGAATTCACACTCCCTCTCGCTCCCTAGCTCTTGTCACTCTTGTCACAACTGTATTTCGACTCAGTGTTGTCCTTTTGATCAGCATCCTGCCTTTCTTGTCCCACATCCTACTAGGCCAGTGATTCTAAAACTTCTTAGCAGAACCACCTGGGACCTCTTAGAGTTTTCAAAGTCTAGGCCACACCTCCTGCAATTAGTTCCTAGACTTCTGGGAAGGAACACAGCTTCCTCCTTCCCAGGTAGGACCTGCACATAGACAGTCTGTGAGCCATAAACACAGCAAAAGCAAAGCAGAGGCCAGAAAACGCGTTCATAAGTTTTAAAAAGCTCCACATGCTCCTGTCTATCACAAGGAATTGATAGATTTGCTATTTATTTATTTATTTATTTATTTATTTATTTATTTATTTATTTATTTATTTATTTGATGTGGACAATTTAGTATCTTAGTTTAATAAGATACATTTGAAAATGATTTTGTTACATGTGTGGGCTTTTGAAAGAACTGGATTTTCAAGAAAAGAAAATATTTCTAATGGACTATCACTATGTTTTTTATAGTATCATTAGGCATATATATGTTGAATGAAACTCAAAACCTTAGCTCACAATTCCACATACCTAGTAAGAAAATATTACAGCCAGAGATAAAATTCTAAATGGTGGATTATTAATGGGTCCTCAATTAGGAGATAACTGAAAGATAACAAAGCCATCAAATTTTTATTTAGTTTCATCAAACTCATATTAAGTAATAGTGCAAATTAAAATGCATATATGGTACCTTGTATTTAATAAACAAGGTGCAAAAATGATGTTTTATTTTACAATTCATTTCCAAAATTAAACACAAATAAACAAGAGCAGTAAAAGTGTTTTTTTTTCTACTTTTTCCATATTTGTTTTGTCTCTTTTCACTTACATTATGAACTGAAGGAAAGTAATCAAAAGATAAACTAGCCAGTGAAGGACTACAATGTCCAGAAATCCAGATATCACCTGCAATTTATTTCCAGTGTTATATAAAACTCTGGTACCCCAGTGTTAATCAAATTCTTGGGTCAATGAGTGGCTTGACTACACAATAGTATTTTCTATCTTTGTGTAAAGGTACACATATGAAGAAGATGTATGTCGATGTGAAAGGACAATTTCAACTGCCATCCTCAGGCACCTTGCAGGTTTCATTTGAAGAAAGGGGCCTTATTTGCCTAGAACTCTACACAGATGCCAGGGTAGTTGGCCCATGAACTTCCGGGGATCTGCCTGTCTCTGCCTCCCACCCATCTGGTATTATGAGCCACCACATAGCATTTTTGTTGTTGTTGTTTAATGTGAATCTGGGGGTCTGAATTTAGTTCTCTTTCTAGGGAGGCAAGCACCTTCCTAACTGAGCTATTTCCCCGGCCCTGAAGTAATTCTTTATATCTTTAATGGTCATGGTCTAAATGTACCATTCCTTTATTTACTTTTTTCATTTTTGAAAAATAATAAAATTAGAGGTCAGGAGACAACTTGTATTGGTGAATACATTTTCTGAAGGTGGACATGTCTGCTGCTATGAAAATGTCAGATAACACAGCGCTATAAACCTTGAGACTATTGTAATGGTGTGTACCTTTCCCTTTCTGCAAACAAACAAAGCCACAATCATCTGAGTGGGCCATTCAAAGAACTGACTGTTGTTAAAATACTGATAAGCAGTTATTTCTGTGCAATGCTATATCCAATAACAATACCTCAAAAACATATAGCAGGTAAGTATACCTTAGGGGTGGAACCTTCTTAGCAGGCATGAAGCCTCAGGTTCCATCACCAAAACCAAAACTTTTATTAAAAAAAAACAAACAAACTAATATTTAGAGCTAATAAAAGACAATGTACTTTCATTCAGATAATGAATAAATGTCAATGAAAGATTTTGGGACATGTACTCTCTAAGGGTAATTGTCCCCTCAATAGGACCATCTAAAAATAGAATGTAATGAAGGCAAATTTAAGAATATGTCACTATGATGGGTTAGCAGCTGACATTTAGACAATGAGGTAAGCAGAGATATAATTATAAGCTTTATTATAAATTGCTTTCAAACAGCACCACCCACATGGTAGGGTGCCTTGTCTCTGAACATGATCTGAAGCACTCCCGTTGATTTCATGAAACTGAGCAGGAAATCCTTGAAGACTTGGGGATACGTGGCTATTATTCCTGGGACTGGTCGTTAATAATTATGGTCTGTCTTTGACAATAACAACAAAAAAAGCTTAAACCAGAAAGCATGGTCATTGGAGATTCAATAAAAAAACAAAAATGGCCATTATTCTAAGACAGAATCTAAATGAACTGATTAACAAGTTGTTAAATTAATATTTAATTTGGCTTAGCAGATGGATTTTTAATACATTTAGTATTAGAATAGATAATAATTGCTTAGCATTTTAATTATCAAATACATACAGATGATAGATGATAGATAGGTAGATAGACAGACAGATAGGTTGACTGATTCTTGGACCATAACAATAATTTGAGCATTTCAGACTATGTAGGGAGGCCTAAGAATATATAAACTCTTCAAATTGTTAAATGATAAACCTGATAAAAATTTTTCATTATAATTTAATGAAAATCCATACTGCCTAATTCATTAACTGTTTCTATTCATACTTATATTTTACAAATTAAATATGGTTAAATCTTTACAAATAAATTCTACATTTAAGTTACCAAAAAAGTTTCAAAGAAAACATGCATTTCGTTTATCTTTCTCTACACATTTCCTCTGGGGAAAAAAAATGAATATAGGTGACTCCTGCATGTACATGTTCAACAAGAATTTTTGAATGTTAACTCATTTTCAAATTAATTTTAATAATTTCAAAACCAAAGTATTATTTGAGTTAGTTACAAAATATTCTTACTAATTTTTGGTAACAAGTGGAATGATTTTTTTTTTTCTTCCAAAAGATACCAGATTCTAGAACCTAATGGAAATCAAACACTTTTGTAACCCTAATTTCATACAGGGTGTGCACAGTATGCCCTTCTCCTCTGCTCTCCTCTCATGATCCATCCATCCAGCTATAACAGCCTCGCTACTGAGACAGAAATTGCTTGTTCGCTTATTGAAGGGCCTTCTTTAGATAAGTGGCAATTTGCATCTGCATGAGCAATGTATGGCAATGGCTCATCTGGCCTATTGCAGTATGCAATTTGGCACACAAAGTCATGCTGACCTGAAGTAAGCAGGATATATTGCTTGCACAAGATGTATAATGGGGAGGGGAAATACCACATTCATTTCTTACAGCCCACAATTTCATTATCCCTTGACAATCATGACTACAGCAGACATCACACCTGCAAATGTTAGGAAGTTAATTAACCAATGAAACACCACCAGGGACTATCATTCAGCCAACAACAATAGTAACGTAAAGTTCATTCAGATTAAATATCACACAAGTTTCATACGACTCTTCAATATTTACGGAAGAAGAAAGATTTAATAGTGGACGGGGGTATGTCTTGAAGGAGTTTTAATTTAAAATACAGTAAATATAACATAGAAGCAAGTAAAATATTAAAACTTTCTACTAATTATAGTTTCTGATATCCAGTTGGGGGGGGTTAAATAATGATGCCATTTATTTTAAAATACTCTGTAAAATTGTCAGAAAGCTTTTAAAATTATTTTTGACTAAAATCAAGAAGGAAATTTGACTACAATGGGAATCATGTGTCATTCTCTAAGAGGAGAGATTTAAATCAGAGAAAAGTGAGGCCTGACAGACATCAATTGGCTCCTGTCTTTAGATATTTAGAAGGTGCATTAGCCCTTTGATCCTGACAGAGAACAGTGTTCCAGAGGTAGATTAGACCCCATAAAATGTCTACACTAATCACTTTGGTGAGTGCCCATCTTTCCATTATGGCGGCCCCTTTTTCCATTGTTTTCTTTCTGTCTTCTAGCACTAAGGGGGAGAGAGGAAAAGAGTGTGGAAATGTATGTGTCCTTCATGTTATTTTTTTTTTTTTCAGAAAATGCATACTTTTCTTATAAATTTTTTTCCAAGAAAATGATCCACTGCCCCATGGTGGACTAGAGGTCTACTTTATGGTGTATGATGGCTTATAACTGGGCTATCACTAAGAACAATGACCTACAGCTCTTAGTATTTTCATGGTTTCCACAGGAATGAAATATTTTTTAGTTTCAATAAAATAAATATTGGGAGTAGTTCACCCTAGTATGTAAAATAAAACATATTCTTATATTTTCAACACCTAATAAGGCAGCTACAGATTTAATCTGCAAATAATCTAAGACTTATTTTAAGATTTGTTTTTCCTCAAAGGAATCGCTTACACAAATTTCTTTCTTAATATAGAAAAAGCTGTGTTTACACTTTCAAACATTAGGTCACAGAGGCTTTTTAAAATCTAAATTTATTCATTTTCTATTCTCCTCCATTGTTTTTTTTTTCTAGCAGAATTTTTCTAATTTTTATTATGTCTAACGTAAGAACATTTTATTTTTTATTTTTTAACAGTAAATTCTTCTTTTATTTTTTTTATTTTATTTTTCTCATTAGTTACATTTTGTTAATTCTGTATCCCAGCTGTATCCTTCATTCCCTCCCCAGTCCCCCCCTTCCTCCCTCATCTCCTCCCTGCCCCTTTCCAAGTCCACTGATAGGGGAGGACCTCCTCCCCTTTCATATGACTCCTTTTTGTCAAGTATTTTCAGGACTGGCTGCAAAGTCCTCCTCTGTGGCCTAACAGTACTGCTCCTCCCTTGGGAGGTGGGGAGGTCAAAGAGCCAGTCATTGAGTTCCTGTTAGAAATAGTCCTTGTTCCCCTTACTATGGGAAACCAATTGATTACTGAGCTATCACGGGTCACATCCAAGCAGAGGTTCTAGGTTTTATCCTCTCATTCTGAGTGAAATATCCCAGAAGAAGAAAGACAAACATGGAATATACTCTCTTATATAGACCTAAAAGATATGATAAACATAATGAAATCTATACACCTAAAGAAGATAATCAAGAAAGCAGACACGGGGTATGATAATCAATCCTCACTTAGAAAGACAAATGGGATATGCATTGAACATATGACAGGAGTCTACCGCAGAAGGCATCTGAAAGACTCTACCTAGCAGTGTATCAAAGTAGATACTAAGATTCATAACCAAACCCTCAGCAGAGTGCAGGGAATCATATGAAAGAAGGGGAGTTTGATGTGGAAAGGATAGGAGCTCCACAAGGACCAAACATATCTGGGCACAGAGTCTTTTCTGAGATGGACACTCCTCCATTAGTTTTAATGCTCAAAGAAGTCCCTTTAGTATATTCTAACCTGCAAATCCTTATATATATAACATTGTATTTTAGGAGGGTTTGTTATATTAATTTCCTATTTAAAGTACATTACACACAAACACACACAAAAACATAAACACACACACATACAATAACTAACATATCGCATAGTATTGCCCTAATATTCTAACCAAAAGCATTTAATTTTCCTTTAGTTAATTTCCCCTTAGGAAATTTCAACTTAGTCACAATATATATAGATATCTTTATAGGTGAGGCCAACAAACCTTAAAACTTGCTTGTTTTTTAAAAAAGCATGATGATCATAGAGAGGTGACGGAAACACAAAGTCCAAGTCCTAGCCAAGGAGTTACAGTGCAGCTAGGAGAGGAAATACCAATTTTCTTTGAGAGCGTTGCTTCTGTTAAATCAACTATGTCCCAATGGAATGCTGTACATCCAAGAAAATATGGGTGGCACAAATTGGACTTCATGGGTGAAGGAAAAAAACTGTAAACAATTTTGGGTGGACAGAGAATGTGGGATGGAGATGGGGTAACTATGATTAAAATGTATTGGAAAAAATCTTAATGAACTAATTTTTAAAAACAAAAACAAAACAAAAAAAGGGTTTCAAATACTTTCAGAAGAACCAGCAACAGTAACTTTTAAAGTCAATCTGACTTCAAATATTTGCCAAAATAACCATTAACTTTAGCCATTTTTTCCATTTTTTAGTGTAATCCTCAAAGAGATGCATTCCTTTAGACATTTTTTAAAGTATATATACTACTTTATTTACAAAAGAAGACATGTAGGCAGGCATTTTAATTTATATGGTATGAAAATAGTATTGTAATGCTGTTTATACTTAAGCATTTTTAGATAGTTTTTATAACCTCAAGATCCACATAGATTATGCACAATAAATATGGGTTTTCAACTTGACCAGTAGAAAACTACCTGATAAACAATCAAATACTTTTTTCATGTTTAATTTGTTTTGCTTGTGAAAATTCTCATCTGAACATAGCCATACCCAACACCCGCCTTCCAGCTTAACTTCAAAGACATATATCTCATATAAAAACATGTGCAAGGGGACAAATCTGACATGATGATTGTTTTCATCTCCATTTTTTTTTAAATAAAAAGGGCAAATACAGAAGACTGAGGAGATACAAAAGAAGTTCAGAGTGTCACACCAGAAATTTTTAAATGCTTACCTATTCCAGAGAATTTGGTAGAAGAAGCTACTCAAAGTGACATTAATTGAATTGAATAATCATCCTGAGTACTTTACTGACCTACAGAATAGAAACAATGGATTTTCTTGCCTCAGAGCTTTGCTATATGAAATAAAGGAAGAAGTCCACATGGAGCATTTATAATAGAACCTGCAGAGTATCCAATAAATGTTACATAATATATTTATTTGTCTGTGTGGACACACACACATAGTATGTCAAAGATGTGAGTCATTTCAGTAGGTTAAAATCCATTTAATAGAAATTTATATTACAGATAGCATTTAATTAAACCACAATATTGAATAAAATTATAATCTATTTGACAAGTAAATATTCACAACTCACAGTGCATCAAAAGTCTTTTTACACTGAGACCAGATTTCAATCCCTCCCTTTGGCAATTAAGAATAACATACTAAAATCTATGGTCTTAAAGAAGCTAAGCAAGAAGGAGGACGCTAGGAAAGAGGCTGAAACCACATTTAGAAGGGATAGAAAAGAAAATAGGAGAAGACAAGGAACAGGACAGGAAACTTCCACAGAGAACTTCTGAAAGACTGTATTCATCAGGGTATTGAAGGAGATACTGAGACCCATAGACAAACTATGAGTGCAGGGAACTTTATGGAAGAAGAGGGAGACAGAAAGACCTGGAGGGGACAGTAGCTCCACAAGGAGACCAACAGACAAAAAAAACCTGGGCCCAGGAGAGCCTCCAGAGATCAATACTCCAACCAAGGACCATGCATGGAGAGGACCTATTACTCCTGCTCAGAGGAAACCCATAGTTTCCAAGTTTCCTCGCCTAGTAAGGGAAACAGGCACTGTCCCTAACATGAACCCAGTGGCCTGGTAGTTGATCCCCTCTCCCTGGGAGGGCAGCCTTGCCAGGCCACAGAGGAAGACAATGCAGACAGTCCTGATGAAATCTGATAGGCTAGGGTCAGATAGTAGAGGAGGACCTCCCCTACTAGTGGACTAGGGGAGGGGCATAAGGGAAGAAGAGGGTGGGACTAGGAGGAGATGGGGGGAAGTCTAGAACCAGGATACAAAGTGAATAACTTGTAATAATTAATTAACTAATTAATTAATTGAAAAATAAAATCAAACCTAAAAAAAAGAATAACCCTGGAAAAGTTTGGGGAGAAAAAAAAAGTTACACAATATCATTGTTTTATTCTCTGCTCAAATTATATTCATATGAGCCATCTCTCCACTCCCCCAAATCTGTTTATTCATCTGTTGGATCACATATTAGGATGCAAATAATAAACCTATATTTATTGTCCATATACACATGAGGATATCTGTAACATATTTTCATTCAAATGTAGAAACATATTTGAGTATTCTCTTAGGAAAGGTACTATATGTCATACTTAAAAGTGTTTTAATATTCACAGCAGTTTTTTGGGGGGGAGAAAAACAATTTTAATCATTATTTTACACAAAAAAGAAGTCTCAAAACAGCAGGCTCAACACACAAGCAGCAAATGGTAGAGGCAGGATTTCGGTCTAAGTGTTCCAACTGACATCAAAGCCTGGCCCTTAGCCTCTGTGATTGGCTGGCTGTATTTTGCTACAAACAGTGTGCCAAAGTGAGAAGTGGATGCAGGCACAGTAGTATGTGTATGTAGGAGAGAGAGAAGGGGAGAGGGAAGGAGGAAGGAAGGGGTAGGGAGCAGGAGGAGAAAGAGAGGGAAAGAGAGAGGGAGAAGGGGAGGGAGGGAGAGAGAGAGAGAAAGGGAGAGGGAGGCAGAGAGAGACAAAGTCAATGAGAACACTTGTACCAGAATTCTAAGACCCTCTCTGTTGTATTGGTTCTTAATGCCACTCATTAGGAGCAGAACAGCTGTCCAACATCTCTCACAAAACAGCTCCTAATTCACATGGCATCACTTGCCCCAAAGTCCTGTCTGGCGTCTTCCTTAAAAAGCGTATGTCACAGCTGCATTTCAACTAGGCTCACGTTGTGCCTCATCTGTGAGCCATCTCAGTGGACAACTAACATTTTCAAGTGCACACAAAATGGGACCAAGAGTGCCTTACAGTTAATTAAAACCATCCTGACAGCCACTAGCATGGCCTTTACAATGCAGCTCCTCTCTCTCTCTCTCTCTTTCTCTCTCTGTTTGCCCAGTTGAGTCAACACATCTGCACCTGTATGTAGACTGGCTCATGACGAATCAAATGTGAAAACTGAAGTGATTCTTGAAAAATGGGTTTGGATTCCTTTTCCTAAGATAAGAAATCAAATGCATATGTGTATACTCAGTCCAGGCCTTGTAACATCGCTGTTCTGATAAAGGAACATTTCTGATAGCTGAGGGCAGCTGTTCTCAAGTGTCTGGTGTTAAGGGACTCCGGTACCCTTAAAAATTGTGTGGGTTCCCAAAGTGATTTCATTTATGACAACTGGATCTATTGCTATTAGGAACTGAAATGGAGAAAGGTTAAAATATTTGCTCATTTATTCTAATATATAAATAATAACATGATATATTAACAGAACATTTCATGTGAAATATATCTTCTCTAGACAGATGCATTTAATGTAAAGAATGGCTGGGTTTACAACTTTTGTAGATGTTTTTGAATTCTTGGTTTCATAGAGCTAGGTTCTACCATCTATTTGCATTCAGACTGTTACATTTACTAAAATGTAAGGATATTCAGCTTCACAAAGCCACCTGGTTGAGAAAAGAACAAACATTGTTCTTTCAAATAATTTAAATACCTCCTTTCATATGACACCAATATTCAATGCAGTTATTTCTTAAGATTTGATGGTGGTATAACATCTGAAATAACAGCCATTAATTTTATTTATTTATTTATTCATTTTGTAATCTGTTGTGTTACAGCACAGCGCTCCCTCTGGACATTTCAACTGTCCTCAAAGAATCTCTAAAACGCACTTGGAAAATCATTTGTGCAAAACAGTGATCTCTGAAAGGAAGGTACATGAATCAGTCTAGCAGTGTCATGGAAGTTGTGAAAATTATACAGTCTTACAGAAGAATTCTAGATTTTTGTCTCTTTCATACTAGTATCCTGTGAAAGAGAAAAAGCCTCCCATCGTAGAGCTTAGACCGACCTTGAAAACATGGCTCTGGTGGCAAAGCTGAACTGAAGGCTCCATTTGTCACCTTAGCCTGGTGCCTTCTGACATGAACAAATGTCATGTCTGCACTTGGCAGTGCTGTATACAATGACAATGCACATGCATAGGAAGAGGCAAGATAAAATTTCACACTTGAGGGCCATACCCAGTATAACTCATATAGTTGTACAACCCTTATTCAGAACTCCAAATCTGGAGTACATTCAAGACAAGCTGACAATTAAAAACCCATGTCAATAGACAGGTAATGTCAGGTCCCAGAAGAGTAGTTATTTTTATTTTATAACCTGGAGCTTATCAGGGCAAAAATGAAGAAGAAATTTACTTTATGAGAATATAGTTTAAGATGTAATGTTTGAGCGATTATTATGTTTTGTTCTCATTTTAATAACTTTTTGAGAGTTTATATCTTGTATTTTGGTCATGTTCACCTCCCTCTCAAGTTCCAATAGATACATTCTGTATTCCTTCCTCTCTCTGTATCTATGTCCTCTCTTTGTGGCTGCATGTTATCAAAACAAAATGTGACTTAGTGTAAGTATAATAATACTTATAAAACACCAAAATGTATAAAAATTTTTATAACACTGTGCCAAAATTTTGTAACACTGTGTATTTGCCCAAAATTTTATGAAGTTTCTAATTTTAGCTGCTGTGCATTCACTGAAGACCATATCAATGAGTTTATTATAAGTGAATTACTAGTCAGCAAATTTAGTTCCTATTGCATTAATTCTTTGCAATCAGTACATCCACACTGCAATCACTGCCACATTCAGAATGTATTCTTAGTTTATTTACTTGTACTTACAAGATAAATCCAATTTTCACTAACATAACCTACCATCAAGGAAACTAGCTCTTTCCTTGTTGCTGGTCAACAGACAGCATAGACCCAAACTGAAGGAAGTGCCCAACCTCAGTGGTTTTCAGAAACCATGTGGTAAATCTGTAATTTTGTAAAGCACAGGGTTCTAAGTAGTGACTCACACGTACTGGGATCACCAATATTTCTCAGTGGAGTTTGAAGTGAATGCATAAGAGGCCGGTCAGAAGTAGACAGAGAACCGCTGTATGTATCTACTGATTGTGGCTCTTTTTCTGCACCCCCTTTCTGACCGCATCAGAATCATATGGCACACAAGGTGGGCATGGTAGAGAGTGGCTGTAATTGCAGCACTCAGGAGGCTGAGGCAGGAGGAAAACTCGTGTGAAGACGGAATGAAGGTGTAGAGTCACAAATTGCATGACTACCCTCCTGGTAGAATACAGACACCACTGTAACCCTGAAACAATCAGTCGTCTTTTGTGTTTGATTAGTCCATGTGGAAGGAACACAGAAGGTTCATGACAGGGCCAGTACTAAAAGCAGTTTCACCCCACAGTTGTGAAGCATGTAGGGGCTGGATGGAGCAGAGGAAGACACTGCACTCTAGAGCCTGCTAACACCTTTCTTGTAGACTTTGTGAGGGGACTTTACACTATACGTGATACAGTCTGAAAACACAGCCCACACTTTACAGACAATTTGTAAAGGACATATAGATAGATACATGGTGAATCAGGGAGAAAACTGAATGAGAGAATGTGATTTCGTGGCCCTTTACTTTTGATGGCTTATGAAGCTCAGTATCTCAGGGCAACAAAATGAAGTTTAACATGCATATTTCTCTTTGCCTGGTGTTCACTAATGCCCTGTGTGAACCAATTTCCTGTGTGGCTCACAGTTTACACAATGTTTTCCTATTTAAAAAGAAAAATAATATTTCACATCAACTTTAGAACTATTCAGAGTATCAGAATAATAATGTGGTATGTATATATATAAATAAACATTTTCATGTTCACAGGACATTTACACCTTAACTGTCATGCTGTTTAGAAAGATGTTATGCACTTGCCTCAAAAAGGAAAATTTCTCGACTGCTAAGAATCTTGCTGGAGAGGAAGAAACACAAAGGATATTCATATGGTGCTAAATATGGATTGGATGTGTCCTATAGACATTATGCCAGATATTAACATACATATAAAACCACAGGAAGTATAAGGATAATGCACACTTTCTCTAACCGCATGGCTCACTAGGAAGTGTTCTGATTAAAATTTGAATCCTGAAAGCTAAATAATTTATTTGTGGTTGTGAATATTTTGCTAAACCAAGAAATTAAATAAATTAATCAATAAACCAATACATTGCCAGTCTCATTTCTTTTCCTTTGGAATAAAAGCACTCAATTAATGTTTACATCAATAATACAACAAGAATAACAAATTCCAATTATATACATAAGGAAAATAAGCTTATTTTTTAAAAAGTACATTAAGGGTTTATTTCGGTAAACTGGGTATTTTTAAGCATGTATCATATAGTTAAAAGTACATTAAGGCAAATTTTAATAGCTATCAAGAGTTATTGCTAATTAAACATGTTTGTCATAAATTGATTCTTAATTTTTTAAGCTATTAAAACCAATGAGGCTCCAGTAAAAGAATTAAATAATTGATCTTGAAATTCTCTAAATTTTAGTTAATGTCAGACCTCAATCGTGACAATTTGGAGACTTTGTATAATAACATTGAATGTTAAAATGGGAAAAGTAATGGACAGCTTTATTTTGAATATGAGTTTCAAACGAATGAAGGACAGTAAATTTATATGTTAAAGAGAGAAGACCTCCTGTAAATAAAGCAATCATAAGTGGTGTGTGTGTGTGTGTGTGTGTGTGTGTGTGTGTGTGTGTGTGTGTGTTTATGAACACTCCTGCATGGTGTAGAATATAAAGTCCTCGTTAAATTTAAATTTCAAGAAGCATTTTACTTGATTTGGGAGCTTCGTATTTATCTCTTTTGAAAGATACTATATGCAAATGCCAAGACATTTTGCGTTTTTCTTTCAGTTTCTTTATTATCTTTTTGCTCCCCCATAAAAACTAATTTATACCTACCCACTCACCTAAAGATTGGCAACTTAGGGGAAGCACAAGAAAGCAGGAAAACGATCTTCTGTTTCCAATCACACTGATACCAACACTGATATAACTCTTAAGGGGATCAATGATAATGTGAAATTCCATCACTGGAGGGATGTGATAAAAATCAAACTTTAGGATGAAAATGTTATAACTGAAGATGAACGGGAGGAAACAAAAAAATGACAAGCAAGCCAAATGGTTCCTGAAAATGTCCTTCCTAAGACAACTGACAAATGTTTCTGCAATTGTTCACTTGCTATAGAAAAAGGGCAGCCATTACTCTGGATAGAAACTTCCCCAACTCAGCAAAGATTGTTGTTTTATATGGTATTATGTAACTAAAATGTGCCTAAGAAAGCTAACCAGTGTTTGTCAGAGCTGGGTTTCTCAGCATGCCACCTCCTAACTTGCTGAATCAGCTCTAGCTGGGAATCATTAGGAATGAGAATTCTTGGGCTCCATTTCAGACCAACTCATTCAGAGGACTTAGTGGTAGCACTGAGTTGACCAGATAGCAAACCAGGCAGGTTTGTTCTGGATACACACCAGAACAAACTGAGCTTGAGAATTACTTCTCAAGACATTAAGAAAGCATGCCTCGAAGGTACTCACACTCTTCGAAGTTTAGTTAAAAGACGTCATTCAATTTGTCACAACCATACATCATGCCAACTATTCCAATGATGCTTAAATCAAAGCAATGGTTTACAAATTGGTAAAATAGAGCCAATGACAAGAAAAAAGAAGGGTGGAAACCTATCTCCACCTCTACTTGGGAGGCTTCAAAACCCTATGTATAGTTAATAACTGTTGAAATCACACCAACAGTTCTTAAATCTATTTTGTTAGGTCATAATTACATTTTTTTTTTTTACTGAATTGATATAGGAGAGCCTATGTCATGAAACTAAATGAAAATGAGTGATTGACTACATAAGCCATCACCTCTGTAAGCAGAAACTTAGGCATGCACTCCTGTCCCTTTCCTACTTGCACACTCAGTTTCCTTGTGATCAGCATGAAGAAGACAGGAGCTGCATTAGCAACACAGGCTGTGTGATCTCTGGACAGCAGAGATGGAAATCGTGCCCAGTGTGCTGCTGGAAACCGCTAATCTCCATCTCACTGCAATGCACCACTAACCCGACCTCTAACCTCAGCTTGCCTTTAGGGACTTAGGAGATGGACTAAATCAAGGGATATGGTCGTTGCAACTGAAGATCCTGTCAAAATTTGTACAGTTCTCTGAGGGAGTAATTGGAGTCTGAAATGGACTGTAAACAGCCTGGAACTAGTTTTCAGTATACTATGAGTACAGCACATTTTATTTCTTCTCTGTAGTCAATCGTAGCTATGCAGGAACTTCCAACATCTTCTTGTCAGACCAAGAGAGATTCTGATATTTTAATTTCAGTATTTGTCTGATGAGTGCTTCATGGAAAATATCCTCCAAAAATAAAAAAATAAAATTAAAATAAATTTAAATATACAGCTTGATGGTGTGAATTAATAACTTACCACAGTAACATCATAATTTTGGAGAATAAGGAACACAGAAATGAGACTTCAAAGGGAAATATTTTATAGAAGAATCTAATCTTTGTGTTATCATTAAAAACAAATTAAAGCAAGGTATTTTTAATTCCTAAACTAGACTCTACATATGGAAATATATATGTATTTTTTTCTCCCATCATGCCTCTGCCAGAAGGTGCTTTTTGTACCAGACAGAAAAACACAAGGGTTCTTCACATCAATGTATGTTTTAAATCATACTAATAAGCACCAACATCTCAGCTGTGAGGTGAGCCCACATTGCAAAAGACTGCTTCAGTTTACAGAAAATACCAGCTGTCTCCACTCTGTGAAGACGGATTACCACCTGCCCTGTTATCTTCCATACACAATACAAGGCACGTTGGCCATTTTACCGGGGATAACTGTCCCCATATGTTCTTTAATTCTAGCCTACCATTAAATATTCGCAGAGGATAACTGTAAATAGGAGATTTGCATGGAAGGCAGGGTGATTAAGCATTGTCTGAGACCTCATTTCATTAAATCTCCTTCCTTGTTCTCAAAACATTGTACAAGCTAGACTTGTGACAGTATCACCAAGTTTAGCAAAAACATAATGCATTGCGTCAAAACATAAAATTGTTCCTTTTTGGGGGCATCGGGAGGACTGGAACAATAGCTCAGTAGGTAAAGTGTTTATCCAGCAAGCACAAGGACCTGGGGTCAGGTCCGCAAAATTTCATGCTAAATGTTGTAAGAAAGTAAGACTTAAGTTTGCACTTTAAAATGTTAGTTTTCAAAATTATTAAATACATGATTTCTGGTAAAAGACAAGAAATATCAAGATGCCAAAACAGCTGATGTTATCTGCAGTTTAAAGAGTAAAATTATGGAATGGTTTGTGAGCCAAAGAAATGGTGACTGTTGTCTTCCGGTTCTTTTACCTCCAGTTTTCTCCATATCACTTTTAAAAAGGTACAATAGGGAATGCACAGGACAAAGTATAAATTACAAAAGAAGTACAGTGTCCCTCTATCATAGCTGGGAAGTGACTATCATTTGAAAACTAAAATATTCCTTTAAAATGTTATACCATTTACTAAAAAGTATTTAAACAGCTAATGGGAATGTTTGCCTAAGTATGTGGTTTTACAATAAAGTAATGAAGAAAATAATATACATCATTTTCAAATGCATTTGCGTTCTTGGCTAGCTTAGTATGCAACCAATAGTATATGAAGTACATAACTAAATGTTGAATTTCCAGAACTGAAGTGATAGTTCCTGGGGGAGGCGATAAAGTGCATTCAAAACAATCATGAGGACTTGGACTCAGATCCCAAGAATGCAAGGAAAAGGAAGAGAAAGTGATGCACACTTGTTCTTCACAGCTGGGAAGATGGACCTTGCTGGCCAGCCAGGATATCTTAATTCAATGACAGACCTTGTCTCAAAACGACAGGCTAGGCAGTGAGAAAGACATGGGACTTCTATCCTCCAGTCATAGTCATATGTATTGCAGACACCTACCAGAACACATACATATACCACAAGTAAAGATTAATTGATTAATTAAGTTTTGAAAATTTGACTGTTTATACATTTAAACAAAACTCAAACCCAGAGCTGGGAAATGTGGCTTAGTGGTGGATGACTGAGCAACCAAGCAAGAGGCCCAGGGTTCAAACCTTAACACCTTAAATAATAAATAAATAAATAAATAAATAAATAAATAAATAAATAAATAAATAAATTTAGTTATTTAATTATTTAATTAAAAATGAGAGGCCTATTATATCTATACAAGGTACCACAGCCTACCTGAGAAAGATAGTGATTCCAACAGCCATTTAAAATTAATCCGGTTTTCAAACTTAAACTAATATGGATTAATAACATAAGTAATAGTTAACTAAAGCAGTGAAAAACAGTAAAACAGTATTAAAATTGAAATGCTTTCTGTGGTAGAATATAATGATAGGGGAAATGAAGGAATCATGGAAAGGAGTGGAACCCATCCCTCTCCCTCGACCTTCTCTAGCTAGCTTCCCTGCCTCTCTTCACACTATCTCCCCATTTCTCCTCTCTCCCTCTTTTTTTTGTTTCTCCTTTTCTCTCCTCTCTCCACCCCAAACAGCCTGAAATGTACCATCTTCAGTGAGCTAAAATGATAAAAAATAACTTCACACATGATCTCTTCATTGTAAATAATCATAAATTCTAGTCCACTTGGAGAAAAACAATACACTGGTACTTAAGCTTGTGTTTTTGTTGGACTCATAGTTCTCATTCATAGTACTTAACCATTTTATTTCTCTCCGGCTTGTGAAATATTAGAGTTCCTGATGAAACTTAGAAATAAATGGTATAGGGAGAAGGGAGAAGAGATTAAAGGAACGCAGGACAAAAGCTTTCTTGATTTACAAAACTTTTCTTAAAGGGAAGCAGAAAGCCATTGTGACGGTTAAAAACAGGGCCCTTTGATAAGTGTAGAAGAGAAGTGCTTCTGCACAGAGGGTCAGATTACCTGGGGCTAAAGAGCAAGAAAACCTAAGGGCCTCAGGCCTTAATTTTTGTGGCAAGAACAATTCATTCATTGAACACTAAGATTCCATATTCAAAGTATGGGAGCATGGTATGATTTTCATCTTATCTGAACACAAGCCATTGCCAGTTAAAAACAGACAAGAAGCAACAGGAAAATGGAAGACTCCATATGGCAATTTTTTTAAAAATATGTTGTCTTCTTCACTTCTCTTATTTCTCCTATAAGGCATTAAAGATATTAAGCTAGGAATATATACATATGTGACA
The DNA here is from genome assembly GCF_907164565.1 of Psammomys obesus. Classification (NCBI taxonomy): domain Eukaryota; kingdom Metazoa; phylum Chordata; class Mammalia; order Rodentia; family Muridae; genus Psammomys; species Psammomys obesus. Next base: position 1,334,072 of record NW_026594083.1, on the reverse strand, counting down.
ATTTCAAATAATAAATGAATATTACATTTTTAAAAAATATACTTTAAAAATCACAAAAAGTACCAATTGTATCAAACCAAAAACTTGGAAAACTGGTGGCTGCATAGTTAACCTGAACATCCAACATTCTCATCCAACATTCTCTTTGGGTTCTAATTACCAGAGGTTTAAGTATTCTTCTGATACCATTCCAAATTGCTATATATGACTGGAAGAATCAATAGCATAAATCAATGTCTTTATGAGCCATAGATTTCTTGGGTTTTCAACATCAGCCTTGAAAATGGCATTAATGACTTACCATACTGCATTTAATGTTACACATTAAAATGTAATAAAAAAGCATAATAAAGTTGAACAACAAGTCCATATGCATGGAGAAAATACATGTTAAAGGTAAAGTGTGTGGTAAAGAAAACACTACAGTATTACCATAAATGGCAAAAGCATCTGCCCTATTTGAAACTACTTTTTTTTTTCAACAATCAGATGAGAGAAAGTACAAAAGTATAAAAATTACATTTTAAACTATTGCATATTTGATTAAAACAAATACACAAACAATAAAAATAGTGGAAAACTGAAATGAAAATGCAGCTTTGGAAAATGCAGGTCCCTTTAGATAATCGTCTTGTGAAGAAGGAAAAAAAGACTATCTTTTGCTCAGCAAGGTCAAAATTATTCTCTGAACCTAGGGCTTCTGGAAACAGACTCTGAAATTAGGAAACTGGCAGTGGCTTCAAGTTGGACTTACTCGAATTAAAACGGCTTCTAATATCAGTATACACCTAGACTTTCTCAATGATATTCAAATTGCTCACAATACTTAGAAAAATGGGAAGGCAGAAGAAAAACATAGGGCCAGGTATCTCTCATTTAATTTCCACCTATTCCCACCAAAGTTCAAAGATATTTTGAATAGAAAGTTCAATTTCTATTTAAAATTAACCTCAAAGTCCTCTGTAGCTATTACCAACTGAGTCCACAAGAAGTACACAGATCAAATTAGCACTGAGTTCTCATGTGGTAGAACATATGTCCAGGTTTTCCACACACTGCTTAGTTTTCTTCCAGCTCTATTATTTTTTTATTAAAATTTTTTAAATGTCAATGACACTGATAAAGACATTAGCACTAAAATTTATCTAAGATACACACTAAAATGTACAATTTGAAAAAACCAAAGTGGGGAAAATATATTTAAAATATAATGAAATCAATCTTTTTCTAAATTAATCTGTTATAAATGTACAGGTTTGCAATTAAATAACAAGCACTATTATTTGTCCAACATCATCATGCACACTTTTCATCTCAAAATACAGTATTAATTGATTAGCAAAAGTATTCTGGGCAATCCTATAACAAATGATTTCCAGCCTCAAATCTAGTTAAATTGTGTAATCTCAAATTCTTCTGCATCAACAATAGTGGAAACAACTGTGAACTAGTCACTATAACAAACCCTGCAAAGATACTTTTATTGTATATTTACCACGAGGAAAAGATGGGCCTTAGCAGGAAAGAGTCTAATAACATGGATAACAAAAGAAAAATCTAAAATTTCATCCTGGGTCTCTTTCCTCAATACTTGCCTGGATATTAAACTAATTTGTTAGAAGTGATGAGCTAATTGGGGTTTTCATCAAAAAGTGAATAATTTTATAACATTTGACTTTTCAAGCCTTGACCTACAGTCAAATATGCCTCATAATCCCTCAAGGGACATAATCCACCAAGGGACACAAAGTTTCCTAAGTTTGACAGATCTAGCTGAGATTCATCTGGCCTAATGACAGTTCTAATTCAAAAACTCCCAACAAGTGCTGCAGAGATGGTTCAGGACCTGAGTTTTGTTCCCAGCAACCATGATGGACACATGACCTGACTTTGACCTCTGAGGGCACCAGTGCCCACACATATAGATGCATACACACTCGTAATTTTTAAATAATAAAATAAATTTATAAAATATTGAAACAAGAAAACAAAAGTTAAACTGGGCTTGCTTTCTTTTCCTTCCTTCCTTCCTTCCTTCCTTCCTTCCTTCCTTCCTTCCTTC
>NW_026594083.1:1288698-1332000 GCF_907164565.1 Psammomys obesus | reverse complement strand
TTCCTTCCTTCCTTCCTTCCTTCCTTCCTTCCTTCCTTCCTTCCTTCACTTTAAATCCTGGTTGTAGCCCCATCCATCCTCACCTCCCAGGAGCCCCCTCAACTCCTACTCCCTATTCCTCAGAAAAAGGAAGCCCATCCTATTTCTCAGCTTCCATTCATAAACATTGATCTCTTTTTCTCTTTCACTATATGAGCTCTTGTTAATACTTAGGAGGAAACACTAGGGCATGGCAGAGTTGACACTGTTGTCTGATAGTTATACACACATAGCACAATTTAGTGCTGATCAAAGGCTTTCAGTATTTATTAACTGGTATATATTGATATTTCATAGTAAATCAAATATCAAAACATGATACTATGAACATCAGAGACTACTCATAGCAGATATTTTCATCAACTCTTAAAAGAATACGCACATACATATATAAACTGGTGGGAAGTAATAATTCTAATCAACAGTTTTTTATTAGAAAACAGTTTAATGGTATTATTGACCCTAACATTTATAGAGGAAATGATATCAATGATTAGAAAAACATTTGGTAGAAAAAGAGATGTAAAAATTTTATTATATTCACTCCATTAGAGAGGAAGTATGTTATGCGGTGTGAGAGATATTCACATAAAACATATAATTATGAGGACAGGATAGCTGGCATAGTCCATCACCTCAAAGATTTAAATATCTTTGTTCTGATTCACTGTGAACCATGATACACCTAGTCCTTATACCTCCAAGGCAACCGCAGTCCTCAGCTTGCCAACAGTCCTCTTCACCTCCCAACCCTAACACTCTCAAATGTCTACCGTTAGGTGGAGCTTTCCTTTCACCTTTTCGGTTGCCTCCTCAGATACAAGGGGGCATGTGCAATGAGCGCAGACATAACAACGAGCACACGCACCCATGTGTCCTGTGTACCATTAGAGCCTTTCACACCGAGCAAGGTGATCACCGTGTGAAGAGACTCAGGTATGGCAAGGGACCTAACCTCGATGTTCAAAGTCTTCATCATGTGTCACCACATTTATGAATGGATGAGTACTTTGTGGCACACTTATATCTAAAATATCCAAGTGCTTTTGGGCTTAGCAGTATTGTACCCATTTTGAGAACAGGACAACATAATGACAATTTGTCACCTCCTAAACTGTTATATTTAATATCCTCCAACATGTATTCTATCTCAGAAAGTACTGACACCACCACCACCACAACCATTACATCATCATCGTTTCTGACTCAGCTTCCAAAAGTCCCATGTAGACACACAGAAAACAAAACAAAACAAACAAAAAAAAACAGTAAACAGCAAATTCTCTGAAAAAAAGAATTTGAACAAGGTAAGGTCATACTAAGATGCCAGAACTATCAGATCATTCAACTTACTGGCCAGAGAAGAGTCATTTGGGGCCTTTTAACTTGATGGATAAAATATTGACTCAACAAAGCAAAGCCAAAAATGAGTTAGGTAAATCACTGTTTAAGGCTCTAAGAGGAAGCTGAACATGGTACAAGAACAACTTCATCGATCTGAGTAAAGATGGAGCCGTAGGGTAAGACAAGGGATGTTCACTACGGCTCACAAGTTTACCTAGTACACTGGAATGTCAACCCTAGGCTTTGAAGGATTGCCTGTTCCAAGGCAGAAAGTCCCACGTATAGATGTTCCCTAGCTACAGTCTTCTCAGGTTTGTAGAGGCCATATCAGACAATGGAGTTTTTACACAAACCAGCCTGCCCTATCATTACTGAACACATCCAAGAAGGCAAGTTCATGTAACTTCAAGTCACAGGCTGCCTTAAAGAACAGGAGAAATAAAATGAGTTATACAATATCGATTTACCTCCAGATTCTTGTTCTGTCTCAGCTTTTATGACAGAGGTGTCTGTTTTGAGTATACTAATCTTTTAGTAAGCTGCCTTGTCTGCAATGCAAAGCTAGCCAGGCCGTGGTTTACTCTTAAATGCAGAATGAACAGGTCTGGAAACAATTTACCACAGCCGCACAAGAAATGTAAGTTTCATGTGTAAAAAGGAAGTACATGTAAAATAATTCCACAGGTTCCTGTCTGTGATCCAGTGCGGATCAGGAAAATACATAGGAGAGCATAAAAGTTAAACATACTGAAAACCCCACTGATTGCCACATTTCCCATTATATTTTTACAGTGGAAATAATAAAAGATCAGGCTTTGGTATCATTTTGCACAAAGGTAACTGTCTCAGGTACAACATGAATTTATCTTGAGTTTTATGTTGGTGATTGGGACTTCTCCATGACTAAGGGAAATTGGTAATAATGAGAGACAAAGGAACAGGAGAACTCTGGACATGACTGAATGTATGCTGCCCACATTCTGATGTCATTATTTGACAGGGAAGTTAGAGGTAACCTCCTCACTGACTCACTGTGACCATATATATATATTATAAACGGAAGCCTGCACCCGGCACACGTGTGGTAAAAGGTTTGGTTTATTATCACAATTACCATGAATCTTCTCTTCAAATTCTTCCACAACTTAGACCGTGTTCTACAATATGGCTTTGCTAAGGAATCAGTACACTTAGCCAAATATAAAAGAGTTATAAATTGATTATGTTAGCTTTAATATTTAATGTTCAATACTCTTCCACCATTGTGTCTACTTAGAAATTCCATGGTGATTTTCCACTTACATAAACACAGTTCCCAAAATCTAAGTATTCTCTCTAGGTGCTTAAAAAGCTTCCAAACATCCAAGAATGTACTTAAGCAATTTAATTAGCCCCTTATGGCAGATAAATGAATAGTTGTTTTTTTTTTCTTTTTTTCATAAACGCCAAGTGAAATACAGGTCATTCTGAAATGAGAAATCCCCTGTAGTCCCATAAACATCCCAAATGGAATACCTCTGAAATAATATGATTTCATCTCAAAATGAGCCTATCTTTAAGAAAAAAAAAATCACAATTTTAGAGAAGCAGCAAGCATTTTGAATAATCTTTTAAATTACAGAATACAAATAGGTGTATTTACATATAAAACATGTAACAGACCACTTGCACCAAGATATGCTTTTGGATAGGGAACAAAATTGAGTATACAGTTAAACTTGTCAAACAGTTCCAATATGCGTATCAGTGAGAAGCAAAGGGTTCTGGGCATCTAAGAAACCACATCAAAAAGACACACAAAGTTTATAGAGAGTAGGCAACTAATGCCAGAGAAATGCAAGACAATAATTAGTAATTTAAATTTAAGTTAAAGTTACTCTCCCAAACAAAACCTGCAACAAAAAGAGAGGAGGAGAAAACAGACCTTTTGTTTTGTTTTGTTTTGTTTTATTTATTCAATTCAATTTATTAATTGTGTGCTTTAAACCTTTGAATATGCAGCCTCCACTGTCAATGTTCCATGTGACTGCACAATCCGTTCCCAATCTGAGTTTTAAAAGCAAAATGTGGGGTTCCTTTTCATGTACTTGGTTTATATTTGACCTCTAACACTTTCCAGGTAAAAGACTGGCTGTGTTTAACCCTGTGCGTTCTTATTCCTGAATGTTTCTAAAAAGGAAGTTCAGTAGTCCATAATAATCAAATAATCCAGATGAAACTCCTCCAATAAAGTCATTATTAGCAGAAAATAACAATTCAGGTAGTCAAAAATATAAAGTAATAGGAAAAATATAAAGTAATAGGACACATACACACAGAGAGAGACAGAGTGAGAGAGAGAGAGAGAGAGACTAACTTCATGGCAAGAAAACAACCTTTGTAATCGCTACAGTTACTTTGGATTTTAAGAAGCAGAGCATTTGAGTCATAGAATATTTGAGGTTCTGATAAGTAATAAGAATGTCAATTATCTGAATATCAGATCAAGGTTTGTCAGGACCCAAAGGTAAAGGACAACAGACCTTTTTAAACCTTTCATCATCAAAAATGTCTTGGAATATTTTGGTGTGTTAGACCTTCAGGGAGCAGGTTTCACCTTGGAAAGCTCAGCAGCTACCCTTACTCACAGTTTAACCTGGAAAAAGCACTCCAGTCCCTATCAGTAGGCTAACATATGAGAAAAATCAATTAAAAATAAAATCTCACATAAGAATACCTTGACAATAATTTTAAAAGGAAAAGTCATTAAATAGCCTAATGTGAGCTGCGAAACAATAGGCACAGAAGCCAGTACAAACCAAATATAAACCTCTCTTCTTGCCCTCATTCTTTCCTTTCTACTGTTTAATAATTCTTTTCCTTTCTACTATCTTAATAAAGCTACTCCCTGACTTTTAGGTCTTAAAACTGCACAGCTTTGAAAAAAAAAAAATTTGGAAGAAACATCAACAGTTCTTAGGGAATCGATGATTATCTTAAAAAAAAAAAAAACTCTTTCTCTTCTCTGTATAATACCTATTTCTGACCATTGCAAATTATATTCTAATAGGTGCCCAGTTATGCAATTACTATGCAAGGTAACAATCAGTCTAATGTGCATGCTATAAAGTCATTATCAGGTTCTCACAAAAGTCCTCACAAAATCAACTCCAAGAGGTAAGCTCACAGTGCATTGGTGTTGATTCACCAAACATAGTTGAGACTTCTTCCATGCCAGTGTTGAACAGTGATTAAGATTACCATTCCTGTGAAACTGACATATATTCCAAAGACAAAACTCAGCAATAGACAGGTATCTATTATACATTAGTCATATGATCCCATACCTATTTGTACGTACCTGTATACTTGTTGTAAGTCATTTACTGATAAAATAGCAGGGGACTAATTTTGACAATTCTCTACCCTAGAACCGGAGCATCTGTCCACATAATCCAAGTGTACCCTCACACAAAGACTTTCACAGAATCAAAGAACATGTGGGTGATGTGTATATCACTGCTCTAAAGCAGCCCTGACCTTGGCAGGAAATCAAGGGACTGTGTGGGCAAGTAACTGGGCAGGCTGCTCTCAGGCTGTTGCCCTCCCTGCATGCTAGTCTCCAGTGCCCCAACACCAGGGTCCTCGGGACTGTGGCCTAGTCTGTAGCCCCTCTGCTCCTCCTCAGCTGGAGCCTCTGTACCACCATAGCATCCGTCACGAACTGATGACCCACTTCCTCTGAGACACACAAAAGCATCTTGAAAATAGGCCCTGAACTTATTTTCGAGAGTCAGTGTCTACTCACTCTAACTAGCTAAGACTTTCATTAACAGTTGTTCTATGTTACACGGTATATTAGTAATACACAGAGATGATTGAACTCAGAAGAAACACCATGGTGATTTTCCACTTACATAAACACAGCTTCCAAAATCTAAGTATTCTTTCTAGGTGCTTAAAAAGCTTCCAAACATCCAAGAATGTACTTACGCAGTTTAATTAGTCAATTGTTTCAGGGAACTACCTCCCCCAAAATAGAATCATACATATTGTCATACATATAATTTAGGTTTCTTTATTTTTGTATGTATTTTAAATATGTATGCATCCATATCCAAACATTATAAAATGTTATATATACCTCAAGAGAAATGATAATGTAGAATTTAAAAATTTGGTATAAAAACACTCATATCAAATTTTAAAATACACAGCATCCTACAATGTGAGAAAGTAACATCTAAACAAGGCTATAATATAATTTAAATTAAATATTAATTAGACATACAATTATACCTAATCAATTTCATTTTCTGACATTTTAAGGGATGAGAGTAAACTGAAGTATAAATTATTTATTAGAAAAAATAATCTATATTAACATTGAGCTAATTATCTCAGTAGTTTCGGGGCAAGGTTGGAGGGATGAGGATTCCTTGTTCATATTTTCTGCAACCAAAATAACATGAATAAATCATATGCTCCAACCCAATTTGCTAATACCTAAAAAATGTTTGCATCTGACATTCTAAAAGCTCCAGAAAACAAAAAGGAATCGAAAATAACTCTGTACAAAGTATATAAAAGTATTTCTCAGTGTGTGTGTGTGTTAAGTAACAACTAGAATAAACCTCAGCCAAATTAACTTTCTTGCCTACCTGCCTCCATTAAGTAATGCTGAATGTCCTAACAGACACAATGGCTATCAGAATGTCAGTCAGTGAAGCAGGTATCAGTGCCAAAGATTATGCCTTATTTAAAAAAAAGAAGAAAGACTGTGCTAAAATGAATGACCATTTTAATCTTTAAATGATAAACGTATTTATAAATGTGAAGAACATAACAAATATATATCTTAAACTATTTTAATAATATTTAAAATATTAATTTTAGTATATTTACTAAAATTTAAATGGAACGTGTTAATTACTAAAATAAGTATTAAGAAACTTTCATACTTTAGACTTAAACTATGAACATTAGTAAATATTTTTTTGGCTTAGTCTATTCAACAAGTTAGGGAAACATCATAGTAGCTATTTATATCAGTAGATGTAAATATGTATTTCTTTTTTAATACTCATATAGTACATTTTTAGCATAAATTCAAAAATTCATTCTATTTAAGATAACATAGAATTTTATAATTATTGTATTAAGTACTGCTGAATAGAATCTCATTCATTTATTATGCTATGGATTAAGTATGAAATGTTGCCCATTGGCACACCTCTTACATGCTGGCTCATAGCTGGTCCATAGCAAAAGAGGAAGTAGGTGGTGGGGTAGTGGGTTGTTGGGGACTTATCATCTCTAGGTTTTTCCTTTCTCATGTTGAGTGACGTGACCTGAGTTGCTCCCCATGCATTCCCTACTATGATAAACTGAATCCTCAAGAAACTATGAGCCAAAATACGTAATTTCTACCTGGTTGCTGTCAAGAATTTTGTTCATAAAAACAAGAAAGTAAGAGAAACAGATGGGGTCGTGTCCAGTTATCTCCTATTACATGGGAAATACAGCAAGTTGAAATGTGTCTAATATACCTGACCTATCAAACATGGTAAGCCTAGCAGCATAATTACTACAGCATGGTTGTTAAAGCAGGGAAAGATGTATTGAGCTGTCAGAAGTTACATATTGCATAGACTCTGAAGGTCTTTGGAAATGCTTAGACCGGGTGTGATGACAGATATTGGAAATACCAGTTCTTGAGAGGCTGAGCCTTAAGATTCACAAATTTGAGACAACATAGCAAGACACTCACAAAACAAAAAAACAAAAAAAAAAAAAAACAAAAAAAAAAACAAAGAAAAAGTCTAGCCGACTTGTGCAATCTCAAACAGGCCTCTGATTAAAGTTGACTACAGAAAATTTCTAGAAAGTGAGCCGTATAAGGCAGAGCTCATGCAAAACCCAGGATAATTTTTGTACAATTTCTCCTTTCTTCGAGAAACAAATATGTAAATTTCATCTGAGCCCCTTTCAACACAAAGTACACACTGCCTTTCTTTGTTGCTGGTTGGAAGGGATCATTTTATAGCACATTTACTGACAAAGATTCAGTAACAATACATTCATTGTGGTGACACTAAGACCTACAAGGTACACATACATTAAACAGGAATTACAGGCAAGCAAAGACTTAACCACAATAAGGGGTACCTACTGTGAGAAAGCAATACAGGGCTGTGCCAGGAAGGTTACCTTTGACATGTGTTGGGGCAGAAATAGAGATTTATAGAAAAGGAACTCTGGAGGAAGCCATGGCTCAGCTCTGTAGCAATAAATAGTTTCTTCCAGATCAAAGGGATGGGAGTGAGTTCTAAGTCACCGTGCCAAGATTACACATACCCTTGCAAATCATGTTAAATTTTTTTTTTTAATTTTTAAAGAAGTAAAAAAACAAAACAAAACTTCTGAGTGAACAATCTAGAAGCACAGATGAGTTTTCAAGTACGAAGAATTATTGCAGACATTCCAATAGGAAGTGATCTTGATGCTAACTAGGAAGGTACCAAAGACAATGGAGTTCAGTGGAAAGATTCTAAAGCTACTTAGAAAAAAATATCAACCAATATCTGTTCTCGGAGAGACATAGAGAGAGAAAACTGACAGTTAAAAATCAACCTCTGCTCTCTGGTTTACAGGGCTGGCTAACTAGTAATTCATCTCCAACATTTGAATATTGGAGCAGAAAAATGGGTAAATTACAAGCATCAGAATAGGTCACCTGGAGGAGCCACTAGTCCTTCCAAATGCAGGTGAGAACAGAGATCAATGTCATGGGTGAAAGAACATAGCAGAAAGTAAAGACAATCTGAGTGCATGAACCTAATTTTTGAATTACCATCTAAGGTAATTCAAAAGCAAAGGACAGATTTTCTTTTCTTTTTTTTTTTTTTTACTTCCTCGAACTTCTTTCTTTCTTTCTTTCTTTTTTCTTTCTTTCTTTCCTTCTTTCTTTCTTCCTTTCTTTCTTTCTTTCTTCATTTATTTATTCATTTATTCATTCATTCATTTATTTTCTATTAGTTACATTTTATTAATGCTGTATCCCGCTCCCTCATTCCCTCCCAAACCCTCCCTCCCTCCCTCATCTCCTCCCTGCATCTTTCCAAGTCCACTGATTGGGGAGGACCTCCTCCCCTTTCATCTGACCCTGTTTTATCAGGTATCTTCAGGACTGGCTGCAAAGTCCTCCTCTGTGGCCTAGCAGGACTGCTCCTCCTTTCGGGAGTGGGGAGGTCAAAGAGCCTGCCATTGAGTTCCTGTCAGAAATAGTCCCTGTTCCCCTTACTATGGGAAACGAATTGGTTATTGATCTACCACGGGCTTCTTCTGAGCAGAAGTGCTAGGTTATATCCATACATGGTCCTTGGTGGAAACCCAGAATCTCCAAAACAGTCTTGTACAACAACAGATCATCTGGAGGTATCTCCATCCCCGATCTCAAGCTGTACTGTAGTACTGTACTATTCCTCTGTAGAGGAATAGTAATAAAAACTGCATAGTATTGGCATAGAAACAGAAAGGAGGATCAATGGAACCGAATAGAAGACTCAGAAATAAACCTACACACCTATGAATACTTGATTTTTTACAAAGAAGCCAAAACCATTCAATGGGAAAAAGACAGCATCTTCAACAGATGGTGCTGGTCCAACTGGATGTCTACATGCAGAAAAATGAAAATAGATCCATATTTATCACCCTGCACAAAACTAAAGTCCAAGTGGATCAAAGATCTCAACATAAAACCAGATACTCTAAATCTGTTAAAAGAAAAAGTAGGGAACAGCCTAGAACTCATTGGCACAGGAGACAACTTCCTGAAAAGAACACTAACAGCACAGGCTCTAAGAGCAACAATCAATAAATGGGACCTCATGAAACTGAAAAACTTCTGTAAAGCAAAAGACACTGTCATCAGAACAAAACGACTACCTACAGACTGGGAAAGGATCTTTACCAACCCTATATCTGACAGAGGGCTGATATCCAGCATATATAAAGAACTAAAGAAGTTTAAAAGCGATAGATTTTCTATAGTAAATCTTTACTGTTGTTGGTCTTGGACATTTTATCTATAGACCACAAAATGAGTCAGCCAGATAAATAAGAGAGTAATGATAACCACCATACCTTCTCTGAATAACCCATCTCCAAAACCAACTTTAAACTTAACCGGTTAAACTGCTGAACTTGGGTTATATGCAGGAAGAAGCACTCTTGATAAACTCAAGACATTATGGAAAAGATAATATTTCACAAATAAGAACAAGTGCTCATGAGGAAGAATTTTAATTCAGAACATGGCTGCTCTGGCAAGAAATTACATCCAAAGATCTAGGTCTGTGTGATCTGGCTGGACTACAAACACACCTTTAATCCAGAAGACAGAGACAAGCAGATGTGAGTTCAAGGCCAGCTTGGTATACAGCAAGTTTCAGATAAAGGAAAGCTTAGATCTAAATGTGGTGGTACATGCCTTTATCCCCAAGCAATAAAGGTAAAGTTAGTTTGTAGAAGCAAGCAACCATATTTGAAAGTGGTGCCTAACTAGTTGGCAGAAAGGGTAATGAATTAAAAAAAAACACTTGACAGAATAGGATACGCCCAACTCTCACGAGAAGAGAGAAAAGGGAAGCTACTTAAGGGGCAATGAGAGAAAGAGATGAAGTAGTTTTACCAGGACAGTAATAGAGAGACGGGCTGCAGAGAGAGAACACACTAGACACAGGTGAAAACAGAATGACCCAGAGTGTGAGAATGAGAATGAGCCAAAAGATTAGAGCAGGTTGCTGGAATTAGTTTGATGCTAAGCAGAGCAATTCAGGGGCGAGGGATAAGCCAGACTGAATAAATTGCTTAAGAGAGAAGTTTGAGCCAGAATAGGTAAGTTGAGCCAGTGAGCCCATATCTCAGTAAGAACAAGAAAGGGCGAGCCTATTGATCAGTAAATCTCAGAGGCAGAAAACATTGTAGGCTTAGGTTAGACTGTATGAGGGCTAGAAGCTTCCGGGTCTAGGCCTACATTAGCAGATGGAGGCAGTACGCCCCCAAGACAGCAACTGAAACAGGAGAATAAAAGTTACTTTTACATGCTCACAAGAAGTAAATTATGCCAATTATAAAAGACAGAGTCGGAAGGCAGAAATCAAAGCTGCAAGGCCTTCATGGCATTCACAAGACCAATACAATACCACCTTTGAACTGCCTGTGTTGGGATCCTGAGTAAGATACTAAAAGAGATGGAGAGATAACTCCATTGGCAATGTTCCTGCCACAAAAGCATGAATTGGGTCACAAGTATCTACATACAGAGCGAGATATGTTGGCACACACTTTGATACTTAGCACCAGGGAAGTGAGGACAGGTTGATCCATGTAATTTGCTGACAGCTAGCCTAGTTAAATCTGTGTCCCAATAAGAATCCCCGTCTTGCACATGCTTTTAATCCCAGAACTTGAGAGACAGAGGCAGGTGGATCTCCAAGTTTGAGGCCAGCCTGTTCTAAAGAGTGAGTTCCAAGACAGGCAAGACTACACAGAGAACCCAAGCCTCAAAAAAAAAAAAGAGGGGGGAAGTGGGACTCTATCTCAAAAGTAGATAAAAACAAAAGCTCCCAGGATGAACAACTCCTGGAGTGCACCATCCAAGGCTGACTACTGGGCTCCACAAGCACATACAGATGCGCACATCTGGCATCCACATCATACATGGACCACACAGACATGAACATCTGTGTACACACACACAATGCTGATGGAACAAAGCAAACGTCGCAGAAGTCCATATGGAAACAGACCATTGTCAAGACAGCAGAATGACGCAGAGTACCATATATGCAAATGGGCATTGCAGAGGGACTTTTCCTCTTCGCAACGTTACCCAGATTATTACCCTCCGAGAAGACAAGAGTTAACTATTTTTGGAAACCAGTGATTTAAACCCTCTATATGTGTTCAGTGTCTGTGACAGCTACTTAACTCCTCCTCGTCAACCCAGACTGGATTTGAGTCACGTAGGAGACACCCCTCTGGGTATCCATTTGAGACTGGTTCAAAAATAGGTTAAACTGGAATAAGAAGACGTATCCTGAATTAGGTAGCACCATCTCTAGAGCTGGGGTCTCGGGCTGAAAGTAAAGGGATGAGGGAAGCAGCCAGATGAGTAGCAGAAAGCTCCTCTCTCTGCTTCCTGCTCCATTAGGAGCTAGAAGGACTAGTTACTGGTCCTCATTGCCAGAGAATGCTATGCTCTCAAACAGTAAGCAACTGTGATTCTTTTCTCCTATTAAGTGAAAATTCACTGACACGACATTATTTATCTATACTTGACTCCAAAATCTTACCGAAAATTGAGGCATTATTAAAACTCTGTTTATAGAAACATTTTCCAATTTATATAACACTCTAAGAAATAATTTCTTGGATCATATTTTGAGATAGAGCACAAAGAAATACTGAAATGTGAACCATGCCAGTAACAACAGACTTGTAAAACCAAAAGCCCGTTTGTCATATGAGATAGTCTATGTACTGATAAGTGAGGCATGTATATCGTTTTACAAATATTTGCCCAGGTTTTAAATCTTGTTGTCTGTGAGATGACTGGCCCTGGTGAAACATTAGATATCTTTTCACATGTGGTCACATTAGGGTTTCTGATTTTGCCTTTCTCAAATGAGAACAGATACTTTGGTAGTATTTGGTAGTATTGAAATTTCACAAATCCACCTACTGATATATGCCTGGCATGTTCAATAGCAGATAAGATAATGGCTACTACTTAGATATCCAGGAGACACAATCAATCCTTTCTATACATCAATCCTTTCTATACATCAACTAATGTAATGTGTTTACGTTACTCAGCTTCTGTCATTATGAGAAGGAACCTGAGGTACTATTCTTTTTATTTGTTTTTTTATTTTTATTTCTTAATTTTTATTAATTACACTTTATTCACTTGGTATCCTCTCTGTAGCTCCCTCCCTCCTCTCCTCCTAACCCCTCCCTCACTCTCCCTTCTCTACTCATGACCCTCCCCAAGTCCACTGATAGGGGAGGTCTTCCTTTCCTTCCTTCTGATCCTAATCTATTAGGTCTCTCATCAGGAGTGGCTGCCTTGTCTTCCTCTGTGGCCTGGTAAGGCTGTTCCCCACTCAAGGGGAGGTGACCAAAGAGCAGGCCAATACGTTCATGTCAGAGACAGTTCCTGTTCCCATTACTATGGAACCCACTTGGACCCTGAATTGCAACGGGCTACATCTGTGCAGGGGTTCTAGCTTATCTCCATGCATGGTACTTGGTTGGAGTATCAGTCTCAGAAAAGACCCCTGTGCCCAAATTTTTTTATTCTATTGCTCTCCTTATGGAGCTCTTGTCTTCTCCAGGTCTTACTATTCCCAACTTCTTTCATAAGATTCCCTGCACTCTGCCAAAAGGTTGGGGTGACACTAACCAAGCAAGTGAAAGACCTGTTTGAGAAAAACTTCAAGTCTCTGAAGAAAGAAATTGAAGAAGATCTCAGAAGATGGAAAGATCTCCCGTGCTCATGGATTGGTAGGATTAACATTGTGAAAATGGCCATCCTGCCAAAAGCAATCTACAGATTCAACGCAATTCCCATTAAAATACCAACTCAATTCTTTTCAGACCTTGAAAAAAAGATTCTCAGCTTCATAAGGAGAAAAAAAAACCCAGAATCTCCAAAACAACCCTGTTCAACAACAGATCATCTGGAGGTATCTCCATCCCTGATCTCAAGCTGTACTACAGAGCAATAGTAATAAAAACTGCATGGTATTGGCATAGAAACAGAAAGGAGGATCAATGGAACTGCATAGAAGACCCAGAAATAAACCCATGTACCTATGAATACTCAATTTTTGACAAAGCAGCCAAAACCATTCAATGGAAAAAATATAGCATCTTCAACAGATGGTGCTGGTATAATTGGATGTCTACATGCAGAAAAATGAAAATAGATCCACATTTATCACCCTGCACAAAACTAAAGTCCAAGTGGATCAAAGACCTCAACATAAAACCAGATACTCTAAATCTGTTAGAAGAAAAAGTGGGGAACAGCCTAGAACTCATTGGCACAGGAGACAACCTCCTGAACAGAACTCCAACAGCACAAGCTTTAAGAGCAACAATCAATAAATGGGACCTCATGAAACTGAAAAGCTTCTGTAAAGCAAAGGACACCGTCATCAAAACAAAACGACTGCCCACAGATTGGAAAAGAATCTTCACTAACCCTTTATCTGACAGAGGGCTAATATCTAGTATATACAAAGAACTAAAAAAGCTGAAAAGCAACAAACCAAGTAATCCAATTAAAAAATGGGGAGCAGAGATAAACAGAATTCTCTGCAGAGGAATATATAATGGCAGAGAAACACTTAAAGAAATGCTCAACATCATTAGCCATCAGGGAAATGCAAATCAAAACGACCCTGAGATTTCACCTTACACCCATTAGAATGGCCAAGATGAAAAACTCAAGTGACAACACATGCTGGAGAGGTTGTGGAGAAAGGGTAACCCTCCTCCATTGCTGGTGGGAATGTAAACTGGTACAACCACTTTGGAAGTCAATCTGGCGCTTTCTCAGACAACTAGGAATAGTGCTTCCTCAAGACCCAGCTATACCACTGCTAGGCATATACCCAAAATTTGCTCAAGTACACAATAAGGACATTTGCTCAACCATGTTTGTAGCAGCTTTATTTGTAATAGCCAGAACCTGGAAACAACCCAGATGTCCATCAGTGGAGGAATGGGTACAGAAATTGTGGTATTTTTACACAATGGAATACTACTCATCAATCAAAAAAGAGGAAATCATGAAATTTGCAGGAAAATGGTGGGATCTAGAAAAGATCATTCTGAGTGAAGTATCCCAGAAGGAGAAAGACAAACATGAAATATACTCGCTTATATAGACCTAAAAGATATGATAAACATAATGAAATCTATACACCTAAAGAAGATAATCAAGAAAGCAGACACAGGGTATGATGATCAATCCTCATTTAGAAAGACAAATGGGATATGCATTGAACATATGACAGGAGTCTACCGCAGAAGGCATCTGAAAGACTCTACCTAGCAGTGTTCCAAAGTACATACTAAGACTCATAACCGAACCCTCGGCAGAGTGCAGGGAATCATATGAAAGAAGGGGAGTTTGATGTGGAAAGGATAGGAGCTCCACAAGGACCAAACATATCTGGGCACAGGGTCTTTTCTGAGATGGACACTCAACCAAAGACCATGAGAGGATAAAACCTAGAACCTCTGCTCGGATGTGACCCGTGATAGCTCAATAATCAATTGGTTTCCCATAGTAAGGGGAACAAGGACTATTTCTAACAGGAACTCAATGACTGGCTCTTTGACCTCCCCACCTCCCAAGGGAGAAGCAGTAATGTTAGGCCACAGAGGAGGACTTTGCAGCTAGTCCTGAAAATACCGGACAAAACGGAGTCATATGAAAGGGGAGGAGGTCCTCCCCTATCAGTGGACTTGGAAAGGGGCAGGGAGGAGATGAGGGAGGGAGGGTGGGACTGGGAAGGGAATGAGGGATACAGAATTAACAAAATGTAACTAATGAGAAAAATAAAATTAAAAAAATAAAAAATTAAAAAAAAAAACAAAAAAACCTCTATATGGTAATGAAAATCAGTGCCCTGCACAGAAGAGTTGAATAACTTCAGTAAGTTTGCAAAACTATGTTAAGCAAGCATTCATCAGGTTATTGAGAACAAAAACTTGCCCTAGCATAATGACGAGAGAAATTTCACCACCTCTGAAGAGTTTCAATAAAGTCTTCTCCAAACCAGCACTAACTTCGAGCGTTACGAAGCAATCCAAGGGGCTGCAGAGACAGAAGTTAGGAGCCCAGGCTGCTCTTCTAGAAGACCGAGGTTCAACTCATAGCTCCGACATGGTAGCTCATAACTATCTGGAACTCCAGTTCCAGTGGATCAGACACCCTCTCCTGGGCCTCTGTGGGCACTGGGCACACATGTGATGCACAGATATTCATTCAGGCAAAGCACCCTTACAAATAAAACAAAAATAATTTTAAAACTTAGAAAAAAATACAATGTCTTCTTAAAATAGGTCATAGAAAGGCATGGATGGCCATGAACGCCGAGGCAGCTTTGAGAATCACAAGGACATGGTCTCAGGCAAAAATGTGAAGACTTCAGTGGTAATCATACAGGAAGAAAGGAAAAAGAGCTGGTTTCATTGCCCATTAATGCAGTGGGTTCATCTAACAATCTGAGAGTCATGGTGGGATTTCATTAATGAGAAGAAAGAGCGAAAAGAACTATCTACAGGTGCTCAACCCCCAGGCCATGTAAATATTCCACCTTCACTACGATGTTTTCACTACTGCTGTCTTCTTTCTCGTGCTCTTTCTAGAGGCAGATCTCAAAGGAAAACAGAGAAAGTCAGATATACCAAGAAACTCCTTAACAAGGCTCCATTTGAAAACAAAGAAGTCACTTGGGGAAACAAGAACAATATTAGATTAATATAATGAAAATATTTTCGATGTCTTTTTATCTTAAACCTGGACTCCTAATCTTATTTTGTGGTGTCTGTATGGAATAATAATTTTACAAACAGTATCTCAATAGGGCCTTGTCTAAACATAGTACAATAGTACCCAGTAAAGACACCCAGGTACTGAACAGGGCACCTTGAAACAGAATTTAAATCCTGTCTGGGAAGGGAACTGTCTTTTCCTATTTGCTTTTCAACTTCTTGGCTTTTATTTTAATTTTTTTCAAAGGTTGACTGGATAGGATTTGAAATATCATCACTGAGGAATACTAAATATCTCGATCATAAACCTTTATTTCTCTTGACAAGTGTAAAATGTCATATGCACTATTAAAGCTTCAATTTCAAGCTAGGTTTAACACGACACAACTCAAAATGTGACAAAGGCTACATTTCTCCTTTAGAGACTAAAGAACTGTATTAGAAACTGCTTTATTTTACTTAACAACTTAAACATTAGAACCATTTTATTAAAAATCAGGGCCCACTTAATGACTATCTTCAAACACATGAGCTGCCATATTTTTTTTAAAAGCTTCTCTCTGTAATCAGAATGAAAACGAATGAGCGATTTAGGCAATATCAAAGGATTAAAGCAAATTAGCTAATATCTTCTTGTTAACATAGTGCATAAAAGTAATATTAATGATGGGGACTGGATAATCTTTTATTCCATGCCTCTTTTTACTACGACAAATCATCTTTAGCCAAGTTAATCTAAAAGTTAGAAGGAGAGATTAAATGGCTTACAAGTGAACCTACTAGTATGTTTCCATTTTTATTAATAAAACCTACTTTTACCAGAATTCCCATTCAAATAAATATAAAGCAAACAAAAGAACCTAGTATTTCACTTTTGGATATGATAAAGTAAACACCGATTGTCAAGAACTTGCTAAAAAAAAATCTGACATTTCACAGATAGTACTTTCCATGCTAAACATTAATAATAAAATATGAAATAGTTTATTCTGATTAACATTGCACTAGTTGTAATTACCTCATACTTATTTATAAATATTTCATATGATAAATGCTATTTGTCCTTATTTTCCCAAGAAAGTATCTTTCTCTACTCTTCTCAGCCTAATGCCCCCCTTTTTTTTCTTTATTAATTAACTTTATTCACTTTGTATCCCCCTGTGGTTTCTCCTTCCTCCCATCCCAACCCCTCCCTCCCTCGACCCTCTGCATGCATGCCCCTCCCCAAGTCCACTGATAGGGGAGGACTTCTTTTCCTTCCTTCTGATCCTAGTCACTTAGGTCTCCTCAGGACCTAATGCCCCTTTCATCTGTAACTGTTTCAGCTCCCCCTTCTCCCTGCTGTTGCTTGCAGTCCATTCTGTTGGTTGCTGCATCTTTTCTCATGTCCTTCTGCATCCCCACCTTGTCACTCTAATTGCCTTCCTCTGCGTCCTGCTTGAGGTATTTTTTCCAAGGGTTGCTATTTGAGCCCATAATTTCCTGTCTCTCCAGTATCTTCCCCGCCCCCCCCCAACCTAACCACCTCCCAATCCTCACTGTTTTAGCTCAGGTAATTCATTTGTCATATACCTTCTCTCAATAGTCTACCACACTGATCTTGAACATACATATGATTCACCCTGTAATAGTGGTAAGTAAGACACAAGCATGTCATACTTGGAGTGAAACTAAGCATTTGGATACTTAATGCTGCTCCATGATCCATATGTTGTGAATGAGGGTTCCATGATCTACCTTGCAGGCCTACACATGCCTGATTCTGTTCACTCTCACTGTAATGCAGACTCAGCATTGTCATTATACATGTTTCATAAACACACACACACACACACACACACACACACACACACACACACACTGCATTATTGCATCTTCTAGATTTCTATTTCCCTTCCATGGCTTATTTTAATTATGCTCAGTTTTTTTCTTTCCATTTTTGTTTCATTTACCACAGTCTTAAGCTGAATCATATAATAATAGACAAAAAGATTTTTCTTAAATTCCTCATTATATCTGCTTTATTAAAGAGAACTCCTTGACTATTATAGGAGTTTTAAAAACAGCCTATACAGGTGAAGCCTAAGACAAAGAGTCACACTGCTATACAAAATAATCACTGACTTTGTTGGGAGGTGGGAGCTGCAAGGTTGCTAGGTCCTCTTTTACACACATAATGTATCCAATATAACTGCAAAAAAAAAAAAAATAGGGCACTGTCAACACAGGATCCATTTTAATACCAGCCAGAAAGTTTGTTCTTCTTCATTTTCCATTGGATAGTCATTAGAGTCTACCTTGCCTAAAGGGGGTTAATATATACCAGAGCATAAAATAAATTCCTTGGATTTTTGTATTAAGAGTTAATTCAATTTCTTGACTGTTAAATGTCTACAAAAGACACTTAAACGTTCCAGAACTTTGAATAAGAGAAAAAAAAATTCCAGAAAAGTAGTATCTTGCATGTACATTTTTAAACAAATGTTATTGAGAGGGACAGACATAGTTGAGAGTTGGGTGTTTGCACAGCATGTGCGAGGCATTGGGCTTGATCCCAGAAACACAATAGTATTTACTATCATTTTCATAGAGACTTGATATACATCCTTTCCACAGTAGCTACATACTAACTTGCTGCAGATGTATGTAAAACAGATAGTGATAAAAATCAGTGTGGTATGCATTTCCATAACCTGAAACATGATCCTTTCCCTGTGCTGGGAGCTTGCTTCCTTGTCCAGTTATTTGGAAATACACTTCAAGTCACTGTGTCCCATTCATGCCCTACTGCGTTGTACAAATCAGTTAATTTTCCCGGCCCAGTTTTGTTTTGGTGATGTGATTGTATAAATGGGAATGCCCCTATTGGCAAATGTATCTGAGTGTTTAGTCCCTAATTAGTGGAACTGTTTTGGAAAGAATTGGGAGCAATAGCCTTGCTGAAGGAGGTGTGGTCTTGTTAAAGGAGAGGTGGCACTGTGGGTGTGCTCTGCAGTTTCTGAAGCCTATGACAAGCCCAGTCTCTCACCATCTGCCTCCAGCGCCATGCCTGCTTGCCTGTTACTGTGTTCCTTGTCATGATGGTTATTGCCTCATCTTCTGACACTGTAAATCAGACCCTATCAGATGCATTACTTTATATGTTGCCTTGGTCATGGCGTCTCTTCAAAGCAATTGGAAAGTTACTAGGGTAGGATTCCTTTACTTTCTTTGTTTTGCCTTTCTCACGCATCTTCCCCATTAGTTAATAACCACACCGTTCCACTCCATTTTTCCATGAGGTTAACTTTATCATTTTAACAAATGAATGAGACTACATGCTGCTTCTGTTTGTGTGTCTGTTTATTTCATTGTACATAATGATCTATACTACAGTCAATTCCATATAGTGAATGTTGTGAATAGTTATCCAATCACAAGGAGCCCATTTCGTAGGTACTGTGCTTGCAATGGAGTGTTTGAGATCATCCAAGGTTTGAAATTTACAAAAACACTGGCTAAGAAGCAAGTGAAAAGTGTAGCTTGTTCCTTGAAGTTATGTTATGATTCTTCACAATTCTCACAATATATGAATTAATAAAACATTTCTGAGTTACATGGTAAATTAATTATAGGTCAGGAATGGCACTTGGTACTGAGGATATATGAGCAAATCTCTCTACTCTGAGGCGGTATGAACATGTGTTCTAGGTGCAGCAGGAGCATTCAGAGCCAGGGCTAAAGACAAGACAAGTAGAGGGCGGAATGCAGGCACACCAAGTCAATGACCAATGGATGGAGAGGCAAAATGTGATAATTGTGATAAAAAGGACTGCAATTTTTTAGGATGGTGCTGGGCATATTAACAATTGGGAACCATCAAACTATCAAGCTACAGTATAAGCTGTCACTGATAGTTGCAAAACCATAGACTCGATCTTTATAATCTCCAATGCATCTCTTACAAATTCTCAGCTCCCATTTCAACTCTCCAAATGCAACTAAAACCCTCCTTTTTCTCATCTTCTGTCACCAATTTCAAACCATCAACACTTCTGCAACCACCCCAATTGCTTTCTTCTAATCATTTCTTCATTCAGTCTATACACAAAGCATTCTCGGGCACCGTCAGGTGATTTATTAAACTGCGAATTAGATCAAGTCACTTCCATCATTATCTAAACTAGTATGGCATTGTTCCATTGAAAATAGAAAGCTCTGACTGTGGCTGTAAAGTCTACACTGCATAGCTCTGACTACCCCTTACCAATTTTTCTTACTCATATACCAGACTTAGAATGTATTATTTTCTCAAATACATTCAAGTTTTTCATGTTCCCATAGCCTTCAAATATATTCTTCACTTAGTTTGAAATGGTTTTATGTTTTTTCTTAGTAATAATCTCATGAAACTCAGGTCTTTTACTCCACTGTGACACTTGTCACATTAAGCAGAAAATATTTTTTTGTATGGTTAGTTGTGTGCTCTCAACTGTCACTCCTCCTACAACGATTAAGGCAGGAATTTTTTTGTTGTTTTTAATTTTTAATTGTTTTTAATTCACCAGGAAAGAACTTGAACTTTTAAGACTGATTAGGAAAAATATTTTAGAAAAACTCTTTAATAGCCTATACTTTAGCTATATGTTTTCCATATTTTTACATTTAATTTACTTTTTAAATACAACATTATAAAAAAGTTGCCTCTATAAAGTAACAAACAGAAGAGCTTTACTGCACAAAAGCATTTAACAAAGCTGTATTTTAATCTGACAAATTTATAGGTAAAACAATTTCAGCTGCTAAGTAATGACAGCCTTGGTTAAACTATGTTTCATTTAATTAAAATTAATTATGCTAAGAAAGTATGTCCACAGTAAATAAATATGTCCTTCAAAAAATGTTTTAACAGTCCTGATGAGACCTGATAGGCTAGGGTCAGATGGAAGGGGAGGAGACTGGGGAAGGGGCATGGGAGGGGATGTGGGAGGGAGAGCAGGATTGGGGTGAAATGAAGGTGGGGCTACAGGTGGGATCCAAAGTGAATAAATTGTAATAAATAAAAATTATATTAAAACAAAAAAGAAATGTTTCATTTTTTTAAGAAATGTTTTAAAATAAATACCAATGACTTCAAGTCAGTCTAAACATTAAACATTTAAATCATCAGTAAATGACAAGGATTTTTAAAAGAGAGTATAAGTTCTAAGAGATAACAGGACCCAGCTCTTGTTTTACTAGTTTTTAAAGGCAGTGCTGCTGATTCAATGAGAGCCTACCAAGAAGTTTTTATAAATAAGTAATTGTGGGATTGATTCTCTAGAAACCTCAAAGGGCTTTATATCTAAGCATCAGCTACTGTTGAAATAATTACCGTCAGGTTTTTCAGCATGTACAAATATCATTCCATTTTTTTATAAAAATGAAAGGAATAGTTCATGAGTCGCATAATGGAGTATGTTGCCATCACCCAAGATGGCTGAATAGACTTTGGTCCAAGACACTGTGTGGACTAACATTCAGTAGGCAGCAGCTTTGTAACATCCAATCCAGAAGGCTAACTTGTCCACGTCATCAATCAACATGTCCTAATCTGTTCCAATACATTTAAAGTCTGTTGAAATAGTATAAGAAAGGATTGAGGGCTTCCGTTGTAGCTCAGTGGGAGAATGTTTGCCTAATGTAACCCAAAAGAATAGAAAGAATGAAAGATAAAAGAAAATGGAATGAGTGATTATGACAGATAATATTGATTCATAAATAAGATCTTATATAGAGTATCTGACTATCTGATTGTAGGACCATTCTCTGCATAATACAAGTCTATCTACTGAAATTTCAACTACAGTAAATTTTTGCAGTAAAATTTCAAGATTAAATAACTTTATATCTATGTACTTGAAAAGTGTTTCCAAGGGCAGGTGAGATGGTTCAGTGAGTAGAGGCCTGAGGCTATGAGCTCCCTACCCAGGACCTTCATGGCAGGAGAGACCCAGTCTATCAAGTGCTCATGGTAGCATGCACACAAAGTAAATAAAGAAAGAAATACAAAGAAGTATTCTATAATGAGAAAATATTATTTTTAATTAACAAAAAATTTAAAACAGAAAATTTTGTTTGGTTGGTTTTTTTACTTTAAGATTTTTTTTTTTAACTCATCTACTTTAACCTGTGATTGGGACTAAAGACAACCTGTAGCATGCCCTGAATCAAAGATATTTATAGAAGTTGTTGATATATGAAATGAAAACAACAGAGTTTTCCAAGTCAAGAAGTCCACTATATATTCAAGCCTATAACCTGTTGCTTATGAGTATTCATTAGGTACACCATGCATGACAATTGATACTAGTCAACGTGAAACACTTGGCAAACTCAGTCCTGTCCTTCTGAAATACCCATTAAAACTCCTATTCTGCTTGAGTTTATCATCACTCTCATCTGAGTCTCCACCTTTTACCTCACAGTGACTTAATAGCAGAAGACTCAAAAATGTGACAATGATATGTATGGTTTATTAAAAGCTGTCCAAGATCGAATGGAAGAATCCGAGGTTCTGTTTTGCTACATCTGCTGGGTAAACTGAAAAAATCTTCCTTCTTGGTTCTGCCCTGTCAATACACAAAAGCCTCTCAACGAAATGTTTATAAGTGGCTTCTTTTATAGCCCTGCATGCTGGCACATGCCTTTAATCCTAGCACTTGGGAAGTAGAGACAGATGGATCTCTGAGTTTGAAGCCAGCTTGGTCTACATAGTAAGTTCTAGGACAGTCAGAGCTACCGTGAGACCCTGTCTCAAAATAAATAAATAAAAATAAAAGGTTTTTTTTTTTTCTATTCTATCTCACCTGAACCATTTGAACTCCTAGGCGGAATATTTATTCCACCTTCTATGGAATATATTTTGTAAACATATTATTCTGTTAGCCAATATTTATGTCTATTTAACACATAAGGTTAACTTGCTTTGTCTTGCCTTCTCATTTTGTTTAAATAAAGAAAATTACAAATAAAGCTGCTAAAAACATGGTTGAGCAGATGTCCTTGTATACTTGAGGGTCTTTTGGATATATGCCTAGCAGTGGTATAGCTGGATCAGTTGAGGAATGGATACAGGAACTGTGGTACATCTACACAATGGAATATTACTCAGCAATATAAAACAAGGAAATCATGAAATTTGCAGGTAAATGGTGGAAACTGGAAAAGATCATCCTGAGTAAGGTATCCCAGAAGCAGAAAGACACACAGGGTATATACTCACTTATAAGTGGATACTAGGCATATAATATAGGATACACATACTAAAATTGGTACACCTAAGGAGGCTAATCAGGAAGGAGGACTCTGGCTAAGATGTTCAATCCCCATGCAAAAAGGCAAAGAGGATGGATGTCATAGAGATGGCCTGGAACCCCTGCACAGAGGTAGCCAATGGCAGTTCAGTATCCAGGTGGCCTCCATAGTAATGGGGACAGGGACTGTCTCCGACATGAAGTGATTGGCCTGCTCCTTGATCACCTCCCGCTGAGGAGGTAGCAGCCTTACCATGCCACAGAAGAAGACAATGCAGCCACTCCTGATAAGACCTCATAGACTAGGGTGAGAGGGAAAGGGAGGACTGGGGGAGGGACATGGGTGGGGAAGAGGGAAGGTGGGATTGGGAGGGGAGGAGCGAAGGAGGTACGGGGGGGGGATACAAAGCGAATAAATTGTAATTAATAAAAATAAAAATAATTAAAAAATAAAAGAAAAAGAAAAAATAAATAAAGAAAAATAGATACTTGTGATTCTAAATTACTTTGGAAAGTATTTTTTATTAATAATATTTTTTAAATCATAGTGTATTAAGAGAAATGGAAAACATTTCTTTGACATGAATTTTACCGCAGTCATGTTTTTAGAAATGCAGTTAAGAAAATGGAAAAAGACGATCATTGATTGGTTAATACAGTGATTATTTTCTGAGCAATAGAATACTCCTTGGTTTTGCTGCTAAGATCATGAGCAGATGTCTGCCTAGTCCATAGGGAATGTCTCTTCCTCTGGAGAAAACAGCTTAAATAGGAAACAAATAACCATATGCCGACTGCTCCCTGCTTCGCAGATGACATGGAGAGCCATGCCCTACAATGGGAGCCATGAAGGGCAAGGTTCAAATTAATTTTTCTTAAAAGTCAATGCAATTATCCAAGATCAAAGAACTTGTTAACTATAACTTGTATCAAAGAATTGTGCTATCAATTTGTATGAGGCACAAAATAAATGAGTATAGGAGAACAAGCCAATTAGCAGTTTTCTAACACATTTCTTAAACTCTACAATAGTATAATCCATCACAAACCAGAAAATATGGCCAGCAAGAAGACCATTTTAGACAACTAGTGTTGAAACTGACTGAGACACATAGGAATTTTCATAAATCATAAAAAATCCCTCCACATTTACTTCATCTGATTTAGATATGCCAGCCACATATTATTCCTGTTCTTCAAAAAATAATAATTGAAAGACAATTTAGGAAAATGTATCCAGTACTAAAGGTTATTTTCTTTTGCAAAGCCGACATTTCCAAACTTGACATAAGTACTAGAAATAAGCACTGCTAAGCAATTCTTGCTTCAATTTTCAGATTTTACAATTATATACAGTAAGAATTACAGCATCACAACTGAGGGCTTTTTTTTTTTTTTTTAGGAAAGGGATTGTAGTTTCTACTACAAAATAACTATAGGACTGCAACTCTCTCCTGCTCATCATTGTAATACAGATGATAACAAAACAAGACATTCCTAAAGATAACCAACCAATCCATGTAATTTTCTAGTTACATTATCTCAAACAAAAAATATCAATGTGCATGGGAGGCACATTTTTGGGAAGTTGGGATTAGGAGAGAACAAGGGAGGGGGCTACAGCTGAGATAAGAAATGAATAAACTGTAATTAATATTAAAAAATAAAAATTAATAATAATACAGTTAACTAAAAAATATCAATGTGCAACAAAAGAGAATATTACTATTTCTACATAGAAATAAAAATGCAAGGAGCATTCTTTTTTTATATGTTTAAGGGACTGACAAATATTAAGAACCAAGAACTCCAGTTGTTGTCACAGCTGTAAAACTTGGTTGAAACACAAGCAAAACACAGATAAAATGTTTTTAAAGGCATTACCAACAACGGCTCTGCGAGACCCACAATGCCTCAAGACACTTCTGTTAATGCTGTTACTGAGGCCCCAGCATCACTGTGAAATTAGATGCAATCTCTGGCTTCCTGTCTGAGCCTTGGGGAGTGTAAGAATAGTTCTTCTTTTACTCATAGCACCTAAACTAAGGAAACACGTAGAAAAACAAAGAGCAACAGAATACTCCAGAAAAAAATAAAAACCAAACTTTAGCAGTATTCCCAGGCTTATTTGTAACTAATATGACTGACACCTGTGCTCACTATCAATAGAGCTGATCAATTATGTACCACACAAAAAGGCTGATTTGGATTGTAGGGTATAAACATTCTGAAAATGGGGCAAGACCAATATTAGTTATCAAAAACAAATGAGTGAAATAATATGAATTAAATTGCTACATATTTGTGGGGTGCTAAAGAAGATTTTTACTAAATAAGGGTTTCTAAGTTTTCCAAACACACAAAAGCCTTTCTGAGGGCAGGATGGTGAAAGCAAACATACTTTCCAATAAATAAGTGTTTTTACATAATTAAACTAGTATGAAAACTACTTGACCTAAATGTTATTCAAACATTTTCAGTGTTTCAGAAAACTATTGTCTTTAATATCAAACTGCCATTAATACCATACTAAATTTAAGTATAAAGTGTTTATATATTTCTCTGCTTATAAATATAGGAAATATTCTAACTATTATCTTACATTTTAAAAATCTTTCTATTAGATTCAGTAAATTATATTATTCATTTTTTATTTTGAGCACAGTGATAAATACCACCAGAAAATTTGTGGATTAAGCCTAAGAGGCTCCAAATTAGGTTTTGATTTCCATGAACATACTTACTAAGACTTTCAATGTAATGGTATATCTACCTGAGATAGAAAACCTAACTGGAAACTAATAGTTTCTTTAAAATACATGAACAGAAGTTAACAACAACAACAACAACAAAAACCTGCCTAAAGGCCAATGCATGCAGCGTGTCCTGAGGATCAGGGGTGAAACTGGGGGTGTTTTGAAAAGGAAGCTCTAGAATGGGCAGGTTGATCTAATCAAGTCTCTGACATCCTCATAAATACTAAAGATGAGAAAAATGGAGCAGAGTAGGAATCAACATGACACAGTCGTTGCTCCTTCTGTTCCACACACTTCATTGCCTTTGGTTTTCCTTTGTTTGCTTTGGGGTGTTTCTTTTTTTATTTTTTGGTTCTTTGTTGTTGTTGCTGTTTTTAACACAATTAGGGAACAACCTACATCTTTTCTACCAGCTTTTCTGATCCCTTGAATTCATTTTTTAATTTTACCAACCTTAATATTACCTCAATAAGGAATAATTGTTCTATAACAAAAATATGATTAAAATTACAGAGTTGCAAGTGAGGATGACTCTCAAAACATGTTGATAAACAGGAAAACATTTACGTGTTTTTATTGTATTTCATTTAAAGTTGAGCTTGAAACATAATAGTAAAATCACTTTCCATTGTGATCATAGTTTCTATACCTCTTACAAATTTAGTTCTGAATCTTTCACTTTGAGTCAAGTCAATAAGAAAAGGACAGTTATGTTTACTGTGTATTAATTTAAATAAGAAACATAGATTCAGGATTCATGTAAACACTTTTACAGTGTAAAATGGGTACAGTGGCTTAGGCCTGTAACACCAGATTTGACGAGGTTGAGGCAGGAGACATGAAAGCTCAAGGCCGTTATGCAGCACACAGCAAAACCGTGTCTACAAGTAAAACAAATGACAAAAAAAAAAAAATCTTAATGTGAATGGATAGTTTTGACATAGTCTAAAGTGGTTATTTTATTTGATTTACTTACATTGTATATTTTCACTTAACACCAGACATCTTGGGCAGTCTGTCTCAATGGGAGTACCACACACCTTGGTGAGGGGGAGGGCAAACCATTTACTGTCTTTGGAGGTAATTCTGTTTGAACGTTATGATTAAATCTCTAAATTTAATAACTGCTTACGCATTTTTCTGTGTGTTCTAGCTCTAGTTAAATGGTAATGACTATGAAAAGTTATATAAATAAAAGAGGAACAAAATTCAGGTTAAAATATGGGTTTTTCTGGGACACCCTAAGCATATTAATAGATGCATAAGTAACCATATATATTTCAAGTGAACTTGTATGAATCTTACCTGTCTTTCGAATCCCTATGTATAAATTAGATTTATGATACACACAACAGGATTTTTCCAAGGCGGGGGGTGGGGAGGGACTTTTAACTACCTCCTGAATGCAGAAGAGAAGTAGGAGAAGTCAGATTCATCTCCAAATACGATGTGTATCTGTAGCGCAGACATAGCAGTTTAACCATTCAACAAATCCCTGTTGAGATCATTTCAAAAATGCAACACTGGATATACGTATAAGCAAGCAATAAATAAGCGGAGTATCAGGATTATACTGTTATAATCCTGTTTCTTCCCAAGCTCGGCTGCTGGCCCAACGTAGGAAGCATCTAAATACAGTTTCTTGGATGGCATATCTCTGGACAAATTCTTTTTTTTTTTCCTTTCTAAATAAACATTTTATGTATACAAGCTCTGTTTTCATGCACACCAGAAGAGGGAATCAGATTCCAGTACAGACGGTTATGAGCCACCATGTAACCGGTTGCTGGGAATTGAACTGAGGACCTCTGGAAGAGCAGCCGGTGCTCTTAACCGCTGAACCATTCTTACACATTCAACACAGCTACAATAAACAGTGGGAGGGAATAAGCCGCCACAGCGAAAACACTCAACAGAGAAACAGTTCTGAATCTCTGTGTAACGTGACTTAGGTTGGATCCCCAAACAGGATGAGACGTGAGGAAAGCTGACATGAGAGATTGTACTCATACAAAACTAGACTGTCCTCGTGCAAAGACTGATGCACACAGTTTCTTACGGCCACTGCCAAGTCACACGATCCCGTCATGCAATTTCCCCTGGAAAGCACAGCCCGTTTTACTTACTAGCTACCTCCAGCGATGCGTTGTGGCTCACAGCCTCTCCAAGGTAATTCCTTGCTACACAGATGTAGACCCCTTCGTCAGGCCTACTCTTCCGTCCATGTACTATACGTAAGAAAAATAAAGATCCACTTGGCAGCAACATTCGGTGCGAGCGAGGATCATCCTTGTCTGTCTCCACTCGCTCCCCACCCTTGTACCACTCGATAGTCGGTGTGGGGCGGCCTTCAGCTTTGCAGTTCAAAGTGGCAGGCTCCCCCTTGGAGACAATCAGGTCTGAAGGGTGTTCAACAATGCGAGGTGGGAAATCTTCCTGACGAAGACGGGAGCCTGCAGAAAAATTGAACAAATGTTTCATGTTTCACTTGAATACACTCAAAGGTCTTATTTCAGCAGCACAGGCTTTGATGTTACTTAAACATTGCCTTGAACGGGTATGTCCTTCCTTAAGCTTGGTTTTAAAATCTCTCAGGATCTGCCCTGACCACTGCTCACATCTCTGAATGCTTTTGACTCTGCCCTTAGAAAGCACTCTTGCTTAATTCCGCCTGTACGGATGTTGCATGCTGATCCTTGAGGAGCCCACCTCATTGTTCTTTTATACCTCAGAAGGCACTTGTGATGGCTCGTCTCAGTTGTCAACCTCACGCAATCGAGAATCACCCAAGTTGGGAGTCTCAAGGATGAAATAAGTGAAGGTTGGGTTGGCCCATGGGCAGCTCCATGGGGGGTTTGGTTACATTAACTGAGGTGGGAAGATCTACCCAGTTTTGGTGGCACCGGCTCCTACTCCTGAGGTTCTGGACAATATAAGAGCAGGACTTATTGCAACTTGATATGCCATGTTTGGTTGATATCCCTGGGAGGCCTGCCCTTTTCTGAAAGGAAATAGAAGAAGAGTGCATCTGAGGGTCAGGCTAGGTGGAGAGGGGTCAGTGCAAACTGCGGTCGGAAAGTAACATACGAGAGAATTTTTTCAAGAACAGGAAATGTGTGCTGAGTGCATGCATGCGTTAAGCCATGGCTTTCTGCTCTTGACTATGGATGTAATATGACTGCCTGCTACAAGTTCTTTCCATATTTTCTACTCTTCCTGGGCAACTCGAACCTGGAATTGTGAGGCAAATAAGCCCTTGCTCCCTAAAGCCACATTTGTCAGCATCACTTATCACATCAAACAAACAAGCAAACAAACAAACAAACCAAAACAAACAAAAAACCTCTAACCCTAAGCCTGCCTTTACAGAGGAATAACACCTTTGAATATTACTGGCTGTCATAGATACCCATAATCCCACTTTTTAAGGACCACTAGGTAGCTCTTTAATAAATGTATTCTACATATGAATGAATATTTCTTCCAAAATTAAAAAAAAACCTCTTTTTGAGGATTGTCGCTTTATTATTTTTAACTTTTCCTTTTTTTCAAAATTTAGTCATTATATCCCAACTGAAGCCCCTCCCTCAACTGCTTCCAGTCCCACCCTCCCTCCCTCTCTCTTCCACCCTCTCCCCTTCCCCTAGTCCACTGAGATGGGGAATTCTCCACAATTGCCATTGGCCTATAACTTATCAAGTCTCATCAGAACTGCCTGCATCCTCTTCCACCGTGGCCTACCAAGGCCACATCACCAAGGGCAAGTTTTGAGTTCATGACAGAGGCAGCCCCTGCTCCCCTTACTCAGAGATCCACATGGAGACTAAACTGCTAATCAGTTACATCTGATCAGGGTGTCTAGGTCCTCTCCATGCAAGGTTATTGGTTGGTGCATCAGTCTCCAGACACCCTATGCTCAGATTTTTTAGCTTTGTTGGTCTCCTTGTGGGGCTCCTGTCTCCTCCATGTCCTTCTATCCACCACCACTCCCTTTCTTCCATAAGACTCCCTGCTCCTGTCTCCTCCATGTCCTTCTATCCACCACCACTTGCTTTCTTCCATAAGACTCCCTGCACTCTGCCCAAAGTTTGCCTGTGAGTCTCAGCACCTGTTTCGATTCCCTGTTGGGTGGAGCCTTTTAGAGGACCACTATAATAGGCTCCCATCCTGTTTCCTCTCTTCCATTACATCTGGTGTCTATCCTGTTTGCCATTCTGAATGACATTTAAGCATCCTCCCTAGGGTCTTCCTTAGTGTTTAGCTCCTTTAGGTCTGTAGATTTTAGTATGGCTATCCTATGTTATACAGCTAATATCCACTGATAGAAATTAGACACCAACAAATCAAATAATCCAATTAACAAATGGGGTACAGAGCTAAACAGAGAATTATCAAAAGAGGAATAACAAATGACACAGAAATACTTTTAAAAAAATACTCAATGTCCTTAATCATCAGGGAAATGCAAATCAAAACAACTCTGAGATTCCACCTTATACCCATTAGAATAGCTAAGATAAAAAAATTCAAGTGACAACACATGCTGGAGAGGATGTGGAGAAAGGGGAACCCTCCTACATTGCTGGTGGAACTGCAGACTTGTACAATCACTTTATAAATCAGTCTGGCTCTTTCTCAAAAAATTGGGAATAGCACTACCTCAAAATCCAGCTATACGGCTCCTGGGCATATACCTAAAAGATACCCCACCATTCAACAAGAACATTTGCTCAACCATATCCGTAACAGTTTTATTTGTAATTGCCAGAACCTGGAAACAACCTAGATGTCCCTCAACTGAGGAATGGATGCAGAAATTGTGGCACATTTACACAGTGGAATACTACTCAGCTATTAAAAACAGGAAATCATGAAATTTGCATGCAAATGGATGGAACTAGAAAAGATCATCCTGAGTGAAACAACCCAGAAACAGAAAGACAAACATGGCATACACTCACTTATAAATTGATATTAGTAATCTTATTTTTTAACCAATATAGAATGCCAGATAGTGTTATGACTTTTCTAAAAGAATTAAGTGTGTGTTGTTTTAAGAGGTTTATTTTTACTTTATGTGTATATGAGTGTCTGCCTACATGTTTGTATGTGCCATGTATATGTCCATGACTGTGCTCACGGAGACCAGAAAAAGGTGTTAGATCCTGTGGAAAAACAGTTACAGATCGTTGTAAACGACCATGAGAGTGCCAAGAACCAAACCGAAGTCCTCTGCTAGAGCAGCAAATTCTTTTAACCACAGTACCATCTCTCCAGCTCCCAAAAGCATGTTTTTGCTATAAAAAGAACATTTTATATAGGCTTATATGTGTGTGTGTGTGTGTGTGTTTATATATATATATATATATATATATATATATATATATATATATATATATATGCTTATATATATACATATATGTTTCCAAGTGAAATTTTTTTTAAATGTGTGTTTAAATACTATCAAAGGAGAAGTGATATTTATGGGTGTGGGCTGTTCTACAGGCCTCAGAGATCAGTTTATCAAGGTAGCTCTTAAGTGTGTATGTCCTTTAAGTATATCTTATGTATGTAGTTTTTTTTTTATGCAGTACAATTAAGCCTCAAAACCAGGGATCATGTCTGTGGTTGTGTAACTGAGAATGTAGGCTCTGGTATTTGAACACTTGGTCCCCAGCTGGTGGAGCGGTCTGGAGAGGTTTCCATGGCATCACCTTGCTGGAGGGAATATGTCCTTGTGGGACAGGTTTTGAAATTATATACGTCAACCACTTTTAGTCTGCTGTCTCTACTTCATGCTTGCGGCTTTAAGATGTAATCTGTATGCTCCTGCTGTCACACATGCAACTTGCTACAGCTGCTGCATCTCCATCATGATAGACTGCTGTCCTTCTGGAACTGCAAGCCTATATAAACTCTTCCTTCTCTAAGTTATCCTGCTCACGGCGCTTTATCAAACATTAGAAAAGTAATTTAAAATCCCTCATGTTTTAAATATTCTCAACTGCTTTCTGCTGGCTATAGAGTAAATATATAAAATGTGTCAAACCTCCATCAATTCACCAACTCCCGCTTTCATTTAATGCAGCCCCAAGCCTGACTCTCCTGTAGTATGTGTACCTCAGTGAAAACTGCAAAGGAGAAATGTGTCCTCCTCAACATCTCCTCAATACGCCATGCCCATCTTTACACTACTGCCATCTGGATCCAACCACTATCCCTTCTGTCGAGGTTTAGGAAAGTGCCTTTAATGGTCCATTGAGATGTCCTCAGAAGGCTTTGAACTTATTTGCTCTCAAGTTCTTAACGAGACCCACAAGACTGACCTTTTCTTTCCCCAGCCCAGCTCTCCACACAGCCTGCTCACGCCTTCCTATGCCTTCTGTTAGCTCCACAGCCATACTGTGTTTCCTTCTTCCCTGGCAAACGCCTGCCACAGATACGGAGCTCCAAGTAAACTACACTCTCCTCAAAGCCCAGACTTCTTTCAAGCATCTATTCTCCTTAACTCCCACTCTCTGCGCCCTGCAAATTAAGTTCGTTGTATAAACCTTAACATAATTATACAGACAACCTTACTAAGAGTTATTGGAGTTATCACTGAATTTTATTTATGTAATACTTCCAACACTTTTCTATTCCCCACAAGTATGCGAGATCTGTGGGCTTCCTTTTCCTCGCAGTTGTCTGCTGATGTTGGCAAAGTATTGAACATACTACAATGTTCCATAAACATCAGTAGAAACACTGAGAAAGTACATAAATGGCTACAAGGAAAGACCTAACTGGGAAGAGGCAGCTGAAGGAATAACAGAGTCTAGATCTGGGTAGAGGTACGTATGTCTGTATCCAACACTTGGGAGGTGGAGACAGAGGAATGGGAAGTTCAAGGTCATCCTTGACTACATTGTTAGTTTGAGGCTCAACTGGACTACAGTGAGCCATGTTTCAAAACAAGCAAGCAAGCAAACAAGCAAAAACATGCTGGAACCAAATAGGAAACGTATAAGACTTTCCCTTTTAAAATACCCACTGAGAAAGGTATTCAGCCACAATAGTCCCTACATGGTATATATAGCTCATTCACCTCTGTGTCTTATTTGTTTTCTTAGGGGAATGACTATGAAAGGGAACTCTAACAATCTCAGTGACTGAGAGTTTCATAACTTGAGAAGATGGCGCTGCCTACAGTGAAAGCATGAAGATCTAAGCCTGGATGCATAGCACAGAGGTAAAAGGCAGGCATGAGGTGACAGATTCAGGATGGGGTACAGGATAATGTCAGATAAAGGAGGGGAAGACCTCATTGGCCAGCCAATCTACCCCAAAATGCTA
Source organism: Psammomys obesus (assembly GCF_907164565.1). NCBI lineage: Eukaryota > Metazoa > Chordata > Mammalia > Rodentia > Muridae > Psammomys > Psammomys obesus. The sequence continues at coordinate 1,298,693 of NW_026594083.1, read as the reverse complement.
AGCTCTACATTAAGTTAAAGACACTGTATCAAAATATAAAATGGAAGAGTGATATGGGAAATCACCCAACATCAGCTTCTGGTCTTCCCAGATGCAGGCATGGGAACTCCCATTTGCATATACACAGAGGTGTGATGAGGTAGATAGAGACAGAGACAGAGAATGATGGGAAGAGAAGAGCTTCACAATCAGAGCTACAGAGAAATAGCTTAGAACCTGGAACACCGTGTGCTATAAATTGTTTAAATGATGGCAGACTTGAAGCAGGGGGAGGGGGGCAGCTGGGGGGGAGGGGAAATAAGCCAGCAAGATGGAAGAAAATTTAGAAACTCTTTTGTTTGTACAATGGCTATATTAAAGAATATGAAATACAGGTTGGCTTTCGGGTTACTCATAATTATCAGTGCTATGAAACCTCAATGTATCATTAGCCTGTAGGATGACTGTAATTATGAAAGACAGATACTGATGACAATCAACTAATGAGGTGATGCACATTTAAGTTTTAAATTACGAAAGTCCATCTGAGATAGGAAATAAGGTTATAATTGCTGCTATGAGAACATAAAGGAAGGACACTGAAGACAACCCCCACCGTTTAGAGAGGGGTCTGGAGCCTCACAGCACTTGAGAAGACAGAGTCCCTAAGAATGAGTCACATAAAAAAGAAAGGCAAGGAATTCACCCAAGGCACAGCCACTAGACTACACAGCACACTTAAAGGGATCTGCTGGTAGGTTAGCTTATAGTGTGCACTGTCAGAAATTGAGAAGCATAAACCTGAAAAACAAAATGAAAGAAATGATGAAAAGTGAAAAAAAAAGAAGAAGAGAAAAGCGAGATGATAAAATAGGCTTTGACCATCAAGTGTTTTGCAGGTTTGCTGAGGTGTGTGACTGTGTGTGACTGTGTGTGACTGTGAGTGTTTTCACACTTGGAGATCAGAAGTAAATACTGGGTGTCCTATTCTATTGCATATTATTTCCTAAGATCAGGTCTCTCACTGAACCCGCAGTTCATTGATTGGCTACATTGGCCTCTCCAGGGATCACTCTGTCTCTACCCCCACAGCAATGTGTGTGTGTGTATATATATATATATATATATATACATATATATATATATATATATATATATATATATGCTTCTGCACCAGGCTTTTTATGTCTGTACTGAGCATTAAAATTCAGCTCTTCATTTTCCCCCTGGAAACTCTATCCACTGAGCCATCTTCTCAGTTAGAAAACCATTAAAAAAATGTTTAAAGTTAGGGCTATTATTTGGTCTTAAAGAACCTACTCTTGATATAATAAAGTCAACATAAGCAGACTAAGTTACGGTTGTATCTTCAAATTACGACTCTCTGAACATGTACTTAGACAATGACAGAAAGAACAACAAAGAAACACAGGAGCTAATAAGTTAAGCAATCAGCAGAGCCTCCTCGCTGGCAATGTGGAGGATGGTGAAAAGAATGTTCATGATGGAGGAGAGACAGGGAGATGCCAAACCCACTGTGTCAGTGGCGGCTCAAGTATAGTTTCAGTGAACATGCAGATAAAAGACTTTTTGACAGGAAGAAAGGGTTGAGTACACTTCTAGAAAACACAGAGAGAAATGATGAGTTGACAGCTCTGTCTCCAAATGTGACCTAAGAAACAAAATCTCAGCTAGAGCCATTAACTGGAAAAGAGCTGGGGCAAAAATCCTGGGAAAGAATAAAACTGTCTGGGGGGAAGGTGTAGAGGAAGTCACGGCCAATTGCAGAACCTGGAGACTGCCCAGGCTCCAGCACAGTGCACTGTTGCTGAGGAAAGTCTCCATCTGAACTTCAGTTCCCCAGAGCTGGACCACAGCCAGCAGGACGTTGGGGAATAGAGAACTCAGACCCAAGTTTTCACCACCATGTTTGTACAGCAGCCTTCAGTAAAAGCCTCAGCAATAAAAATGCTTTCTATATTATTAATGACTAATTTTTTTAATTCTCTACGGAATACACTTTCCCCACATTGTTAATAACATTTCTCATATTAAAGGGGGAAAAAAGCTGAGGTTCTCAGAGTCTAGTCTTACTAATGTACGTTTGGATCTGCCAGAAAATGCATGTACTGTGCACTGTTTCCCAAGCTTACTTTTCTTTTAAACATGGGGTTGGTTCTACTGAGTTTTATTTCTGATGAATATATTTGAATATAAAAATTTACACAATAAAGTATATAGTTATCTGAAGACAATAAAAAAGGTCATCAGAAAAGCAGACCTTCAACTGAAAGAGAACCAAAGACTTAGGAAATCAAAACAAAAACATGAGAGTGTTTTAATTCTTTATAATGTATGAGTTCAGATCGTCAGGAGTAAATCAAGCCGGGCAAAGAAGTGTACAACTGTAATGTAATTAGTGTAGTGTTCCCTCAGCAAGATGAAAGTGAGGAGACAGGGGCCTTTCCCGTAAGCTGATTGGTATGCAGAGATGCACAACTCAGAGAAGAAGGAAGGAGATGCGGTCTCATGGTGAGTGGCAAGGACCAACACCGAGTGTGTCCTTTGACCTCTGCACATGTGTCATGGCATGGTCCTCTCCTTCAGCACGTGTGTCATGGCACACTGTAGAACTGTCCTCCAATCATAAGTGCTCTCAAGTCACCTGCCAATCGTCCTTGCAGTGATGCTAACTTGTGTGTGTTTTATATAAAAGCATAGAAGGTTTATTATAGAATAGTGGGAAAGTCCACGCCCTGTAGAGTAACTCAGTAGTTACAAAGAAGAGAAAGTAAAAGAGAAAAGAACCGAAGGGATGACACCTTAACAAGAACTTGAAACAATACTGTTATTCCTTAATAAGTACCAGGACGACACTGTCCTTTAAGAAGAATTTAGGATGTTACTGTCCACTGCTCTCAGGAAGAACATTGGTGGCTCCCTGGGGATGCAGCACCACAGAAAAGGGCTGGGCAGAATTCCTTCAACAATGGCCCAGTTGGAAGATATAATATAAACAAAGAGTGACTGAAGTATCTAAATATTTACACGACCACAGCTGGAAAGAGACATGCACGTAAGTGCTAAGTATTTCAGGGAAATTCATCAAAGTCACATGAGATTTACGATGAAGAACCCAAACTCCTAGCGGGAAGTAAACTCTCCCCCACCTACTGAGACATTACTTACAGAAACACAAACGAGCAACCATTCCAGAGACACTGGTCCTACTAACATTCTATTCAGGCTCGTATAGAATGTTGTTACTTCTCTTCTTTCCCTAGCACAGAAGCAGTCTTTTTTCACAAGCCTTTATTTATATTCTCAAGGCCATTTCTTGGTACATTGAAAGAACCCCCGGGATGTTATAAAGAAGTTCTTACTTGTATCCAAATTATTCTTTAATATTTTTTTGATGGGTTAATTCAGGAAGTTTGCAGTGATTAAATTCTCCTGATGAAGCATATCAAAGAACAAAAATGCTTACAAAGCTGCTAATATCTCAACAAATGCATTAAGTAATTGAGAGGCCAGCAATGAATATTAATAGAAAAGTTGATGACATCTGCCCAAAGCAGGGTTGGGAATGTATATAATTGCCATGACAACATGCCTATATTTGTAAAAATATTTATATTTTTGGAGAAAGCTCACCACTTAACTTTTTTCCCCTAAGCTTTGCCTACATTTTAAGGAAAATTATGTCTAATTACAAGTACACACCCCATCATCACAAATCCAATAATTTTCCTGTCAGAGGTTCTTCCCACCAGGAGATGTTTGCTAAAAACAAGAAAGCACCACTTACTGCTTACTAAATACAGGACACAGAAGAAAAGGCATGCAGAGTTTGAAACTAGACTTGACCAGGTAGTAAGATCTGGTCTCATAAAACACCCAAATAAGTAAACCAATTAACTGAAGACTATCCTCTAAGGAGTCTTATACATTTCCAAAGTCCTCTCAGTGTTGTGGAAATACACACGAAAATAAATCCTGTGTTATGAAGAATAAGCACCCTCAGCTGAAATTATGCACAGTGAAAGAATATAAGGGAAGCAATGTATTAGAGGAACTACAAAAGGTCACAAAGAAAGATAGAAAGAAAGAAAGAAAAAAGGAAAGAAAAAGAAAGCTCTTGTAACCAAAGCTTATAATAATTCCAAGAATTATCTGTGTGCGCTGGCAGAACTATTGTTAAAAATGATCATCAAAGCAAAGCCAAAATGAAATTCCAGGACAGAATGTCTACTGTTTGGGTAATATCCTTTATCATCAAAACCGAATGTTTATTTCCCTAGAGATGGGAAAAAAGATTGACAGTATCATAAGTTAAATGTTAGAAATAATTTTTAGCCCTCCCCCTAACTCCTCACCACTTTTAATAACACAGACACTGAAGAGATGCCAGGGGTTTACCCACTGCAGGAACAGCCTCAGCTGAGGCTTCACCCTGTGCTGGGTGCACAGACTGAAGGGTGGAAGTTTGTTCAGAATTCATTCTTTTTCATTTTCCCTTTTGCAAAATGTTAAACAGCATTGTGTGCATATCTTCAAGGCCCAAATTTTTCTTGTTGTCTCATCCATCAATCTGTCCATCCAGCATTTGCTTACATAAGAACTGTGAAATAAAATCACTATTCTCAGTTTGGAGTGTATGAAATGAGACAGAAAATATCTGCAAGGATGACATTAAAGCCGGAGGCAGTGGTCATAGTCTCAGTGACAAGGCGGTAAAGAAAAAGGCCTTTTGAATTTGAGGCTAGACTTGACCACATGGTGGGATTGATTCTCATAAAACACCAAGATAAACTGATTAAAGAAAATGAGCCACTTATTTAAGAACAGCAATAGCAGAAGATATTAGAATTGGAAGACATGGCTTAAAGTCAAAATTGTGAACTATTATATGTGTACAGAAAGTAACTCAACTAGAGACTGGGTTCAACCACTGGGGTTTAAATCTTGTACCAGCTCACTACTTAGACCTGGAAAATTTGCTTAGCTGCTATTTGCATTGATAGAAAGAAGACAAAATAATATCTGTATGTTATTCATAATGCCAGATGCAAAAAAAGAACCTATGACATAAAAACGAGGGCTTGAAATTCCGGAAACTGCCTGAGTACCACAGTTTGATTTCACGATCTTCCTTCCCCCATCTTTGAGTTACACCAGCTTCCTCACTAATTCCAGGAGAATTTTTCCTCCAGATCTAGAAGAAATATTGTAAAAGCAACTTAGCCCCCAACTTCAGTTTATTTTTTAACTACAAATAAATTTTAATTTACACAGGTCTTGGAAGAAACCGGTACAGTTTCTATGAAACATTTCTGAAAACAAGAGAAGACAAACAAAATAGAGATGACTAGGAAAATAGTCAGTAAAACACATACTGTGTAGGCATGAGCATCTCTGCTCAAATCACCACATTGCATGAGCAAGCCCCTGTAATCCCAGCAGCAGGATAAGATGCAGCAGACACAAGACGAACTCTATCCCTCCATGACCAGACAGTGAATTTAGGATGACATCTGACAGCAAACTCTCATCTCCAAATGCACAAGCATGATTCAGCAACATGCCCACCTACATGTGTGCAAACAAACATGCGTGCACATCATACACACAAAATTGATAATTCACAAAAGCATTTAGCACAGCCAACTCAGTTTTGCTGAGTAGCTAGCCATTCAAGGTTACATGGAATAAAGCACCTCTGTTCCTTGGAGGAAATAACCCAAATGGGCACACTGAGTACTGAAATGCATTACTTCTGGATAGAGATGGTAGGGCTTTTAAAATACTACCGGATTGATCACAGTCTTTCATTTTCTTTTCATAACATACACACAAAAAAATTTGGAACACCAGAATAGAGATTAAGTCTGTAAGCTACAGTGAATACTAATATTCAAGACATCTAGACTTGAAGGTATAAAGTATACCCTAAAATATTCTGGCCTATTTCAGTTTTTTTAAGATGAACTCAAACTTTGTAATTTTTCTGAGCATAGATGCTAAAAATATTTCACATCATAAAAAATAGTATATGGCAAGTCCATTGATTTTCTTTCCTTTATGGCAAAGAAAATACAGTTAGTAATCATCTTGGATTGTCTCCATGCTAGGCAAATAACATGGTACTGCAATCAAAGTAAAATTTTCAGCTCATTTATTTACATTTAGTATGGAAATAGCAGACATTGACATATTATCAAAATTCGCTATCAAAGTGGCCAATCAGAAACACTTAACAACTGTATAAATAAACCTTGCCTAACAAACTGCCTCTGTCTTTTTGTTAAAACTTATGAAAAAGATAGTCTGAGAAAAATCTTACTCATACGTACAAAACATGCTTTCAAGTCACAAATTAAAATATATATATATATGTATGTATATATATTTGAATATACATACAATAATTTAACCACCATAAAGGTAAGTAGTATGTAGGGTCAAACTAGTCAATCCTTTATAAACAGTTACATTACATTGTCATAGAAATATTTCATATAGAAATAATTTACTAACAGTCCAAAATCTAAAATCAATTAAAGCAGTAAAAAGGAAGGTTTTACCTATACTTTTTTGGAGCGCTCATGCTTGTCATATGTAAAGATCCCTTGATTTTAGGTGACGGGATAACGTCTTCAAAATAAGAATATAAAATTTGTTTTAAGGATAATTGTCTAAGGACAATTAGACTTCTAAAAAACAACATTCTCTAAATACTCTTTTAAAGGCTTACTGAGAAATTCCTATAGGAACATAGTCAACTCCACTCTGTAAAAACTCTGTAATTTTGACATGAACAAGTATTTCTAAAGAAAATCTTTTTGCCACATTAGTAAACCCTTCTAAATTTTTCTTTTACACCTCTTCTAAATGTTTCTTTTATTGTGTGTTGGTTTCCATTTTTGTAGTTCCTAAGCAATGTGTGAAGAAAGGGTGATGAGAGGTGGAACCTATCAGTCAGCATGGAGGAATTTATCTAATTTTCCAACATTAACAAAAAAAAAATCAAAAACTTAAATAATAACAAATATTTATATAGTTTTAATCTCTATTTTATAAAGGGCAAATAAAACTATCTATAGTTTACCTAATACAAAAAAAAAACCTATGATGAATAAATTATATGCTTATCTTTTAATTTAAAATATAAACTCCCCCAAATTCTTCTACTTATAAAAACAGCTCTATAGAAAATAATGATATCTATATGAATTCTTCATGCTGTACTATAATAAAATTTTTGATAGGCAATATAATGCTTACATAAGGAAGGGAAAAGATTGCTATATTACTGTGAGATTTAAAGAACGTAGCAACCCCCAGGCTCTAAAATAAAGTGTCAATAGGACCTGTGTCTTTTTAGATTATGTGCAATCCAGAGTTAATATTACTCTTACACGAGCTACACCATAGTTACTGAAACCATGGACACGTACTCATATTAACCAGCAATAAAAACTTTTTGCTGTGCACACTTAAATGAGCACTAAACAAAGGAGTTTCTTACATGAAACATTAAGCAACATAGTTAGATTGAAGGAAAGAAAAGACCCCACAAAAGCAGGCCATTCTAGCTAGGTGGAAGACCCCTGTGAGAGTAATTGAATGGGGACTACAGACCCTGAGGCACATAGTTGCTGGGTCATGCCTTTGTGATCACTGGGAATTGAAAGACTGGATATGGATTTAAACCAATTAACAGCTATCAATTGCCTCTTCTCTTTAGGCATCAAATAGACCTAATCATTTCACTTATCTTCCATGACACTGCAAGCTAATTCCTAGTCTCTGCCACTCAGGGAAAATTGGTTATTTGAACCTTAAATTACTCTCCCTTCAGACTCAACTTAGAAAATAAATTAAAACCTAGAATGCCTAGTCTCTCTGCCTCGTAAGTCAGATGGAATAACAGATGGAAAGGACAGTATTACAGCTCCAAAGAAGGATCAACGAGCCATGGTCAGTAGGACAAAACTATTATTATATACAATACATTGAAATTGTGTTCAGATGTATGTTTGAAGAAAATGAATGAATTACACATCACACCACAATGACTAAACATGGCAAGGCAAGAAAAATAATCTTAGGTTTCTTTCCTTTGCCATCTTGTTCGCTTTTTCGATTTCTCCCAGTGCCAGCCCTGTCTGATCTAGATCCCATTATTTAGTTCAGAATGGCCTTAGACTTGTACTGATCCTCCCACCTCTGCCTACTGTGCCCAACTCAAAAACCATAAATTCCTGGTTGCCTTATTGACCAAATAAGGACATTTTTCACTGAAAGACAATATATTGTTGGAGAATAGTTATATTGCTGTGAAATGTAAAGAATAAAATAGCCTACCCACTGTGAAAGTGCAGACAGAAATTTGATGCAAAGATGAAAACAATGCTAAACTTTTTACTTGTTTGTTTTCTTTATATGGCTTAATCATAAACCACAAGAATAATGACTATTACATGGCAGAAGTCCAAAAAGAAAATAATAAAAAACAATATAGGGAAGTAAAATTATTTCAACTCAACAAGTACTTCTGTGGTTGGCTTTACAGAGTACAGAGTAAACCTAAAACTTTACAGCACCACAGGGGCTTGTAATTAGAACTATAGAATAAAGATTAAAAAACAAAACCTCAGGGCTTCCATCTAGAGTTGTGATCAAGCATGTACGAAACTCCACAAGGATATAATAAACCCCATAAGATCTATGTTGATATGTGTTAAGGGCGTGGAAAGTACAGCATCTCAGTCTGAGCACATTCATGGAGAGTCTTGTTTACTTAATTATTTTCATCTGACTTTGATTCTCAACTGGAGGCAGTTCAGAAATTAAATGGTATAGCCCAGGATTATCAGAAATATATTCAAGTGGTAAGGCATGGGCAGAAAGGAAGCAAACAGATGTGAAGATTCAAAATATAGCCAGACATGTGTCCAGGGATGTGGGGGGATCAAAGCTAATTACGGCTCAGAGGTAGAGCAATGCTTAGCTTAAGCAAGGCTTTTCTTCAATTGTTACCATTTTATAAAAATGATAAACACACACAGTAAGGTGGTGGGGGGGGGGGAGGCATACTAGCCAAAACTGCAGTGCTGTTATAAAGGAATACTTGGAATTACCTTCTAATTCAAGCACATATTTATAATAAATTCTAATATATTTCAATATTCATTAAACAAGTATTTTAGATTTACATAACTAACAGGCCTCAGTCCTATGCAAAACCAAAGGAAAATGTATACCAATTTCAGGAATTCTTAGTCATTTTACTTTAGAACACACAAAATTCTATTTTAACAGCAGTCATCAGCAATCTGCCCTCCATTCTCATCACCATATTTATAAAACCAACATTTCATTCTCCTTCATCTCCAATGGACATAACCATCTTGGTAAGTCTGACAAAAGCAAAATACAAGACGAGCCTCTAGAACCTCAAGGTTTTTGCTGATGGTAAATAAAAAAAAAAATGGAAAAGACAGAGAGAAATGAATGGAAACTCTCACCACAGAACGTACAATACTCAAGAAATGATCCAGAAGACACTGTCAGTCTATGTGATCTAGAACTGTTACAAAGCTTGGCTTCACTGGCCACCACGGCACTGACATGTTTAAAATGAAGAGTACTTCAAACGAAGAAGGGATGCTGTGAACATGAGAAATAGTGTTCCCCCGGGAAGAGTACATCAACGGGTCATCTAATAACAAATGGTCGGCCCTGAAAATGTACACACACATAACATTATATGGGCTGAGCATGTATCTATCTATCTGAACAGGTCGTATTTAGATATATATATATATATTTGTGTGTGCAGATATATATGTATATGAATATGTTTGTGTATGTATATGCACACTTACACACATGCACCAACACACACATGTACATACACACATATACATATACATATACATATACATATACATATACATATACATATACATATACATATACATATACATATACATATACATATACATATACAT
>NW_026594083.1:1286649-1288688 GCF_907164565.1 Psammomys obesus | reverse complement strand
TACATATACATATACATATACATATACATATACATATACATATACATGTGTGTGTGTTAAGAGGCCAGGATTTTGGAAAAAAGCAAAGCATGGAGGGTCTGGAGGGAAAAAAATGTAAGGAAAAATTGATATAATTATTTTATGATCTCAAAACATTTTGAAAAAAGAATATAGTGTAAACTTTCATCAGAAATGACAAGTGAGAAGTTCACAGTCCCCAAACATAAAGTAATTTTAAGGAGATGGCAACATTAATTACTCAGATTAAATCAGAGCATACTGTAGATTTTACTGGACACTACTCTGTAGTCTATAAATAGAATTTTATGCACTAATCAAGCTTTTTAATTAAGGAGATATTAAAAAAAAACTAACTTGATAGCTACTCACACTATACATGTATAGAATTTTCACACAATACATATATTTGTACCAAATATTGAAAAAAAAAACTGGTCTTTTCAAAGTCTGAAGAGCACACAAGAATATCTTTATGTCTTTATAGTCATCTTATTAATCTTGAATGAGAAGCCAGAAAAAATATCTGACTGGTATTTATGTTACCATGTTTTTAGTATGTTAATTGTTACATCCCCAGAGCGTTCTAAAGTAGACACTCTTACTACCCACAATTTACAGATGAGAAACAGAGGCACAAAAGTTCAATAGCATCCATCTACGGTTTTGTAAGTACTAGCTGATGAAAGAAACAATGAGACACCTGCATTCCATTCCCAAATCCAGACATCTACCCACTAAACTGGGCTGTAAAGCAGTAAGTGCAACGTTATTAAAAAGCCACCTTGTTCAAAAATATACCTAATAGAGGTGTAGCTCTTGGAAAGAGCACTTATCCAGCATGCAAGAGGCTCTGGGTTCCATCCCAGCACTCAAAGAATATACTGAATACATCAAAAAAAAATGTTGAGCCTCAAAATTGATGTAAATTTAAGGAAAACAACAATATATGGTCGCAGTGGTTGGGGGGAAGACATGGTGGGTCCATAGACACAACACTTGAACTTTTTTTCTGGGTTCATCAATCTCTACCTCTCTACAAACCTCAGTTAATGGGTCAGTTTCCTCACCCATAAAATGAACTTAATACAGCATGCGAAAGTTGGAATAAGAACAGATAAATTTGTCAGCTCTCACATTTTCCAACAAAGAAAAACTAATCAGCAGAATGAAAATCCGTGATCAAAGTTGACAACACATAAAACCCCCTGGCTAGAATCAGGACACTGCTCTTCTGAATGCCATACACACAAGGTTATAAGGAAAAGCTTCCATCAGACAAACATAGCGCATGCCTAGCCTGTGGACGATGCGCTCCAAAGCGCGTGTGTGAATTCTTTAAAGGCACTGCATGTTTCCTTGGGGTGTACGGTCACATGGAGAGTGTGAGGTCTCAGAAGAGGCTTTAAGCTCAAGAAGTGTAAGGATAACTTCCTTCACATACCCCCCAAATATTGTGGATTGCTGAGAATCAAAATCCAATGTACAGTCATGTTGCCACGCAACAGTGCTTCTCTGCTTTCTCACTTTAAACCTTTTCACACCTACTGTTCACTCGATGCTGGCCTCAGCACAGACTGAGTGAAGTAACACCTGCTATTATTGCTTGTCCAAGCAGGAAGCACAAGTCATTTTTTATTTAGAAGTGTTTTAGCAGACATTAATATTAGGACAAAAAGAAGTAAAAGAAAGGCAAGGGGCAGGGGGAACGTGAGCTTGGAGAAGTATCGCAGTAAAACCCTGTCTAGTTACACAAGGTTCTGGGTTCAATCCTCAGCACCATATAAACACAGCAAGGTGACCCACACCTGTAATTAATCCTTCACTTTGGAGGTTGAAGCAGGAGGATTAAATTTAGGGTTATTCTCAGCTACATGGCGAGTTTGAGGCCCATCTGGAATAATGGGGCCTTGGGAGATATAGAGCAAAGATAAGGGATGGACAGAGATAGACAATAGATAGATAGATAGATAGATAGATAGATAGATAGATAGATAGATAGATAGATAGATAGATAGATA
>NW_026594083.1:1272860-1286639 GCF_907164565.1 Psammomys obesus | reverse complement strand
ATAGATAGATAGATAGATAGATAGATAGATAGATAGATAGATAGATACATACATACATACACACACACATACACACATACATACATACATAGAAAGTTAGATGGATAGATACATAGATGACACATAGATAGATAGATACAGAACAGCAGTAGGTATTACTATAATCATCAAACAATTAAGGACTTGGCATCGTCCAGTCACATAGTGAGCTGTGAGTAAATACAATCTCATACCTTCTCTATATTTATCTTGTAACAGTGTTGACAGGAAAGTAGGTATAATTAATCTAAGCTATCCTTGAATATTTTACAGTCTAAGAGTTCAGTACCTAGAAAGTTTAGAGTCTGCAAGTTGGGAGGGGTTGCATATTTCAAAAGCTGAGAGCCCAAGCAGGATGTGGTGATGTACCAAAAGTAATATACATAAACACTAAATTTCCAACAATAAGAATAAATAAAGAAGGAGTGAGATAGCCACACTCTTCTTTACTGGGCTGCACAGGCAGGCAGGGCTGGATAGGCTCTGGGCTGGCTAAAGGTTCTTAAATGCTAAAGTTATTTGAAGTGTTATTTTCAGAGATGCAGTTGCTTTCTTTAAAAAAAAAAAGTGATTTTTTTTTTGTAAAATTTAATTTAATTTGTGTGACTGTGTGTGTAGGCCTGAGTGGGTGGACACGTGAATGGGGGGATATGAACCCAAATGCATGCCTGGGCACGTTATGGCTACAGGAGTGTTCTAAGTCTCCTGGAGCCTTCAGACATGGTGCTGGGAAATGGACTCCTTTCAAGGGTAGCAAGCACCCACTTCAATGGCAGGAAGGCCATCTTTCCAGGCCCCCATATATCTACATGTTCTCCAAGAGAAAATGCAGCTTCAGAGAAGGTCATCAGTGCATTCTTAAAGAGGGGCAAGAAAAAAAACAAAAAAGAAATTGCTGAGCAATCGTAGCAGGTCACTTAAAAAGCAAGTGCATTGCCTCACAATATTAGTCTACATGTCAAGAATAGGAAGGTGCCAGGGTTGGTTCTTCCTATAGACAGTGAGGAAGAATCTACTCTGCTCCTCTTCCAGTCTCTGGGTGTTTGCTGGCTGCAACACCTGTGAACTCAGAACTCTGTAGTGTTCATGGCATTACTGTGTCTCCGCCTCTGTCTCCAAATCTCTTCCTTTCTGTAAGAACACAGATATGCTCAGTTACTGCTCAAACCAGTAACTCCCATCTCATCTGGATCTGCCACAAACAGCCAATCATATCCAAATGACACTTCATTTCTGTGTGCTGAGGGGAGGAATTCAACAACATTCCCAGGAAACAATCCCATCCCTAACCTTTGAATAAGCAGAGAGGAGTAGAACGGATGTTTAAGTGGGGAACAAGAACCAGGAGCAAAATTAATATGGAGAGAATCAATCCAACATAGTTATTCGAAGGGCTAGCCAGCAGGAAGACAGAGTGGAAATGTGAATTTCAGCCAAACTTTAGAAATCTAACCATGTTCTAAAAGGCTTTTGCATTTGAGCCTCCTACAGCACAGATGCTCTTGGGTGACTGGAGAAGTGAAGAAGCAGCTGTTAAGTATTTTCTAGGAACACATCACAGCTGGGCAAGACAAAGGGTATGGAAAGAGATGCGAGCTCCAATGAGTTAACCATCCCATGATCCAGCAGGGGGGCAGCCTGGAGGAGGTGGGTCATGAATACCAAAGGTAATGTTTGAAGGACAAATTCTTAAAATCAGGTGCACAGGCTCTGAGGAAAGGGGTCTTAACATAGAAAGAATGCCAGCTTAGGGCTATTTTTATTCTGAATATGTGTATGACTAAGAAGGCAATCAATACTGACAGCATCAGGGTTTTCTTTTATTTTCATGTGTTTTGTATGACTTATAACTCTAAAAATGGTTTCAAACCAACTTAAGGCGCAACAGATGACAGAAAATTTATAGAGCTGATTGGTTTTTTTTGTTTCTCATCCCCATGGTGTTTACTATTCCAAGTGTTATGCTTCAAATTATAATTGGTAGTCATACTACGTACTCCATGTTTTCTGAAATTGTTCTAAGACAGTTTCATTTAATAATTTATGTACTGTATTGAGTAAGTTCATGAAAATGAGAGCAAAATGCACATTTCCATCTATACTTTAAAGCAAATTCCATACACATTATATAAATACAGAGAATACAAACAATTCATTGTACCTAAACATAAGCATATGTCTCTGGGGTCTACTTAAGGGAACTTAGTGTCCCCCCCATGAAACAGAGTGTCTCAGTGCCTTAAACTCAGAGAATGGCCTGCCTCTGCTGCCCAACTGCTAGGATTAAAGGTGTGTGCCACCAATGCCCAGGCTTACTTAGTCTGTACTTACAAGCATCTTTAATGTTGCTATGCTCAGTGAAAAAAGCCACCAAGGTACTAACTACTTTGAGCAAATTAAATATTCTGGAGAGGATAAACTTGGATGGGAAAATCCCTTATATATTAGAATCTTTCTTCCTCCCTCTCCTTCTTTTCAGATAAAGGGAGGCCCCTAAGGGATACAAACCCACCCTAGCACCTTAAGTCATGGAAGAACTAAGCACATCCTCTTCCACTATGGTCTGACAAGGCAGGCAGAGAGAAGGGATGCAGAGGCAGGGAGCAGAGTCAGAGACAGCCCCTACTCCCACTGTTAGGGGACAAACGTGTTGACCAAGCTTCATATCTGCTACATATGTATAGGTGGCCTAGGTCCAGCCCATGCATGCTCTTTGGTTAGTGCTTCAGTCTCTGTGAGTCCCCGTGGGCCCAGGTTACTTTACTCTGTGTGTCTTCTTGTGGTGTCCTTGACACCTCTGGCTCCCTCAATCCAACCTCCCACTATTCCACAAAATTCCCTGAGCTTGGCCAATTATTTGGCTGTGGGTCTCTGAACTTGTTTCCATCAGATGTAGCCTCTCAGAAGACAGTTATACTAGGCTACTGTCTGCAGGCATAGCAGGGTATCATTAACAGTGACAGGGGTTGGCTCTCTCCCATGGGGTGCCGCCAGTCATTGATTTGCCATTCCCTCAATCTCTGCTCCATCTTTTTTCCTACATTTCTTGTATGCAGAACAAATTTTGAGTCAAAGGTTTTATGGGAACTTCAGGTTCCATGTCCTCCATTGTTAGGAATCTCAGTAGCATTACCATGTAGACTCCCTGGAGCCTCCCCTGTTCCAGAAATGCTCCCCCACCTATTTCCATTCTCTCTCCCAGTCCTCCTCTCCCTTTCCCACCTCAATATCCAGTTATACCACTCCTGGGCATATAGCCAAAAGATGTTCCACCATACTACAAGGAAACTTGTTCAACTCTGTT
The DNA here is from genome assembly GCF_907164565.1 of Psammomys obesus. Taxonomy (NCBI): domain Eukaryota; kingdom Metazoa; phylum Chordata; class Mammalia; order Rodentia; family Muridae; genus Psammomys; species Psammomys obesus. The sequence continues at coordinate 1,283,296 of NW_026594083.1, read as the reverse complement.
CATAGCAGCTTTATTCATAATAGCCAGAAACTGTAAACAACCTAAATGTCCCTCAACCAAGGAATGGGTAGAAAAAAAATGTGGTACATTTATACAATGGAATACCAGCTATTAAAAAACACCCAAATTAATGGAACTAGAAAAGATCATCCTGAGTGAGCTAACCCAGACCCAGAAAGACAGGCTTGGTATGTGCTTACTTATCAGTGGATATTAGCCATAAAATACAAACACAGGATAACCATGCTACAATCATAGACCTAAAGAAGTCAAAGAGAGCCCAAGGGAGGATCCCTGAATCTCACTCAAAAGAGGAAACAAAATAGATATGAGAGGTAGATGGAGGGAGAAAACTGTGGGAAAGGGGCAGGGGAGGGGAAAGAGTTGGGGGGACCAGGAAGATCAAGGGAAAGGTGGAAGGAAAGGGAGGTTCAGTATACACTGGAATCTTAAATGATACCAATAAGTCAAATTGAAGCCATAGATGTAATTTAGCTTCCATATTTATGCTTTTTCATTTAAAAAGAAAAGAACAAGAAAGTGTGAAATCTGTTCCAAAATTTGAATATTTTCAACATGAAAGATAATTCTGTAAGGAAAATATCTATTCCCATTTATTTAAGAAGCACAAGCTTTAAATTATCTCCCTAGTACTTTAAAACTCTGTGGTTCTTAAAACATACTCTAGCATTGTCTAAGTGTGCTTCCTTGCCCTCTGTGATGTTGGGTTTTGTCTTCTCTGGTACACCAGCCACTAGTCCCATGAGGCTCTTCAGCATGGGAAACTGAACTTGTATTTCATTTTATTTTAATTAATTTAATTTAAATGGAAACACAAAACTGGAGCCTACTGTGTGAAACAATATCCTCATCAATTATGTGAAAATGAGTGTAAAGGGAAAAGCCTCAGTGTGTAGCGAGGACTCTTAAATGCCAGCAAGCATCACAATGAAAGTCATAACTTACATCTCAGAATCTTTATGATACAATGCAGAGGTAGAAGCTTATTAACTATTCAGGTGTCATGGGCTCCCACTCCCCATCAAATCCATCTTTAGGGTCTTTTTTTCCTTTGATACAGGCTTCATCCTGGATCCTAAACTCTTTCTCCCCTCAAACTGGAACGCCCTGCTCCAGCCTCCTCTGAGGGCTCAGACTACAAGGATGTAAAACTAAGCCCAGCAACTCTTGCCTGTTTGTAAAAAGGACCAGGGGTTGTTCTGAAGTACATTTTAGCTTGCGAACACCTGGATCATTTCTATTCTGTTCCAAAGTGGAGTGACTGTTTTTCTCTAACAGGAAATATGAATTTGTTCTGAGTAACAGCTGAGTTCTTATATGAAAACATATTGCTTTAATTTAACTACGACTGGCACCTCTTAGTCGACATTTGAGAGAACTCTTATCTCTTTAGAACAAACTAGAAAAATAACTATTTCATTGTGTAAAGTACCACCAGGCATCAACTAACTCCCCAGCACAAGTGTTATATGCATAGAATCTAATCTCTCTACGGATCTTACAGTTCACAGATTAGATGCTTTCACTCTCGCATCTAAGTCATTGTTTTTTTATTCTCCAGGTTTAAAGCCAGATCCTAAGACTTGTTAGATAAGTTTATGCAGCATTTTTTCTGAACCTCAATTTCCTCATGTATAAAATGAAGTAAAGTTGGATTGACAACTCCTCCCTCACAGGATGGTTATGACAGCCAGATGTAAAAGACCCAACAGAGGTCTGGCACGTGTGTAATAAATACTAGATATCCAATTCCCTTCCTCCTCTCAGTGGCTTTTTATTATTATTACTTCTCTTCAGCATATTCTGTCAATACTGCTGAAGGCTGCTAGAAACACTTAACCCTTTATGTGCATGTTTTTGTAGTGTAGTCCCCATCCTCCTCTCCTCCTGGTCCTAGCCTCCCTCCCTTTTCCTCTGTCTCCACTTCCCTACTCCTCAGGAAAGAGCCCCACCTCCACTAATCCACCTCAGCACTTCAAGTTGCTTCAGGATTGAGCAAATCCTCTTCCATGGTGGTCTGGCATTTCTTTTTTTCATGTGCATGTTTTAAGACCATAGAGCCCAAAGAACTGACACCACAGGGCAGGTGATACTTATGGATCTACTGACTTCTCAACGACGTGGCTTTCCCAAGCCCCACCCAATCCTTGGATCTAGGCTATTATTCCACTGTCTCCTGCCAAGCCTAGTTCTGTAACTACAGCCCTACTTTCCTCCTCCTGATTTATTTAGATGCATTTACAAGTAACACTCTCTTTCACTCTTTAAAGGAGGAAAAAACAAAACAAAACAAAACAAACAAACAGGTACTAAAGGGTTTTCCCATGTTGAAAAAAATCAGGGGATCAAGAGGGTACTTGATCTCTGTCATGTGGTCTTTGCTACACCTTATTTCACTCACACAAACACACACACACACACACACACACGCAACAACCTTCTTTTTCTACATAGTTGTGTTAGGTAGTTCTAGCATTAATCTACACTTTTTTATATTTTTATTTATTTTAAAAGGCTAATTCCTTGAAACAATATTGTTTTTTTTAAATCATAAATCTAATAAAATATTTCAACATATAATTTCTTTATCTTATAAGAAGAAATGGACAGCTACTCTTGGATTAGGGTGACACTGAATGAGGAATCATGAAGGTGGAGAGAATGACATTTTAGCTTTCTCTACCTATGGTAAATACACAAATAATTCTTTGGAGGTTTAGCTGTTCTATTCTTCCAAATAGGAGCACATTACAGACTAGGAAAGCAAACAAACAAACTTTCTTATTTAAGTCAAAGAAACTGTGATTAAGAGGGAAATCGATATTTTGTATTTAACAGAGTTTTTTTTTTTTTAAGTTCTATTACAAAAAGATCTCCTTCAAGATTTACTCCTTAGCTCACTGATAAGGGATGAGATAGAACTCTGTAGACAAACCACTTTGATATGCCAACTTCATAAGAACTTTGTATATTAGTAAGGTACCTGAGTGTGACACACACATAGGAGTCCTCCAGTGTACAGGCTGTTGCTGTACAGATACGGAAGAAACAAATCTTACTAAAATGGGACTTTTTTAAATGACAAAAGAAATTCCTTGGTACTAAAAAGCAGAAAAACACTAAAAAATAAAATAAAATAAAGTGTTTCTAAACGTCAGTCTCTAGTTTCTTTTGGAAGGCTTTTTCTAAGTCAATTCTACAAGAATAACAATTTTAAAATTATAAGATTTTATATTACTGATGCACCATCATATTGGTTTTTGCCTGAAAAAAGTTTTGATCACATGTTATTCCAATAAATCTTGGATCATATTTCATTACTGAAGGAGTAAATAAGAAATGAATTTTATGGCAGGCACAAGTAGATGGCAAGATTTTTGTCATCTGTCTTAATGAGTCTCTATGACACTCCAAATTTAAGTATTTATAGATGAAGAAAGGAAGGTTCAAAACATTTGATGACTTAGTGGTTTATTTTTGGTAAATAACTGAAATTTCTCTCATGTTATATATGAAAATGTGCAAATTCTCTAAATCCAAAGTCCGTAAAGTACATTATTATTGTTGTGATGAAACACAATGACCAAAAGCAACATGTGATGGGGAAGGGCATTTGGCTAACCCATGACTGTTTATTACTGAAGAAAGTCGGGACAGGAACTCAAATAGGGTAGGAACCTGAAGGCAGGAGCTGATGCAGAGGAAATGGAGAAACGCTTCTTAGTGGCTTTCTCAATCCACTTCCTTATTGAACTCAAGATCACTAGCCAACAAGTGTCTCCAACCACAATGGGCTAATTAAGAAAATGCACAATCACTAATTAAGAAAATGCCCTTCAAGCTTTTCTACAGCCCAATCTTATGGAAGCATTTTCTCAGTTGGTTTCTCTCCTCTCAGATGACTCTAGTTTCTATTAAGTTGACATAAAATTGACCAACGCACCATGTTTGAGAAACTAACCACCATCCTGGCACACACTACACTTTCCCTAAAATACAGGAAGAATATTAGTGTAACTGATAAAATGATCCAGTTTCAAGAATGAATCACGATGAAGGAACACACGGCAGAAGACTATGCGGTAAGTGGAGGAGCAGAAAGAGTACCTAGCTTTAGTTTTCTTCTTCCAGTAATAACTTTTGAATCACTTATTGATTAGTTTGCCCATCTGCCTGGAAATCAGATGTAGCACTGCATGGACTTCCCTGTTCAAAACCTGACAGAATGCATATGACCACAGTAAAATCAAACAGAGCTACAGTGAACTCTACATCCTAACTTACTACTGGGAGCACAGTCTCATCTCCTCAGTGGTGTGTGTGTCGAATTGAAACAGAAGCCTATTGTAACAGACCAGCAGAGGCCTGTGTAGAGAATTAAACCTTCACATTTCTGAAGTTTATCTTTCAGAAAAAGAAAAACCCAGGAGCTTAACATATTAAAATGATTATTCTCAATGAAATCATACGAGCACAAATGTGATTTTAAACTGCATATCAAATTAAAAAAATAAACTTATAAAAATAATTAAAGTATTTAGTGTTTGCAGGCAGAGTTAAAGTACTATTAACACATACTGCATAATTTTGAATGAAAACAGAGTTTGGACAAATATTCTTGTCATTTGAAACTTTTGTCATTTTTAAACTTAATCTGTTTAGGTACCTAGAAAAAAAGAGTACATCTGTTTACATTTTATTTCTTAAAACAGTGGCAGAGAGGAAGAAACCAAGACTAAAACTAAAGGAAAAGAGAAATGGTAATATACACTAACTATTCAAATAGGATTTTTCTTTGAGTGTTTAGAACATGATAGTGAGTGTTTGAATGAGTAAAGCTCAGGTGTCAGCTTTGTAGCATTCATGAGACCATGTGCCTTTCTGATTCAAAAATAAGGGAAGAATGACCTAACCTAGTGCCTGGAGATACTATGTGCTTACATGATGTTCCCCCATTACCCTTCCTCAGTCCTAGGTCCAGAGGACATTAATGACACTACACAGCATGGTGATATTGATGGCTTTTTCATCAGGTTGGACTGACCTTCAAAATGCACTAAACAAATTTTAACATATGTTAAAGGAAGATTCCTTTACACATCTAAAGAACAAGAGGTATAACTGGGGCTTGGGATTGACCTCTATCGGCAGAGCTCTAGTCTAGCATGGACAAGCCCAGGATAGACACCCAGCATCAAACAAACAGGGTATGCTGTTGCACACATACAATCTTATCACAGGGGAGGTTGAAACAAGAAGGCTAGGTTATCCTCAAGTAAATAATAAGGCCACCCTAGGCGACATGAGACTCTGCCTAAATAACAACAACAACAACAAAAAAAAAAAAAGGCAAAATGCACACATACACTCACACAAAACAAAAACAACAATAGCAATGAAAAGCTTGGAAGAAAGCAGGAAGATAAGAAGGGAGAGGGAGGAAAGCAGGGCCAAAAAAGAAGCTAAAGGTATCATTACCATTAATTATCATCTTCTAAAATCTGAAAATGAAATATGTCTCAAATGATTGGTTCATCATTTTTTTTTTTTACATTCAAACAATTTTACAATATGAAAGAACCATGCTAGAGCATCACTGAAGTAATCATTTCGACTAACAAAAACATCTTTGCAAGCTAAGGAGCAAATATCTTTCAGAAATGTTAAAATAATCTTAAACTCCAAGATGCTTTGACCATCCTATGAGCCTCAAAGAAACTCATAACACCAGTCTAGTAACTCACCCACAGTTCCTCAGTCAGTTAGTAAGATCCTTGAGATCTGTGCTTATCATTACTATAGCTTGGGATCTACCACCATACCTATCAGTACACAAGGCAGAGTTCCCACATCTGGACTACAAAACCAATCTATGGATTTGGGTCTTCAATCTCCATCATTTGAATGTCAATCTCCACTCCACATATCTCACCCACAGTATCTCTGGGTGTTCAGTGCTGCTGTAGATATAATGAAAATATATCATGTGTAACAGTGGAATTCAGAGTAAAAGCAAAACGGTTATTTCCCAGATTTGGTACAGAATAGAATCACCTGAGAAGGTTCTATTCAAAATGTCCAATACTCAAATGAGAAACTCCAATTCATAAGTCTTGAAGTACAGACAAAGAAAACAAAATATACAGAAAAAGAGATCCTCAGGCAGGCAAGGAGTCAGAATCAAATGTGTAAGCAAATGGTAAAACAAGTGTGGACCGCTGAGTTGATCTGTGCCTCCAATACAAGAATTGTAAGAGAGCTGTACTCACCTAACATACCTCTACAAAGCCTATGGCTAAGGGAGCAACAGAAAAGCATCTGGCATGCCAGGCATGGTTGTGCAGGCCTTTAATTCCAGCATACAGAGGCAAAAGTAGGTGGATCTCTGTGAGTTCGAGGCCAGCCTGATCTACAAAGCCAGTCCAGGACAACTAAGACTACACAGAGAAACCCTGTCTTGAGAAACCAAAAAAGGAAAATAAAAGAATGGGGAGGGGTATGGAAAGAGAAGAGGGAAGGAGGGCAGGATTAGAAGGGGATGAGGGAGGAGGCTACAGCTGGAATACAAACTGAATAAATTGTAATAAATAAAAATAAATAAATAAATAAATAAACAAATAAAAGCAAAAGAGAAAAAATGTCTGGCAACATGAGGGCATGAATAGATAAAATTCTAACGTTTTATACTGACATCTTAAGGCCTTTAGAATATTGCCAAGGCTACTGAATGATCCTTTAATACATATTTATAGCAAGAAACACAGCCATTGGTCATATGGTTAACTGTCACTATCTGGCCATACTCCACATTTTAGAATTCCTTTCATTTCTTCTTTAAGCAAAGGCTTAGATTGAATAGTTCCCAAATAATGTGAAAAGCATATCTCAGTCATCCAGGCAAACAGGGAAGGCTCTCCCACACCTGTGGTTTGAAAACCGGATCAGAGCAACATTGTGCAATCAAGAAGCTGTCACTCTTATGCACCTCGAGCATGATTTACAAGTTTACCTTGAGAAAGCTTAAGAATGCTCCATTTAGAGATTTTGGCAGTGTGGTATTTCTGGAAGTGATGATGTAAGTTAAAATGAGCTAGGTGCAGGGGCACCTGCCTGTTTTCTGAACATTTCAGAGGCTGAGTCCTAACCGTCTCTGGATGTAGATACTGGAATCTATCCTGGACAACACAGTATGATTCCATTTCAAAAACTGTAGCATCAAGTAACCAACACAGCAGGATTTGCTGAGGAACACTAACTGGTCCTGACACGTCCTGGTACTTGAGAGTGAATGACAGTCCTCTTTTTATTCACAATTCAGCATCGTTTATTAATTTAGATTACTAAAAGTACTCATTCCTCAGCTGTTAAATAACAAATGAAAATTTTTTTCAAATATATATAAACTACTCATATTGGTGATTTTGTGTGTGTGGTGTGAGAGAGAGAGAGAAAGAAAGAGAAAGAGAGAGGGAGGGAGGAACCCTTCATTCTTCTAATAACAGATTTTCCGCCTAGGCCACAGTGGAGCAGACTGGCCACAGTCTGGTTATATCAGTTACTACTGACACCAGGAATGTGCACTGGGACAATCAAATCCTTCCCTGGGATTTTCCAACCTGGAGCTGGCAAGGAAAAGCTACAGTCTTGTAGCTCGCCATGCATCATGTTTGTACTTGTACAGGAATGTGAAGGTAAAAAAATGAAAACAGTAACAAAAGAAGTCGAGGAAAGACGAGTGAAATATGTTGACAGCATTTAGCTATTGGTTTCTTGCATCCTTAAGTCTGCCCTTACCCATATGTTTGTTTTTGTTTGTTTGTTTGTTTGTTTGTTTGTGTGTGTGTGTGTGTGTATGTGCGGTTGGAACATATTGCATCAATGTACTTTTCATTACTGATGGATTTCCTTTCTTTGTAAACAAAGACCTGTAAACAACAAATTGCCCTACTAAACTCAGTTTTGTTTCTCTAGAGTGTTCCTGTTAAGATCTTGTTAAGACATTCTAGGCTCTCCAATTCTCCATCTTCTAACATCTCTATTTACATCCTCTACCATGAAGCCCTGACTGACCAACAGAGTCTATGACATACTTGCGAGAGAGAGAATATGCCTTCATGTACATTTTATATTCAAACTATCACACATTATATACTATTTATCTAACTAAATTGTTAACTGTTTACAGGTGAAACTATTATTTTTGTCAATGAGATTGTTTTAGTTGTTCTGTTTTGTTTTTTCACTGCTGGGATAGTTAAATTTCATTGTTGTATAACCCAACGAGGCATCAACTAGAAGAGTGCAATCTTGGTGTGCTGGTAGCAGCATCACAATGGCTGGGTTCTGGAAGTGAAGGAAAGGAATCAGAGAATGAGAATACAAGCTGAGGCCAAGCATCTCCGCCTGTCTGATTCTTGAACATGGACACAATGGAAACAGCTGTCTCAGACTTCGGCTACCATGTTTTTTTTGTTTTTGTTTTTGTTTTTTTTTTTACCATGAAAGACTATATCTCTTCTCAAATCATGAGCCACAATAAATCCTTCTCCTAAGTTTCTTCTGCCAGGTATTTTATCATGGCAATGAGAAAATGAAGTAATACAACTTCCAAGCATACACATAAGGCAGAACAAGCCCCTTGAATGAGCTCTGGTGACTTCTAACTTTGTTTTCTCTAACAGTTGAAGGCATTTTGTATCTAAGAATTGGATTCACCTAGATAAAGGAAGTTAACTAAATACAAGTACTTATTGTGAATATATTCACATTATCGGTCAATGCAATCACACCGAGTCTTTCTTCTCTTTCTCTCTCATTTCTTTTCTTCCTTCCTTCCTTCCTTCCTTTCTTTCTTTCTTTCTTTCTTTCTTTCTTTCTTTCTTTCTTTCTTTCTTCCTTTCTTTCTCTTTATGTACTAGGGATCCACCCCACGACTTCAGACATGCTCTATCAGTCCACTGTAAAATTATATTCCTAGGTCCAATGTAACAGTTTCTACTAATGTATAAATGCCACTGTCCTGACCCAAAAAAAAAAAAAATTAATATGTTTGGACAATGGGGAAAGAGGATAGAGGTGGAGAAAGAGGCAAAAAAAAGGGAAATTCCATTCTGATTCACAGTGTTAAACTTGTGAAGTTAAGAAAGAGAGAGAAAGACTTGATGGAATGTGTTTCTACTGAAAACTAAACCAAAACTCGGGTAGCGGCCTTGGATTCTTCAGACAGATGGTGTCAACAGACTAGCCGATTAGTCAGCTTGGCAATGGAAAGAGGATAGATAGTTTTACAAAATGCCACCAAACTGAATATATGAAAGAGGAGAAAGAGGCTTGAATCTGTCCACTGACACTTGATCCTGGTTACGGCATGGTTTATAAAATAGGCTACTCTTGTCACCAACAGTTTAGAGTTTCCTGCTAAGATTTTCGTAGAAATCGTTCTCAAACAAAGCTGAATCTCAGCAGGGACAGCTGGGTTTAACAGGTGAAGGGATCCCATCTAATGGTTTTCCTACCAAGGTTTCACGGCTGACTTTCTTTTTTGGTTTTTATCTAACAAAATATAACAATGTGGAGATTTCTATTTCTTAAGATAGATCATCTGAGAATTTATTCACAACCTAAGTAAACAAAAATTGTACTAAAGACACAAAGTTCCTATTTACAGATTTAAAAAAACAAACAAACAGTAATTTAATTTTCCATTGCTCAAGGTAGAATTTTATATTAGATTATATTCAACCAAATTAAAATTAGCATTCAATAATTCTTCCCCAAGAGTCCAAGGCATGTCTACTAATGCCACCAAATTAAATCAGACCCAGAAAGTTCAATTTGATTAGTAATTTTCCTGGTGAGTTTGGGGCCCTTCAAATGTAAATTAGCAGTTTCATTAACATGGGAATGAGAGCAAGATATGGGGCCCTGAAGACAAAAAGAGTTGATCTGAGAATCAAGAAAAATGGTGCTGTTTTTAAAAACCAAAGTGTCTCCTTCTCATCCCCCAAATTCCATTTAACCTTAGACATTTCTAGCACGATAAAGAGACTGCAGTCATTTGTGTTTAAATTGAAATGGTTTCCAGTCCAGCTCTGATAATGAAGGACAACCCTCTGCTTAGTACTGAACGTATCCCCTGCATGAGAAAGGCTAGACATAGGGCTCCTGCTTTTGCCTAAACTTAACGGAAATCTGAGCAGATAACATAAATTACATAAGAATACATAAAGATAAAGCCCAAATACCCTTCTGTCCTCTGTATTTAAACAGTTTTTTTTTTTTTTGAGGCAGAGTTCTACTTGGCTCAAGCTCATCAAGCACTCATTGTAAAGAGGACTCCTGATCCTCCAGCCTCAATCTCCTGACTGAGTGTGTGTGTGTGTGTGTGTGTGTGTGTGTGTGTGTGTGTGTGTGTG
>NW_026594083.1:1271656-1272850 GCF_907164565.1 Psammomys obesus | reverse complement strand
TGTGTGTGTGTGTGTGTGTGTGTGTGTGTGTGTGTGTGTGTGTGTGTATGTATGTGCAATTATAGGCTTGCACCATTCCTGGCTTGTCCTTCCCTTTCCCTCTTCAGGGAGACTGCTGAGAGGCCAGTGGATAAAGAGGATGAGAGCTAGACCTCAGGGAAGCTCCACATTCTGCCACGCGAATTTAGATGTGTAAGCCTGTGCCACCAGTTTCTTGGCATGGGCTTCCTGCTTTAAGAAAAAAAAAACAGTAATTATTGGGAGGCAGAGTGGGAGGGTGTGGGCAAAGATAGTACTACTGGATCTGAATGTAGGCTTGTATCAAGTATTTCCAGACTACAATGTTCAAATCACATGTTTGCAATGAGAGATGTTGCAGAGGAGGAAAAACAACATTATTCACTGTTCAATGTAAAAATTACTGAAGCCAATGTCAGTATCTTCCACACTGTGCCCAGCAGCACATAAAAAGGGGAATAAGGAAAGCCAGCCATGAACTAGGGTTTCCTTAGTCATGTGATAATGCAGACTGGTGATGCTGACAAATTGACCTGGCTGCCAAGACACCTTAATGACTTTGATTCAACAAATACTTACTAGGTTGCAAAAAAACAAAAACAAAACAAAATAACCCCCCACCCAAAAATAAAAAGAAAAGCATATATGTTAGCCTATTTGTATCCTCCTGTCTATTTTACTTAATTGTTTCTTTCTTTAATTTAATAGGAATTGACTCTTCAAACTTGGTATGGCATGGATCACAAGCTGAGCAGATACTTATACCAGAACTACTCTAGCAAAATGTGAGGTCTTAACATCTAAGAGCAGAAGATCAAGGTCATAGCAATTGCAAGAAAATAATGGATCACCAATCCTACACTGTGCAACTTGAACTCTATTGTTTTTAGTTTCAAAGTAGAGCTATGAAGAGTCACCTTAAATATAAAGAAAAAGGACAGGGGTGAGGCAGTTGAACTATTTGTGTCTGTATTCACATGGGGCCTGAGCTGAGGAGATCTCTGCCTAGTCTTTTGTGCTTAGGCAGTTTAGAGCCCATGCCACATATCTTTGACTGATAGATCCCTTGAGATTCAGTCTTGTGTATCAATATAAACACAAGACTTAATATTTTTCAACAGAGCTTCCTAGCTTAAGAACATGGCATTTTTGCCAGATATATATATATATATATAT
>NW_026594083.1:1263071-1271646 GCF_907164565.1 Psammomys obesus | reverse complement strand
TATATATATATATATATGTGTGTGTGTGTGTGTGTGTGTGTGTGTGTATCTTAATACATACATATCCCATTGTTTAATACATATATAGCCCATTGCAAAGTTAAACACTGTTATACTGACTTGCATAGTCACAACCAAACGAATAATAACAATATTTCATGGCAGGTGGAGAGGACTCCTACACCTCACTGGCAATGAAATATAAGACACACTAATCAAGAAAAATAGCATTTTGTGGTGATCATGTGGCTTCTAAAGAAAAGAGACTAGCCTTTCTTTGGATATATTTGTGTGTGTGTGTGTGTGTGTGTGTGTGTGTGTGTGTGTGTGGTTTTGTTTTGTTTTTCCAAGAAGTCGTGAGACTTAAAATATTTCAGCTATCTCTGGACCTTGTCTTCATAATGCTTCTTAAAATAAAATTTATTATAAAGTATAAAAATATCCAATTTAAGTCACCAAGGCCATACAACTGTAACCAAATTAAAGGTATAAAGGAATCCACACTTGAATTTTACATTATCTTTATGCCTGCATCATCATGTAAATAAATTAAACACTATGTTCTCTTCTTTAGCATCAAGGTCACTGAAATAAATCTTGAGAGAAATCTGTGAGTATGAAAATAAATACCTGTTATTTTCTTTCCAGAGTAAAATTGGAAGTCTGGTTCTCTATCAGTGTTTCTTATATCTTATTGATAGAGTTTTTAAAATTTCCTTGTAATTTCTCTTGTTTTCATTGCAACTAAACAGAGGACTAATGAATTAAAAGGCAGCTTTTTATGAAAAGAAGTATGTATATCCCAGGAAGCCAGCAGGCTCTTCTGTCTGATCTAATTTTGGGAAGCTGTCTGTAGCTAGCCAAAACTGAAACACCTGTAAAGGCAGAAAACAGAAATCATCTCCTCTAACTTCCCCATTTTAATCATGGACTCTTGAGTAGGCCTGTGGTCTAGCATTTCTTTTATGGGGCACACTAGATTGCTTTTATCTCTAGAGACCTTTTATCCCCACCTGCTGGAAGCAAGAAACATAACTGGGTCCAAGATAATCAATGACAGATTTCAATAAGAAAAACCGTACCTCCATGAATTAGATAAAAAGGACCTGTGTTCAGCTATATCATTTGGGACAGTATTTTTGTCACTGAATTAATTCACAATCCTAAAATCTTTTGTCTTGTAATTGTTGCTGGTTTATTCTTTTCAATTCTTTTTGGGTTTTAAAGCTGGCCATTATATTTCATGATAATCTTTGAAAAACTCTTTTGCAGACAAAATGATTGAAATACAGGACAAATGTATAGCTATCGAGTTTTCCGGCCTTTAGAAAAGAAATAAGCACAGCTGGGAGTGGTGGCACACACCTGTAATCCCAGCACTCTGGGAGGCAGAGGCAGTCAGATGTCTTTGAGTTCAAGGCCAGGTTTATAAAGTGAGTCCAGGACAGCCAAGGCTACATAGAAAAAAACCCTGTCTCGACCCTCCTTCTCCCCAGACCCCAAAAAGGAAAAGAAAGAAAAAAGAAATAAAAGAAAAAGTATGATCTTGCATCACATAATTTGAATTATGAGGAATGTAACAACTTTTACTTGTCATATACAAAGAAAATGGATTGCAGCCTCAAAAGTAAGATATTAATTCTTTCTAAGGAAAGAATAAAGCTTTTTCCTGAGGAAGAAAACAGCCCCCATCTTCTTTAGCATGTAATCCTGAGTTCTAGCAGCCTCACGGGCTATAGAAACAGAAACAGCTGCCCTGGGTCTACCTTCTGCTGAATAAATTAATCCTCATAGTTGATTATCCCCTAATTCACTTAAAAATTATGTAGCTTTGAAAAAAAGAAACAGCCATTTTGGTGGACTCTGTTTAAATTTAACATACAAATTATTGTTTTCCAAGAGCTTTAAGTATAACTGGATACAATAAATACAATAAATAATTTAGTAGAGCCCTAAGAAAAACTAGAAAAAGTCAAAATAATAGTCCACAATGGGCATAAAACAAGGCATCTGGTTGTTGGTTAAACATTTTTATGCCTCCTTAGTGATTAATGACAGCAATAGCCACAGTAGAAAAAAAATAAAAGAAAAAGAAAAGAGTTAACTACCAACATTACTTTTTCTTTCAAGCTAAATAATACTATTATTACTTTTTTAATGCACTAGATTATTTCTCACCTTAAAATGGCCAACTGACGGGCAGAGTGAATGGAATTTTATGTAAGAAGTGGGAAATAGTAAGAGCTGGAGAGGACAGGAACTCCACAAGGAGAGCAACAGAACAAGAAAATTTGAACACAGGGAACTTCCCAGAGACTCATACTCCAACCAAGGACTATCCATGGAGATAACCTAGAACCCTGACAATGCAGCCACTTCTGATGAGAACTGATAGACTAAGATCAGAAAGAAGTAGAGCAGGACCTCCCCTATCAGTGGACTTGGGGAGGGGCATGCATGCAGAAAGGGGGGAAGGGTGGGAGCGGGAGGGGAGGAGGGAGGGGCTTATGGGGGGATACAAAATGAATAAAGTGTAATTAATAAAAGTTAAAAAAAATCACTCTTTCAATCTTTGTTATTGGGTAATATGTACTTTGAACGTGGTCCTGCCACAATTCCACCCAGAGATAAGCATATATTTTGCTGACTATCAAACAGATGTTGACAAATACATCAATTTTCTTAGTAAGTTGATGAGTAAAAATAAGCTAGGCATGATATCACATAGAACAAACAAACATGTTCACCTTGCTACACATGCATGCATACACAGAAACATGCACATAAATTTTAAAAATGAATAAATAATGAAAATATAATTTAAAAATTTAATTGCTTTTAAAATAGGAATGTTTTTCTTGTAGGGACTATCTTATTAATCACTATAAAATATACATTAACATGCTTTTCCAGCTATGTCAATCATTGTAAGTTATAATCTACATTTAGATATCGTAATACTAACAACATTATACATACGATTAGCAATTGGTTAGAGTATCAAATTAAGCTCCTCTAAAAAGAGGTTATTGAAATTGAAGCTCAGAAGTGATAAAAATTGTCCTGAAATAGAAAAACATAATTGAGAATTTGTGAGTGTGAACCATGGATGAACAAAAGATATCATTAGGTTTATGGAGGAAGGAAGAAGAGTAGAAACCTGTTCAGGAACCAAGCAGTGCTACAGGTTGTAGCCCACAAAGAAGCATTGGAAAAGGCAGAATCCCACTGAAGCACCCTCAGAAATGAAGACACAAAGTCAACAGGAGCTCTGCAAGATGGATGTGAAAAGAAATTGAGAGGGAAGTAACTGAAGGCCTGCAGAATGGCAATTATTTTTACTTGTCAAGTTTTCTTCCCCAAATGCATGCAAACTCAGGCAGTTGGATTTTACCTCCAACAAAGCAGCTGATCCGTTTTCCAGAGAATTTAAACAAAATGCCAGGTGAATCTTAGTAGAGCCTCATTCTCTCATTTGAGTGATCTCTCGGCCCAACAGTTGGCTTCCTAGCTACTTTACTAATCTAAACACTAACGTGCCATATTTGTTTACCTAACAGAGAACTCCAAATGAGCATTCTACAGAGGAACTGATTGTAAAACAGAGTGAGGACTTACATACACTCACACTACATTTTCCTATTAACAGATATATGAAGGAAAAAAGGAAAAAGCCACAGAATAAAATAGAAGGATCAACTTGAACAAACTACAAACTGACACCAAAAGAAATGGAGCAAATTTGGGCATCATTCAAGAAATCAGAAAAAAGAACACTGATGAATAAATACAAAAATACTAAGATGTAGATAGCACCTGACTTACAATGATTCAACTGTGACAGAAAATTATGAGACATTTGCTAGATATCATGCTTTCAGTTTTGAAGTTTTATCTTTTCTTGGGCTGGTGATACTCAGTAGGAAACTCAAATGCTAGGCAGCAGCAGAGAACAGGAACTCAAGACCTCCAAGCAAGCCTGAGAGTAAGTAAATAAAAACATTACACTGCACTATGTTAAGTGGATGGACTGCAGATTCTACTTAGAACAGTTTTTAATTTACAATTTTGTTAGCAGGATATAACCCCATCTAAGTTCAGTAAAGATAATATCTACAATATTATGAAATTAAATTAAAATAGAACATAAATAAATAACACAGGCATGCCTATAAAAATTCAAATTTTTAATTTGTTGCTAAGTTAAAGGTAAAAGTTACCTCAAGCTTCCACAGAAAATATTCCAGACTGGAAGATAACGATAGAATTATGAGAGTAATAAGTGTTAAAATTGTATACATTTGACCTAGAAGATGATGGGCACAATTTCTACCTAATATTTCTTATATTATTCAGGTGTCTGCCTTTCTCCAGCACATTTCAGGTAAAGGTGATTCACTCCTGGAATCAAGCTATACTAGTCTGGGTAAGTCAATCTCTGCATATCATTGCTCAATCTATTAATTATTCCAGAGGTGACATTTTTATCTATAAGCATATTAGACTGATGTTAAGGACTTCTATTGAACTAGACAAAATGTTTCATCAGACACAAAATGTATTCTCATAATTGCTAAACATAAAACAAGGCTCTGTGGTTTCTAGTAGCAAGCTATATTGCCTGAACAGGGGAAAACAGCTCAAACTTAAAATGAACCCTAGACATGACAGAGAGAGAAAAAAACCTTGGTACTTGGTCTTTCAGTGAGCTGTTTACGCAATATACATGTCTACATCTCTAACGTAATATATTGGATTCCTGTTCAAAGCAGAGTAAGTAAGAGTTTATTATGATGTCACAATAAACACTAAGAACTCCATAGCAGCCACTGAAGTAAACATAAGGACCCTTGGAACTGTGGCCTGAGTCAATTGCATTTCAAGCTTTAAAGTCAAGACTGGGAGAGACCCAAGTGACGTGGGCAGCCTTAGCCAAGGTCTACAAACACAATGTGATCACAGGAAAAGATCTCACTCCAGAAGACAAGTAATTCAAGCACCTTTGTGTCCTTCTAGTGTTTCCAGAGCAACCAAAGTCTTGTTCAAGGAAATTTCTGAAGTAAATCAGATTTGTCTGTTTTACCAGGAACAAAAGTAACAATGAGATCTCGTGCATGCCAAGACTTGCACTAGAGATGGCAGTCCACATGTCATTCTAGTTTGCCAGAATGCCAGAAAAGCTGCATGTATTTCATCTAAGCACCTCATAATCCTGAATAAGAACTTTTTCAATTCCTCTACAATCTTCATGGCTATGGAAACCCCACGCCTTTTCAAACCCACCCAAATATACAAACTCTGAACACAAGAACAGTGAATGCAAGGCACATACTTCAAAAGCAAACTCCCAACAAAGACATGTTCCACAACAGGCTATGAGAGGGTGACACAAAGATAACAGTTTTGAGGTAAGAGGCTCAGAGGTGCATGTGTGCACAGAGGTGCCTTTGTGCACTCACACGCACATACAATGCTTCTAGGTTAAAAAAAAATCATCTAATTAATCACACTTCAATTCCTAAGTAAATACCATTAACAAAACTATTTTCCTTCTCATAATTTTAAATTTCTAAAATGTCAGGTTGATTTAGGCAGCAATATAAAGGTCTTAAAGCCTGCATTTACATATCATTAAATTGAAGCTGAAGGAGGGGTGCAATCTATTTAAATTTGTAGCTGAAAACAGTTAAGTCAGTTCCTAGACTTATTGGGGCATGACAATGTTGACACAAGGCTAAGTGCAAAGCCTTGACCTTTCCATGTACACCCTGACCTGGGGACTGAATTTACTCATCTCATCCCAACCTTTCCCACTTGAGCGATGTCAGAATAGCCTGCTGTGTTTAAAGGTTCAGTTCACCCAAATGAAAGTTATTTACTTTCAATGTCATTGGAAATCCTCTGAGGACTGAGAGTTGTTTTGGTTTTTTGTCTGTTTTTGTTTTTCCTCTTCTGCACGTGGGGCTTCAAATCATCACCCATATCTATTCTACCTCAGTGAAAGCAAACTCTTTCTTAAAATCACTAAAGTTTACATCAAAATCTGTTAAGTCAAAATGATGCTTCCCCACCAAATCTTGTCATATTAGGGCCAAAATTTAATAAAAGCAAAACTATTTGTCAAAACAACATAATATATTAAAGAAGAAAAGAGCACAGAATTTATTAGACAGATATTAAGAATTTAATGATTACAATGTTGAATTCTAGTTCCAGGTATAACCCTAGTGTACATGACAAACCTTGTTAAGTCTAATCATGTAAGTAAACTTAGTCTAGACAGAATCAGATTTTATTTCTCATTCTACACTGCTTTTAAGATCAATTTTAGCGGGCAGTGGTGGCACACACCTTTAATCCCAGCACTTGGAAGGCAGAAGCAGGTAGATCTCTGTGAGTTCAAAGCCAGGCTGGTCTACAGAGAAAGTCCAGGACAGCCAGAGCTGCACAGAAAAACTCTGTCTCAAAAACAAGCAAGAAATCAACATAGAGGCTAAACACGACTTTGAAAGGAAACTTTGGGACTGGGGAGATAGATATAGAACTTGGTCCACAGGTGTGTAGTCCAGATTATGGGTCCTTGGAAATCATATCAATACTAGACACGTATAGTGTCCCACTTGTAACCCAGCACTCCGAGGCTGAGCCCAGGGTCCCCAGAGCAAGCTGACTATCTAGACTATCACAATCATCAAACTCTGTGTTCAGGTGAGAAATCCTGTGTCAGTAAGAGAGGAAGAGACCACAGAGGATTACATTAGACATCAACCTGTACACACAAGCACACACACACAAGATTTAGTCTTTAGCTCCTACCTACACCTTGCCATAAGCAACCTTATGTTTCAAATCCATTCCTTGTCTGAGATCTAGTCTCCAAGATTTGAATCCAACCAGTGAAAAGGAAAAGAATGTATCAAGTTACCCAAGTACTTAGCAGGAAAACAGAGTGTGGAAATCATCTGGGGGGAGTTGGATCTATCAAAAGCAGTTGACGGAGAGAAAGAAGGCAATTTCCCCTCCAAGAGTGTGTGAGTGAGTATGTTTTATTGAGGTAAATTGGCTTTTCTATGTAAAAAGTGGCAGATCTGTTGATGCCATTTGCTGGGATACTCTTATCTCAACAGCAGGCATGGCACTCAGGGCTCTAAAGTTTCTCAATCTGCTCAGTGTTAAACAGGGCTTTGAAAAGAGCATTCCTTTTGAAATACTGAGTAAATGGGTTCACACAGCATGAAGTTTATTGTAGCCCAACCTAATTTTCACATTTTTCCTCTCTATAACAAGAAAGTCATTTGTCCACTGTATTCATAATGGAAAGAAAACAAGAGTGTCTTTGTTTGTGTACAGTAACTAGATGCTGTAAAAGTCGTTCAGTCAAGCTTCACTATACTTTCACCTTTAAACCTTAACCTGACTTGTAACAATATTTGTAGCCTCTAAAATTACACTGGTTGAACCCAGACGGAGTTAATCACCCTTCACTGTCTCAGTGAAAAGTATAATGACCTACCATTTAATGTGAAGCCATTAAAATGCTAGAGGGGGCATGAATTCACATGGTGTGTTTATAAATACCGCACAGACATGAATCCATACATTCAGCCTACCAGGACACTTTTCATATGGCATTTGTTTAGACAGCCAGATGGAAAATAATGACTGTTGTACACACAAGGCCAGAAGTGTCTGCTCTGTTAGCTGATGCAGCTCACTTTATACTTTTAGTACTGACATAAATTAATTCTAACAAATTCCATCTGTCCCCAGAACAAAGAAAAACCCAAATCAAAGTGAAGTAATTGATGATATTCTTTCCTTTCCTTAACTACCATGACTTCCCACACAGGGCAAATTCATGAGGTCCCAGATTTCTACCTTCAAAGTATAACCCTAAACCTTCCATCAGTTCTGCTATATCACACAAATCCGAAGGGCCTGGTCCTCCTTCCCATGGGGCCATGCTCCAGGAGGTTTCCTGTCATGCTAGATGAAGGAGGAATGTGAGCCCACAATGATAGAGCCTAGATCACTTTTCCCCATGCCCCTGATACCACCTCAGACTTGGTTTCCACCAACTCCTTCTGCAGCGGCCTCTTTAGTGTCTATCTCCTTTCTGCTCTGCCTCTACAGAGCATCCTTCTAGAGCATTCTGCATGGGCTGCTCAGTTTTTAATGTAATCTTGTGACTTCTTTGCCAACTACTTTTGTGATTCTCTGGAAATTATGAGTTCTCACTGAAGTTTTGAAACTAAAGATTGTCAACCTAAAGACCTCTATAGCCAGATATCAGGAAATAGATAAAAACAAAGTAAGGACTGGGTATCAGCACCCAGGCACAGAGTGGCAGAATGAGGTAACATCAGGTCACTTCCGAGTGACAGACCGTGTGATGGGGAGAAATAAAAATATAAAGCCATCTGAATATCCAGGAGGAGCTAAAAGTTTGGACTGAGTTCAACTGAGGTTTTGAGAAACCTCAGTTTCATTTTGCTTAAACCTTTTGCCAATGTATGTGTATGGTGTGCGTGTGTGTGTGTGTGTGTGTGTGTGTGTGTGTGTGTGTGTGTGTGTG
>NW_026594083.1:1159714-1263061 GCF_907164565.1 Psammomys obesus | reverse complement strand
TGTGTGTGTGTGTGTGTGTGTGTGTGTGTGTGTGTGTGTGTGTGTGTTAGCACATGTGGAGATAGACATAGGGGAGTGAATGTGCACTCCTGAGTACTCATGTGGGCCAGCGGTTGATGGCAGGTGTGTACCTGGAACACCCCCTGATGTACTGGGGCAGAATCTCTCAAGAGAAGCCAGAGCTTGCCAATTTCAGCCAGCCTAGCTGCACAGCTGGCTCCAGGGATAGCCTGTTTCTGCCTCCTGAGAAAAGACTGGCATTCTGGATGTGCATCTTCACCTGCCAAGCATTTACATGGGGGCTGGGGCTCTGCTCTGCAGACCTCATGCTTGCTCATTTCCCCAGCCTTGCTGCCTAAAAGTTTTAACATTGAGAAATCAATATTTCACATGCCAACTGGTATAGCAAGGACAAGGTGAGAAGTAATTTCTCCCAACGATTCCCTCTTTCATCTCCACATATCTGTAGCTATTGCTTCTGCTTCTCAAATTTATGAAGCATCTCCCACCTCCAAACTTTTGCACTTTCCAGCACTCTTAGTTTTTGATTTTGCATTGTTTTGGTTTGGTTTTTCAAGACAGGGTTTCCCTGGGTACCCCTGGCTCCCTTGGAACTAACTCTGCAGAACATGTGGGCCTTGAACTCAGAGATCAGCCTGCCTCTCCCTCCCAAGTGCTGCAATAAAAGGTCTTTAATGGGGCATGATGGAGCATTACTGAATTCTCAGCACTTGAGAGGAAGATGGACATGAAGATCAGGTGTTCAACTACAGTCTTGTTTATAGAGAGAAGATAAGGTCAATTTGAACTACATCAGTGACCCCACTCAAAAAAACAGGGGAGTAAGAAGAAGAGGAGGCGAAGAAAGAGGCAGAAGAAGATGAGGAAGTAGAGAAGGAGTAAAGCTAGAGGGATGGCTTAGCAATTAAGAGTGTGACTTCAGATCCCAGCATCCACAAGGTGGCTTGCAACCATTGGTAACTCCAGTCCTCCACCCCTTCTTCTAGCTTCTGGAGGGACATACATACAGGCAAACACTCATACACATCATACACATCTTTTTTAAATGAGATGAAAGAAGAAATTACTCACTAAACCCATTTTCAGCTAAATATAAAACACATTGACTGAGACAATAAGACAAACTCAATACCGCCAACTTTTTTTTTTTTTTGTAAAGACAGATTGACACTGCTACTCTGCTATAGACCAGTCAGCAGAGAACTTACAATGTTCTGGTACTGAAGCCTGTACCACTGTGCCTGGCCCTTATACCCAACTTTTGCATTTCCATAAATCATATAAATCTCATGGCTAATGGCAGGCTCATTATGACTGTGAGCCAAACACCTATACTAGGGTTTTGTTTTTGTTTTGTTTTGTTTTGTTTTGTTTTAAGAGCACAGAAAAAATATACTGTGCATGCATATAACCATAGGACACATGTATTTGTGTTATATTATGTATTCTCATTTTATTTACTCACTCCCATCTATTTCTCAGCAGGTTGACTCTTTGGGAGGTTTGTGCTCTTTAACGGGCCCAACAATGACATGTTACCACTGAAGCTGTGTGTGGTGCAGGCATAGGGCAGCTCCAAAAAATTCACCCAGGCCAAAGCACCATCAGGACCAAGCTTGACAAATCCTCATGATAAGGCCCTCTCCTTCCTCATGCAACCTTTGTGTAAAGAAGAAACAAGTGCTCTCATTTCTATTTTGTGGTTGGTAGGTGACAACTTCAAGTTAGTTCCTCACAGTCACTGTGAAGTGATGAGTTGATCCATTTCTCTCTGACAATCAGCAAATAAGTTCCATCAGACAGTAAGACAAATTCCTTCCTTTGTTGTGTTAATTCTCATTTGTCCATTTGAAGCCACCAGTAAATGAATCTAGTAGTGATAATTCACTATGCCTCACATTGGCTGTACCCTTAAATGTTTGCTCACTAATTGATGCACTGAGGCTGAAATACAAGCTATTTTGTTGGGTTCTAGACATCACTCCTTATCCTAAAAACTATTCAAAATCTAACAAAAGAAATATATTTTTATACTTCACAAAAATACAAAGCATGGTCGCTGGTACACTCTCAGATTAAAAGCATGCACACAATACAATATATGGTACATAGAAGGGCTGATTCAACAAGACATCAAAAGTTGGGAGCTAGCTCAGAGGGCATGAGAGACAATGGGTTCCTGTAGATGAAGACTGGCCTGCCTCCTGTGTGAGGAAGAAGGGTCAGACAAAGAAAGAGGAGAAAGAAACAGTATTATAAAAGACTAAGCCTGAAGAGCAGCAGAGTGTAGATGCTTTTGTATTGTCACAATAAGAGACTGGCCATTGCAACTGGGTGGGTAATCCATGCAAGCCAATGGACAAAGACTGGGAAATTTCTGCCTTCCTGTGGACTAGCAGACTTCTTCTGGACCAATCTGAGATCCCCTGAGTCTCTAAATTTTTTCCCATGGACTGTTAAATAGTAGTTGCTCAGTAAGTACTTGTATGTTTGAATTATACTGAAACAGGCTGTTTGCTTCATGTTTTTTTTTTCCTTCTAAATCAATAATGCATCACTGAAATAGCAATACACTTGGTAAAGACCAAGCCTGTTCAAAACTGAAGTGCATGCAACTAAAACAGACTCAGAAATGCCCGTTTCCTTTAATTTTCTCTTCTTTATCGAGATCTGTAATCTTATGTACAGACTAACATTATAGTCATTCAGATAGAAACAATAATAACTACAAAAGCAAGCAGGAAGAGTGCCTCGTATTCAAGTCTTGTTTGGTCCCTTTATTCCCAAGCTTCTCATTAGCAGAACTTCTGTTAGAGCTCAGGCTCGAGTTTCTGTGACTCGATTTCCTTAAAATTCTGGCACATTGCCCCCCAGCATTTTAGGCCTTGCATTTTGAGTACAAAATGCAAACAAACTCACTGTGTTTTCTCCGTGTCCACAGTTGCTCTTGTATTTCTGACCCCGACTCTGACAGTCTTCTCAAAACCCTTCTTTCTACTCATGCTCTATCCACCCTCCGTCTCTTCATTGGCCCACCCTCATCTTTCCTCCTTGCTTCATTTCTACTGTTCTTTTCTTGCCATCTCTCCCTGGCATTATCCGAATAGCTTAAACTGGACTAATGGCTGCATAATCTTTCTAAAAAACTTAAACAAACATTATACTCCCTACCTAAAAACAAAAAACATAATGGTTTTTCTTCACCACAGAGTAAAATTCAGTCTAGTTAACTTGGAGCAAGAAACCCTTCATATTCTGCCCACTGTTTTGGTGAGAAATATTTTCATAGGCACCAGATCTGTTAACTATACTTATCCCTCAAGACCAACAGGAATTTGGCTGTAGGACCTCCAAGGATACCTAAATCCAAGGATGTGCAAGATGCTTTTAATATAAATATTGAAAGCATATTGTATGTGGCCTCAAGCATCCTCGGCCATATTTTAAATTCTCTGAATTATTTGTTATACTAAATATAATTCAAAGAATGGTTAAAAAAATATATTTAAAAAAATAATGATAGCAAAAATAAGCCTGCCAATGAAAATTTAATTTGTTTTCCAAACATTTCAATCCAATGTTAATGAAGTTGTAAATGTGGAGTAGGTCAGAAGGGTCTACCACAATCCCAAGCTGCTTCTGATTCCCCCACTAACACAATTTATTTTCTGTATGCTTTAATATTTCTCTTTTGTTTACCCTTATGGGTAACAGGGAGAAAAAAGAGGAAGGCTGTTTCTCAATACTATTTAATTTGTCTCTGTGTTCCTTTTCCATGGAAAGAAACATATTTTTTGCTTCAACATTCATATTTCATTGTGTACATAAATACGTAATATATACATATGTGTATATATATATATATATATATATCCTAAAGATTCATATACCTCCAAGTATCAAGTGTGATAACATAAACCCTAAGTATAGTGATAATAGCTAAATTTGATTTAATATTTAATATTAAGAAAACCTCAATAACTCTTAACTAGGTATCAGCCTGATCCCCAGATTCCATGTGAGAGTAAAAGCCAAAGCTAACTCCATGAAGTTGTTGTCTGAGTTCTGTACATGAATGCCTTCACCTGTGCATACACAGGCACACACACACATTTTACAGCCATGTTTTTAATGAAAAAAGTATTTAGCATGCCTCATTCTATTTATGAATCAGATTTAGTAAATTAATTAATTTTAAAAGTAACTTGAAGTGTTCAAATTCTCTAGATGTTTCTATGTCTTCAATAGGACTTAATATTGTAGATCTCAAAAAGAAACTGCAAAATGTTTAAATATGACTCCTTGACAATCAAGCAAACCCAAACACTATGAGTTCTTTCCTATTGCATTTATGATAAATACATTACCATGAAGAATCATTAAATTATTATTCAATATAGGATTACTCTGTGATGGTTTGGGAATAGTGGAAAATGCATTGTTTTTTCTGTTTTTTTTAAATGATTTATTATTTTTTAAAAATTTTTTCTGTACTCTGTTGCTTTGTCTATATCTGTGTGAGAATGTTAGATCTTTGGAACTGGTGTTGCAGACAGTTGTGAGCTGCCATGTGTATGCTGGTAACTGAAGCCAGGACTTCTGGAAGAGCAGACAGTGCTTTTAACCAGGAAGCCATCTATCCACATTATTTTTCGTTGGATACAGATTTTATTTAGGAGCACTGAAACCATCAGTTTGGAGTTGTAAGACAAGTGATCTTATTGGGAGGGTCTGGGCTCTCCATCAAGGCAAAGAAAACTTCTTTGAGACAGTAACCATGAACACTCCTAGAAAAACCATAAGGTAGGCATAGGAAGAGCACTGCCCTGGGATCAAACACAGACAACACATTGGTGCACGCATCCCAAACAGACTAGCGACAACATTCTGCAACAGGATGCTTGGTCATGAAATCTCTCTCTTCTTAAAATTTAACCTCAAATGACTGCTACCAGATATCATTTAACTACCATCCAAGTAAAACGGCTGCAGTATCCTGCTGCTTTCTGAGAAAAGATATTAATATAAAAGGTATAAAATGAAATAGAAACTGTTAGACATATATATATTAACATTTGGAGAGACCAGAAATTGTAGACAGTGTGAGCTGCGCTATACCTCAGTAGCAGAAGAATTACCTAAGACGCTGGAGACAAAGACAGGCCACCCACACCACTAAACACATAAACAGAACATCCACTCGCTCTCTGATCTGAATGGACAATATGCCTTCATTGAATAGTCTAGTAAGAAGCTTAATTTACAACTTCTCTCACTAAGAAGCACATCGTATAATCATGTCTTATTAAAATGAAACCTACCATATTAGCTTCAATACCTTAATGTTAGGACTCAAAGAAATCATTCCAATATTATTGAACTGAATGTGTAACTAATTACTGAAAGTGTTTTAATGGAGAAAGTATTTTACATACTTTTTCCTATTGTATCTCCTCCCAAATGACAGATAAGAAAACAAGGTTTAGAAAAGTCAAGTGGTACAATCAAGTTTGTTAGTGATAGGGCTAACACTACAGACAGCCAGACACAAAAGGTGATAATGACTTAGTAAACTAATGAATCACCTCATTAACCTATAATCAACAGTACATTTCCCAACCTGTGTCAACGGCTCTTTTAGACACCATGTTCTTAAATGATGTTTTCAATACCACTGCGTTAACTACAGATTCTGAAAACAGTGGTTAAGTAATGAAGAAGGGAGCTGGATTTAGCTTCCCTGGATTCAGAGAACATTTTCAATGCCTGATGTCTGAAAACACCTCTGTTTGGACATTCTCTTTCCGGGGCTAGCCCACCATATTAATCCAGGATCCAAAAGGACATCTCTTTTCTGAAGGGTCCACACGACCTTAAACTGTCCGAACTCCTGCTGCAGAAGGAAGGCCTTCATTCCACACCCTCAAAAAAACTGAGCTCCAAGTAAATGAGGATCCCTAATCTGATTAAAATAATTCACAGTAAATTGCAAATCTCTTAATCCTCTTAGAAGCATTAACATTTTTTTTAAATTGAAGGTGGGGTAGAAAGGAAACTTGATACAGTCTTTAATTGCTGGCATTTTTGCTCAGTATAAACAATATTATATTTGCTTTTATTCCTATAGAAATGGCTATCACACAAGCATGGCAGTCTGCCCAGAAATGCATCTATCTTTGGTCTGTAAAGTGAACTGGGAATTTTCTCTTAAAGATGCTCATACTTTTCTCCTCTTCAGTCTGCCCATGTGGACACTACCTAACAGTTATTTTAAGTTTGGACTTGGTAAACGAGGGTCCATATTCAGGAAACAGCAACCAGAAGTATCTTCCAAAAGAATTTGGTCAAGATTCTCAATAGATAAACTAGTAATAATGTAACATTTCACATTCAAACAGGCCAAACCAATTCTAAGCATGTTACATGTGCTAATTTATTTAATTTGCACAGAATTCTTATCAACAGGCTGCCTCCTTACCTCCAGATTACTGATAAGGAGAAATGTGGAAACATCTACAGAAGTAGTCATGACTACTCACCAGTGACCAGTAGATTGTACCTTTAAACTCTGATCTTTTATAATCTACATGATATAGCAAAATCACACTGAGAAAACACCCAACAAAATCAATCTGGCATTTTCTCAGACAATTAGAAATAGTGCTTCCTCAAGATCCAGCTATACCACCGGTAGGCATATATCCAAAAGAAGCTCAAGTACACAACAAGGACATTTCCTCAAGCATGTTTGTAGCAGCTTTATTCATAATAGCCAAAAACTGGAAACAACCCAGATGTCCATCAATGGAGGAATGGATACAGAAATTGTGGAACTTTTACACAATGAAATACTACTCAGCAATTAAAAACAAGGAAATCATGAAAATTGCAGGCAAATGGTGGGATGTAGAAAAGATCATCCTGAGTGAGGTATCCCAGGAGCAGAAAGACACACATGGAATATACTCATTTATATAGACTTTTAAGATAGGATAAACATACTAAAAGATGTGCGCCTAAAGAAGATAAACAAGAAAGAGAACGCGGGGTAAGATGATCAACCCTCACTTAGAAAGACAAATGGGATGGACAACATGGGAAGGAGGAGAAAACAATTAACAGGACAGGAGCCTACTGCAGAGGGCCTCTGAAAGACTCCACCTAGCAGTGTAACAAAGCAGATGCTGAGACTCAACCAAACCTTCAGCAGAGTGCAGGGAATCATGATAAAAGGGGGAGTTAATATGTCCAGGAGAGGACAGGAGCTCCACAAGGACAAAATATATCAGGACACAGGGGTCCTCTATGAGACTGTTTCTCCAACTAAGGACCATGTATGGATATAACCTAGAACCCCTGCTCGGATATAACCCATGATAGCTCAGTATCCAAGTGGGTACCCTAGTAAGGGGAACAGGGACTATTTCTGACATGAACTCAATGACTCGCTCCTTTACCTCCCCACCCTGAGGGAGGAACAGTCTTGCTAGGCCAAAGAGGAGGACATGGCAGCCAGTCCTAAAGATACCTGATGAGCTAGGGTCAAATGGAAGGGGAGGAGGACCTCTCCTACCAGTGGACTTGGAAAGGGGGAGGGAGGAGATAAGGGAGTGAGGGTGGGATTGGGAAGGAATGAAGGAGGGGCTACGGCTGGGATACAAAGTAAATAATATAAATATTATTTAATATTTATATATAATATATATTATTTTATATAAGTATAAAATAAATAATATTAAAAAATAATAATAAAATAAACTTTAAAAAAAGAAAAAGAAAACACCCAACAAAAGAAAAGTTAGTTTTTGGAGTTGCCATTGGGCTAAAAACTACAAAACTTAACTCTAGAAGGAACCTAAACATCAACTAGTTCCATGATTGCATTTCACAGGTGAGGAACAATTTTTCCTACAGTATGGGGAAGAGCCTTTCAGCGGCTGAATAAAGAAAAAGCCAGAACCTAGTCAGGGTCAAAAAGTGTTCCCTCTTACTATACTACAATGAATGGTTTAGTATTATACTATATAATTTACATTATACATTATATATTATATTATATAATATTAATTACAGACGCTCAGAGTCTGAAAGCAGATCTAAAGCAGCATGTGTATGAAGGTGTGATGTAGGTAGGCAAGGGGAGTTTTGTCCAGAATGTTAGAGAAATGTAAGAGCCATCATAGAAAAAGCCACAAACTCCAAGCTAGTGTAGACATCCAAATTCCTCTTAATCCCTTTTGTAAGACCCAACACTGAACTGCGTGCTCTTATTTGTGTATTTCTTCCACATTTGTCATAGCTCTACCCCAAAGCTGTTTTAAGGCCCTCTTGCATGTTTTTAACACTAGGATACAAGTTTGTTATATTCAGTAATTCTGGCATTTTCTCCCAGTTGTTCACTTTCTTATTTCTAAAAGTATAATATTTTTTCCTTAAAAATGAGGGTCGTAAGTGTGGTGGCCCATGTCTTTAAGCCCAGTACCTGGCAGACAGAGACAAGCAGACGTCTCTGCATTCCAGGTCAGCCTTGTCTGCACAGTAAATACAGGGCCAACCAGGGCTACAGACTGAGATCCTGACTCAGATAAACAAGCAATTAAATAAATAAAAGAATATTAATCATTTCTATAACTCCCATCAAAAAAGAAAATTCATAACCCAGTTTTATTCACTCCACCACTTCATAACTCACAGACTCACATATAGAACGAACCCATGCATTCGTTATATATGATTAATTAATCAGAGAGCCTGAGGGTCTGACAGGGGATCCAAAACAGTATATATAGGAAGGCATGATGCAGGGAGGTAAGGGGAGTTTTCTACAGGGTGTTAGAAAAAGGTTAAGTCCATCAGCTCAGCTCAGTGGGTGGACCAGGCAGCAAAAGCTTCGTAGCATCCACACGTGTATAGATCCATAGCTTAAATAATATCCTGTTTACAGGACTGTGCTGGAAAACTGAAGAAAAGGAACCCACACAAAAGGGTCTAGGCAGAGCACCCCCAGATACAGGAAGCAGCTTTCAGAAAAGCCAGTCTGGTGAGAGGGATATGCATGAGGCCCAGGTTATTTCCCCAACTAAGCAGGTCTGTTGTGTATGCTAATCAATAATGCCTATACAGACACAGGTATGTTCTCATAAGAAAACACACGAATCTACCATGTCTGTGGTCCAAAAGGAAGAAGCATTTATATATAGGAAGTAGAAGGAACAGAGCTATACTACCAGAGCTGATAAAGATCAACAAGCCTGAGACAATTCAACTACAGAAATAATTTCCAAAGAAATATGGAAATCACAGCCACCCTTTCATGTGATGAAGAGTCCGTTATTCTTGGCAGGCTATTTTGTCAAAGGATCGGATGATGCTCATCTTTAAACATGCCTCCTGCGGACAATGAAATGCCAGTGATGGCTTCCAGCCTCCAATGCATCTGCTCTTCTTGCTCAGGGCACATTACTGCTCCTGACCTCTTCCCTGCCCCTGCCTTGACCTTCTCCCACTCAGATGTGATTCTCTGCCTCGTGCCTCTGAGCATCTCATATTATTCCTAGGCTGCAGCTCTCGAATTTAGCATGAGGAGAGCTGCCTTGATAGATGTCTTACATGAGTAATGCCACTAATGATCCCCGATGGGACCCTGCCATATTATTCCCCCACGATGAGCTGTTCAGACACAAAAAGCAATCCTATGCACTTGGCAGTGAAACAAAATGAAATTAAAAAAAAAAAAAAACCCTACATGTAGAAAGAATTTACTTACATCCACCATGAAATAACCCAGGTATTGTTGTAAGAGTAGGTGACTAGTTAATGAATACTTCCTCATATATGCAGTTTTGTGATCAATCTTGACCTCCTGAGCAAATTATAATATCTATGGTGCTCAACGAAATCCTCCAAATGTTATTTGAGAAACATTTATGAATTATGTACAAGATTCCTCACAGAAATCTTGGATATAGTCTTCAAAACCATGTATAAATCAATACTCCAGAAATTAAATCACACTTTCACTGACAAGTTATTTCAGGGATGCTTCATTTTCATTTCTCGTTAATATTCGATTGGGACTGATTACTGACCTTTTCGATTAAGCTTCCCTCATGATAATATTTCTGTCAACTAGCTAATGATCTGTAAACAAATAATGAAAGGAAAAGGAACCGAGATCTAAGATAGGATCCTGCAATAAATTCTTACACAAGGACACAGCCTTTTCCCCATTTTGCCACAGTGTCAAATTTCCCTATTTTTATTTCTTCTGTTTCCTTAATGTATTTTCTTAGCCTGTAGTTCTGTATCTCTTAACAGCAATCAGTCAACCTTCAGGCCTATGCTGATCCCCTCTTATTCAAGACCATCGTTATTTGCTAAGTTCAGTGGGGGAGGGGGAGGCTCCAGGTTCATCAAGCACTTGTGGTTTTGTGTTCTTTGTTTGTTTGCTTTAAGACAAAAGAATAAACACAAACAGTAAAACTGATGATTACTCTGTCTCACTCAACAAATACAATTAGTAAAGTGTAAACAGAGCCCAATAAAGGCAGAAGCTTTAGGTTAAATAAATAAGCCATTAATGTAACCATCTAACTAGCTTTGACATGATGAGGAAAGCCAAAGACCAGGAAAGTAAACCCCTCAACAGAGTCATGCAGCCAAGGAAGAAGCATCGAGAATAGGTCAGTCATCTGTGGAACTAACAGTGTAAAACTGTAGCCACAAAAATGGTGACCAGAGGGCCACATTTTTCCTGAGGATTTTCATGGTTGTTATTTCATCATTAACTTAGACAGGACTATACCATTTATCACTTGGAAGAATTTACTAAAACGGTTTATTCTCTGAAAACTATCTGCAAGTTTATCTACACTGCTGTCCTATTTCTCCACAGCAAGCTTTAACAAACTGTCCAGAACCTTGTTCTAGCACTTTTTTCCATATTCTAGCACTTTTTCCACATAGACATTTCAGTTTTCATTTACTAAAAACCATTATCAGGCAGAAAACAGAAATTCTCACAAATTCTGTTTTGTTTTGTTTTCCCAAGAACTGTGATTTTTAGACCAAATGGCTCAGTAGAAAATGATCTTGAGGCAACAAACATAGTTTCTTAAGTCATTTTCATCTCTGGATCTAAAAATAATTATTAGAATCCACATAACATAAGAACTTTTGGATAAAATGAAAGATACAGTAGAAGTCTGAAAGTTACATGTTCTCCACATTTTTAAGTTTAAAAACAAAAAGAACACAGATTCTTCAAATGATGAGGACTAATAATTCTCAAGCTGTATTTAGGAAGATGCTCACCAAACACATTAACAGAGCAGCAACTGAGCAGCTAGATGGATCAGTAGATAATGCTCTGCAAGCCTAATGACCTGAGTTGTATTCCCAGGACAAGTTCTACAAAAGTCCTCTGACCTCCACACAAACACCATCGCATATGCACCATACATCAAACACACACACACACACACACACACACACACACACACACACGTACACACACACAGTGATAGTAATAATTAATTTTAAAGGAACATTAATGGATTAATGGGCTGGGAATGTAGCTAGGATGAATAAAACAATGGTATTCAACTCCATTAATAATAAACAAGTAGGGGCTGGAAAGACAGATGGCTCAATGGGTTGTGAGCACTTGCTGCTCTTACAGAGGAACCCGGGTTCAGTTCCCAGCATCCACATGGCAGTTCTAGGAGATTCAATGTGTATTTCTGACCTCTGCCTGTACATACAAACATTCACACATACACACATGCATATTCACTTAAAAATAAAAGATAACTTAAAATAAATAAACAAGTAGCATTAAAGAAATGGCACAGTGCAAACAATGAATGCATGTCTATGAATTTATTATGACATATATTTTAAGTCAGGGTAAAAACCTTACAGAGGAACCAGTGTGATAACTCAACAAGAAAAGATGGGTGGCCCCAAGCCTGATGACCTGAGTTTCATCCCCAGGACTCATACAGTGAAGGCAGTGAATAGTCTCATGTAACTTATTCTCTGAACTCACACCCTGGAATATCTTTGTTCATTCATATAAACACACAAATAAATATAAATAGATAAATATTTCCAAATGTTAATTAGAAAAAAAAAGCCTTTGGGGTAAGAATCCAAGTCTCAGAAAAAAAGAGAGCCTCAGACATGCTCCTGTTTTATTCATTATATTGGTTAGAAACCAACAAAGAAAGAAAGCAATCAGTCTACCTTTAAGCCTTATGTCAACTAATAATTTAAAGAAACAGAGGAGAAAACACAAACACATGATCCCATCTACACCTTTGGAGATAACATTGGGGAAGCCACTGAGTAGAGCTAAGAAAGTCACACTTCAGAAACAAGACAAGACTCAGAACCAAAACGTAGTAGCTAAAAGAACTTTTTTTTAAAAGAAAATAATAGGGTTGCTGAAACACACTGCAGCCTTCTCAAAGTGTGCTGGTTGTGCTGCTGGTTTTCATAATGACTGCAGATTCACTCAGGAAACTCACTCTGTAGACCAGACTGGCCTCAAACTGAGAGATCTGCCTGCCTCTGGCTCCTAAGAACTGGGATTGAAGGTATGCACCCACCACCTGGCTGTTTTGTTTTGTTTTGTTTTGTTTTGTTTTGTTTTGTTTTGTTTTGTTTTGTCTTTAATGCTAATTTTTCCCCTTTGTTTTCTGTGAAACGTGTCTTTGGCAAAGAATATACTCTAAAGAAACACCCCTCCTATCAGTTCATGGATGGCATCTTATCACCAATAAAGCATTATTTCCAAACTCAAAACAACTCAACTTCAATGATTA
This sequence comes from Psammomys obesus, assembly GCF_907164565.1. NCBI lineage: Eukaryota > Metazoa > Chordata > Mammalia > Rodentia > Muridae > Psammomys > Psammomys obesus. The sequence continues at coordinate 1,250,213 of NW_026594083.1, read as the reverse complement.
TTTCCTCTTTTCTTAATAATGTATTTATTTTTTATTTTATGTGCACTGGTGTTTTGCCTGCATGTATGTCTTTGTGAAGGTGTCGGCTCTTGGAGTCACAGATAGTTGTAAGCTGTCACGTGTGTGCTGGGAACTGAACCCAGGTCCTCTGGAAGAGTAGTCAGTGGCTTAACCACTGAGCCATCTCTCCAACCCACAATGATCATTTTCTAAGAGAACTTCAATGCCAGTAGGGCTGACTTTGATTCACCTATTGAACCATTACAAAACTTACTTGGGTCTTACTATTTCAACTTTATTCCCAACCTGGACAAAACTGAATTTTACACAGCCACCCCATGTTTATAAGTTAAGTATGTGATCTGTGGCATGTAATACCAGGGTGCTTTCTTCTTTATATAAGTGATTATTTGATACAGAGGAGTAAAGTAAATAGTAGACATAAAGAGCTAATGCTGAACAAGGAACTAAAACCAGTTGGCGTCACAGCCCAGTTCCCTATAAAAACAAAAACAAACAAAGAAAACCTGCACATCTTAATGTAATAAATGTATTCCAAAGTGCTTAACTGTAAGGAACAAGACTTCCGACACCAGGCAGGTTGGTCTCAAGTCCTCATTCCAACTCACTGCTTGATGATAATCAAAGAGACTAACTTTTCTCAACCTGGTTTCCAGATTGATAAACGAAGATAACAACATACATTCCTTCTGAATGAGGCTGCCTCAAGTGAGAAGGAAGATAAGGCATGTTAGCACTTTGCCACATAGATAATAAGAGCCATAAACTTCTGACTTTATCAATACTATTTTTATCAGTGATTGTTATCGATCCCTTGTCCTTCAGATTCAGTGTGCACAATTGGGCAAACACCTCGTCAATTCATCATTTAATTAATAATGCTTTGGTTTTTATCATGTGAAAAATTATTTATTATTATATGCTTCAAAAGAGTGATAATCTCCCAGCAGCTAAAGACCAAACAACTCACTATCTCTCCTTTTCTTTCTTGTAACTCTAAAGCTGAAGGAAAGCTATGCTCACGCCACTTTTATCCAATCAGAATTCATGAAGATAAAAAGCAAAGACCTCAAAGAAGAAGAAATGTGTTCCTTATAAGCAGAGCTTCCCAAATGAAGGCGTGGATCCTCTCCTACTGCCCTGCTGTTTGCTTAGGCTTAGGAAATTTTTGACTAAAGAAGCTCATTAATTTATAAAAGTTGTAATAGCAAGCATAGTAACAGCATGCCAGGGAACTTTTACTTCTCCAGGTAGAAGAGGGAGAAACTGATGAGTTTTTATCTCCCACAGGTTGTGTGAGGCACTTTACTTTTATGCACACAACTTGCTAATTGAATGGTATGGACTGAATGAAATACTTCACAAGCCAAGAAATCGAAGTAGTTTAAAGCTGCTCTGAACTGCATAGTTAACAGGGACCAATGTGCTTAACTCATTTTGTTGTGTGAGCAAGTGCCATTTTCAGTGATTCTTTGGCGTGGTAAAGCCTGTCTTCTAAAATAAACCTTCATAAACCAAAGCAGCTTTAGATCCATGGAACTAAAAGCATAGGTTTGGTTTCCTATGAAAAGGTTTCCTATGAAACGCATTGCTTGAGCTAAATTAGAAGTTAGTCCATTAATACTTAAAAAGGGGGTAGGGGGATAGACTTAAAAACCTCATACAATAAAGAAGGAAAATATAAAAGAATATAGGTTATTTAAGTTAGAAGATGACATTGTCAAACTTTGTGTATCTTACTAGCATTATGTGAGGCTACACAATCTTCAAAAGGACATCAGAATGTTGCTCTAATTTGCTTTTCGGTTTCGTGGTCAACCATTGACCAAACCAAGTTGGAAGGGTTTATTTTGCTTTCAGGTTTGTAGTCCATCACGTAGGGGAGCCAAGGTAGGAAACTGGGTGTAGGTCCTGAAGGAGAAACTGCTGAAGAACACCGCATGATATAGTGCTTCCAGATTCATGGTCAGGTATTTTTCTCACCTAGCCTAGGCCTCCTTGCCTAGGGATGGTATCGTCCACCGTGAACTGGATGGTCTTACATCAATTAACAATCATGAAAATGCTTCATGGATATGTTCACAACCAATCCAATAGAGTTATCTGCTCAACTTAGGTCCCTCTTTCCCAGATATGTCAACTTGACAGCTGAATCTAAGTGTATTAGACAAAGAATCACACTGGTGGACAGAAGTTCAGTTCTGGCCTCTGATTCCTAATCCACTACAGTCTGAAAATGAGGATTAGTGAATTTTTTCCCCTTAATGGTACACTAATGACATCCCTCTGCAATAAGCTCTGAACTCTTCATGGTCATGTTGTGGTTCTTGAAGTTTACAATTAAATCAGAAGAAGGCAAATACCAGAAATGGTTTTTATAGTGTTAAGTAGGTACATCTAATAATTCCAATCTTCAAATATTTTTCTTCACATTCAGTGGAGAATCTGTAAGGAGGTGGCAATAAAAATCGGAGCCTTGAGCCTGGAGAGTTGGCTCAGCAGTTAAGGCAGCTTCCTGCTCTTGCTAGAGACCTTCATTGAGTTCCGAGAACCCATATCAGGCAGCTCCTAGCAACCTGTAACTATTCCTGGGGATGGGATGCTCTTTTCTAGTCTCTGAGGGCTCCTGTAGTCAGATGTTAACATATACAGAAGCACACAGATGTACACACAAAATAAAATTAAATTTATTTATTAAATTTAAATAAAATTAAACTTATTTATTTGTTTATTACTTGGGAGTTCTGTTTGAGACTATTAGGCACTATTTCATTAATAAATAATTTTTTTTTATTCAGTTAGTTAGAGATAAAATGGTGCCTAATAGCCTTTTTTTTTTTTTTTCCTAAGAGTCTTAAACAGAACTTCTCCCAAATAATTTTAGGGGAATTCCTGAGAATCTTCTCTCAGTAGCTGAAGTATTGTTCTCTGTTCTCAGGCCTTCTACAGATAAAAAAAAAAAAAAGCATATATCTCCAACTGAATGTTTCCTAAAATATAATTAAAAATATTTTTGAAAATGTACTCTGTGATTTTAAGGCCAGCCTGCTCTACAGAGTGAGTTCTAGGACAGCCAAGGCTACACAGAGAAACTCTGTCTTGAAAAACCAAAAAGAAAAAAAACAAAAACAAAAACTGTAACACTGAATTGCTACTGCAAAAAGTACTTTTAAATATGGTGTAGTTTTGTTTTCTGTTGGTTTGTTTGTATTAGATCCTCCAAGTACATTGCCTTATTAAGAATCAAAGATGGTAAGTCAATCACATGGTACAAAAAGATTTCATTCCCACTTAGCTGACCTGCAGCACTCTGATAGCTTGTATCCACTGATGGTGCTTTCAAGGCTACACTTAGTGTCAAACTGGGAAACCAGCATTAAAACTATAGACTACTTAACTTCCAAGTCCATTGACTTTTTTAGTATTTGTCATCTGTGCACCTCTAAGCTACACATAGCTGTATGTATGATACATTTGTATGTGTCATGCACATGGCTACACTGGGACTTCTCTCCATGAATGAAACCAGAAATATATGCACAGTCATGATGTTCAAACTATTTTTTAAATGTAGAAAGGCACTCTCATATGATGCTTGTAAGCCAAATAAAAGAACGAAGGAAATTTGTAGAAGCCTGTTTTGGAAGAGGGGTAATGAGGCTTAGCTCTCCCATGAAGGAAGCAACAGGACACCGTCCAGTGTTAGAAATTGCAAGACAGAAAGAAAGGGGTGGAGATCAAAGCTACCTCCCTGTACACTATAATCTTTTTTACTTCCTCTTGGTCAGCAGCAAGATTGAACTAAAGGGCTAAAAAGTGAAGGTAGAGAAAAGGAAACCATTCTAATCCAGATTTGTAAAGGAGGTGGTCTTTTGATCTCCACAGGATGGCAACTTTATTGGCTATGCATAAGCAGTTTCTAACCAGCTGATCAACCAGGTATTAATGCTCAACCCTTCCATGATCAGTAGCCATGAAGTGAGTCATCTGTGAACAGCAATCAAGCAGAAGGCTCATCTAACGCTAAATGACTGCCAGCCCATAGCTCACCCAGAGGGTAAGAGCAACCAAGGGGAAATGATTGTCTCTCTGCAGGCTCTTCCCTGACAAGTACCAATTATTTGCCTTGAGATTCAGGGAAAAATTCTCTCCTGAAGTGTGCATGAAAGAGAACAGCATTCATTTTCCCAAACACAACTTGGATCTATATGCATTTGTGCCTCCAGCAGACCGTGTTTTGACATGCGTTGAGTCCCTTACTTGCAGCCCAGATGGGATCAAAGCTGAATGCAATCTAGTTAGATGTAAAGAATGGACTTTCTCTCTGGGTGATCTAAAGGTTTAGAGACCATTTTCTTAATGACAGGAAACATAATGTCCCCCTTTCAAACTCTCACATGTTCAAACCATAGTCTCACATGGGGAAAAGTAAAATGTGACTGAGCCATATGTTTTGTTTTTGTTTTTTAAACTTAAATTCTTCAATTCTCTTTTTCAACTTGGACAATACACATTCTTAAGAATTTGGAAAAAACTTGGTTTAATTCCCAGTTTCATCCACATTTCCCAACTCCTCCATGATGGTTCCCCAACTATAAAGTAAAAAGTAAAGGAATATCTAACCTACAGCTTTCATAGAAGTCATCACAAGATTTTTCCTACCTCACCCTGGAAGTGGAATTCAGTCTCATTTTAAAAAAAAAAAAAAAAATTAAGATTTATTTATTTATTATGTATACAGTGTTCTGCCTGCATGCGATCCCATCACAGATAGTCATGAGCCACCATGGAGTTGCTGGGAATTAATTCAGGACCTCTGGGAGAGCAGCCAGTGCTCTTCACCTCTGAGCCATCTCTCCAGCCTTCAATCTCATTTTTAAATTATTTCCTCCTGTCTCTTCACTTGCCTCCTCTAAGCAAAGGGGTGACAATAGGGACAGTTACTACCAGTGTTTGCTTCTTTGCACGTATGAAGCAGTCCATATTCTAGTCTTCTTAACTGCAGACGGAAAGATGTCTTTTCACTGCATCAAAGATTTGAATAGGTTTCCACTGACTACTTTCATAAAAGGTAAAAGATCTAATTCTTGACATAGTTGCTAAACACAAAGCACAAACACTGGTATCAGATTTCAGAACTCTTTAGTCCTCCCAGTTTGCTTCTCCAGCTGTGTGTGATTAAGGTAGGCAGTTGGACTCCACTCGGACTTGTCTATCCCTTCTACACCCACTCTATGCGGCTCTCCCCACCCCGTGTGTGTGTGTGTGTGTGTGTGTGTGTGTGTGTGTGTGTGTGTGTGTGAATTATTATGTGGTGCTGCAAGACCCAAGGCCTTGCACAAGATAGGCCAACACCCTACCACTCAGCTTTGTTCCCACCCTACATTTTCCCCAAGTATTTTAACTAGATTAAAGGCCAGACATCATGATCCAGGCCTTAATCCTAGCATTTCAGAGACAAGGCAGGCAGACCTTTGTGAGTTTCAGCTAACTAGGGCTACCGAATGAGACCTCCAAATCAAGCAAACAAAACAAACAAACAAGAAAAAAAAAAAAACTTACAATTACGGCTCTCATTTTCTACTGCATTTCTCTAAATGGACATTTCTATTTTCTTTTTTCTTCGCCTTTTCTTATCCCCAAATTTACATATTCTATACATTACCTTAGGCCTAACTTTGATTTCCTTAAAATTTCTAACTTAAAAAAGAATATATCAAGTTTTCAGGACAGTTTATATTTCTTTCTTTCTTTCATTCTTTCTTTTATTTACTTAATATTTCCCAAGAGAGGGTTTCTCCATGTAGCTTGGCTGTCCTGGACTCACGCTGTAGAATAGGCTGGCCTTGAACTCACAGCAATCTTCCTGCATCTGCCTCCCAGAGTGCTGGGATTACAGGCATGAGCCACCCCACGACTTCACATTTCTGTGTTAACAACTGAACATTTTTTTTAAAAAAGTAAGGTTTCGGAAGATGATTACAGGTGCTTTTGCTATGCAAGTATAAGGATCCAAATTCAAATCCCCAGCACCCATACAAAATGCAAGGCAGAGCCTGTAACCTCAGGGCTGAGGGCAGCCTAGTCAGGGGATCATGGGTTTGCTGGCAGCCAATGTTGCTCCAAGTTCAGTGAGAGAACCTGTCTCAAAGGAATAAGGCAGAAATTGATAGAGCAGGATCTTTGATGTCTCCCACTGGACAACAAAGTCAGAAACACCCACACACATACATGAACAATAACACACAAAGCTAACTTAAAAATTAACACAAATCCTGCCTTACCATCTCTGATGACCACAGAAGTTAACAGATGGAGGCTCAAACACCTAGGCCCTTCATTAAATAATGTTTTCCTAAATATCCTTCCTAAATACAATATTGCATTCCTGGAAACCAGTTATTTTCTCCTATAAACACTGGTACAGCTGAGATCTCTTCACTATACACAAGTAAACAATTGTCACTATTAGTTGAAATGGGACATTTTATACCATTTTGACATGAGGGTATTTCATTTGTCATAGCAAAACTTAAGAAAAATGGCTTCAGGTGAACACTCTCTTTTAGAGTGGCTCAACCATAGATCTTATGTGTTAGAGAACCTATTAGGGGCTAGAGATATTTTTAAGACATAAAGTATTTAGGTATATATATCTAAAATCCAACAAGGCTGTATGTTACCTTTAAAAAAATGATAATATGGGCCAGCAAGCTAGTCCAGCAGATAATACCCTTACCCCTGGCAATATGAGTATGATCCCAGGAACCATGGACAAAGGCTGGGTTTGCTAGTTCATCTGTAATCACAGAACTCACACAGTTGGGAAGCAGAGACAGGAGCATCCCCAGAAGCTAGAGGCCAGTTACTGTACAGTACGGAACACAGGAGATGCATGAAACACACTGCATCAAAAGAGTAAGAAGGTGAGAACCAACTCCAGAAAGTTGTCTCTTTCACATGCACATCTGACAGCTGAGCATCTGCACTCACACTAGCCTACACGTGCACACACAGGCACACACAATAATGTCACATTTGAAAAGTTTTACAGCACATCAGTGTGGGTTGAAGTAACCAATATTCACCCGGGGAGGGGCAGGGAGAGAAGAATGAGAGTAGGAAGACGAGGGAGAGATACAAAAGAAAAGAAGAGAGACCCTGAGACTCTGTCTCAAATAGTGAAACTTTTACCAAGAGATATGCACATACCCAAAGAAGAATAAGGGAGCCCTGCGGAGCCTGCACTTCATTTGAAATTCAGATCTTACCCTAAGTTTGATAGGAAATTCAATCATTTCTTCACCTGAAAGCAAGTTTAAGCCAAGGAGGGCTTAGGGAGATGTTTATGACAGAAGATATGGGGTCCGTTCCTGAGAGACTTCACAGTTTTGTTTTGCTTTTTTCAGGGTAGCTTCAGCTCCTCACCTCACCCCAAAATACATATCCACAGGCAATAATACAGGTATATCAACTGATTAGATAAATTCACCTTTAAAATGTAGAATACTACATTTTAAAATGTATACTCACTCATACAGACATATAACATAGGTTAAACCTACTAAAATCTGTACATCTAAAGAAACTAATCAAGAGAGAGGACCCTGACTAAAATGCTCAATCCCCATCCTGAAAAGCAAAGAGGACGGACATCAGAAGAAGAAGAAAACAGGAAATAAGTTAGGAACCTGGCACAGAGGGCCTCTGAACGCCTCTGCCCTGCAGACTATCAAAGCAGATGCTGAGACTTATGGCCAACTGTTGGGCAGAGTGCATGGAATCTTATGAAAGAAGTGGAAAATAGTAAGATCTGGAGAGGACAGGAACTCCACAAGGAGAGCAACAGAATCAGAAAATTTGAACACAGGGGTCTTTCCAGAGACTCATACTCCAACCAAGTACCATGCATGGAGATAACCTAGAACTCCTGCACAGATGTAGCCCATGGCAGTTCATGGTCCAAGTCGGTTCCATAGTAATGGGAAGAGGGACTGACTGCCTCTGACATAATCTGATTGGCCTGCTCTTTGTTCACCTCCCCTGAGGGGGGAGCAGTCTTACCAGGCCACAGAAGATGACAATGCAGCCACTCCTGATGAGATTTGATTGACTAAGATCAGAAGGCAGGAGAGGGGGACCTCCCCTATCAGTGGACTTGGGGAGGGGCATAAGTGAAGAAGGGGGAGGGAAGGTGAGATTAGGAAGGGAGAAGGGAGAGGTTTATGGCGGGGATACAAAGTGAATAAAGTGTAACTAAAAAAAGTTAAAAAAAAATAAATCTATAGAACAAAAAAAATGTATTGTCCACTTTAACCCCAAATTTTAGTATCAGGAAAGGAAATTTCTGTTTTTATTATAGCACTGCCGTTTTAAGGCTGAAAAAGCAAACACTCTCAAACTTAATACTTAATGCTCAATATGCCATCAACACACCAAAACAGAGTTTATAGTCCCTTTGAAGATAACTGTAGACTTTGTTAAGTTGGCAGCCAGTATTAAAAACAAAAAGAAGAGAAAAAAGAACTGACAATCAATAGATGCTTTTACAGGTTAAATCTTGTCGAAGGCGCCTTATCCCCTCAGCACACTTTGATTTATTTAAGCTCACCACATTTCTCTTAAATACACTCCATTAACAAGTGATAGACTGTGATCTTGGGCTGGAGGCAAAACATGAAACACAACCTTTCAAGACCTTCATTCATTGCCTGCCCAGGTGTCTTGCGCACACCCACATTACTAGTTCCTAAGGTTACTAGTTGCGAAGTTTTTTTTTTTTTATTTTATTTTTATTTTTTATTTTTCCAAATCAATCATGATGTTTTCCAGCAGCCCAGAGTCATGAAATCACGCATAGGTGAAAAGTAGCGAAGGAATGAGAAAGCTGTAGATAAAATGCGAATGATGAGGAAGCAGTTAGGAAGACACTTATGGCCTGCAACCTGGCAAAGCAGACAAGCAACCCGAGGGCTACAACAACCAGTGGCCCACACAGAAAATTCAGGGAAAATGAAGAAAGAAATCGGGTTGTGATAAGATTCTAAATATGTCCCATATTCAAATTGGGATCTCAGATATCAAGTATTGATCAAATTATTAAACATGAATTAAGACTCCCCCCACCCCCCCACATACATATTTCCCAGGTGAAGAGAGAATTTGAAGGCTGACAGGACCAGCTTTCAGTGGAACACTATTCATGTGACCCTATCTTTAATATACAGCCATGATAAAATGTCCCAACATATACAAACTCAGCTCCAACAGTGACTAATGACCATTAATCCCCCTATCTTCAGTAATCTGCCCCTCCAGCCATTCATCACCGTGACACCTTCCTTTACACACGTGAACAAACTTTAACAGAGGAGGTGAATCAACAAAAATCTCAAAGGTATCTGAGGCTGTAAATTAAACTAAGGGGAAACAGAAGAGAGAGCAAGAGAGCATATCTTAATGTTTCTGATTTGCATCCATGGCAGAGAGTAGGGAGTGGGGAGCTCTCCAATCATCCAGATATGCAAACCAAGAAGAAAGCCTGCCATACAGAAAGGGGAAGTTAAAGTAGGGGAAAGGGCCCTCAAAGAGTTGGCTTAATCTCCCTATCCATCCACTGTGACATAAATGAGATAGTCTAGGCTGAAGGTTCTATTTCTATTTTCTTCAAAGGAGTAACAACTTAGTATGTTTCCACTCAGCTTAGTTCAAAAGTGCCTTTTAACTTGCAGCCAAGGAGCTTCTCAGGAGCTTACCTTCTTTCAGGCATTTGTTTACTATCATTTCCTCTCGTGAGTTTTCCCCCTTTTTATAGCCTCTTGGCTTAAGAAAAACCTTTCATCTAAACATAAAGAATCGCCATAGACTACATCTGTTCAAACCAGCCTAAAATATTTCATAATTATGCAAATTATGTGACTCCAACATTTAGCCCCTGATGCAACTTGAAGCTCACTCAGTATGTGATTATAATAATTCCCAAAAGTGCACTGTCTGTTTGTGTGTGTGTGTGTGTGTGTGTGTGTGTAGGCCTGAAACTGGATCCATGATTGAAACCAGAATCTACCAAGAGGGAAGACACAAAAGTTGAGCCCATGGTTCAGGCATCCGTAGTTGGAAGATTCTTAAGGAGTACAGGAAAACTGTTAGCGAGCTCCCACACCATGCCTTCTCTTGGGACAGAAGTTTCTTAAGTTGCATCTTTCCAACACTTCACATGCAGCTGCACAACTATTTAATTCATCCTATAAACACTAAGGCAGCCTGCTGTTCGGTCTTGCCAATGACGACTACCAGGCAACTTACTGTTCTCTTTCAGACAGTTGCAACCTCCTGTTTTCTTTCTAAACTCAGCCAGGCAGCGGCCAGTTTATATCGTACCATGAGAAGGAGTTATTTCCTCAAGTTTCTTCAGAATCGGATTTAATTACAGACTTTGGTTACATAAAACAACTTCTAACAACCCGTTGAGCTTGGAAGACGAGGAGGACACTGAAGGACCAGATTTTGGAATCCTAGAAGAGTGCGGTTCACAAGAACCCCCCCCCCCCTTCAAGTGGCCCCTCCACTCCAGCAACTCTTAAGATCCCACAGATGAATGATACTCATTGGGCCCCATCCTAAAGGACCAAAACTCGGGAACAACCCGCAGCCTCCTCCCACCCAAGTGCTTAGACAGGCGTTTGCCCAGAGTAAGCTGGGCGTGCCCTGAACTTGGCGTAAGGCCGAGGTCTACCGAGAGGTTTGGGATGTCTCAGGGGAGTTTGGGGTGATAGGGCCAAAGGGACAACCTCAAATAGGAAACTGGAAACCTTTTCCTGGAGAAGTTCTGGAAAGGGTTGAGCCCCTCTGGCCTTAAAAGGGAGAGGTCGTCAAGGGTCACTTCAGGGTTCAGGGGTCGATTATGAAAAGTGGAGAGCAAGGGTGAAGAAAGAGAGTGCAGGTTACCTGAACAGAGACATAATAATCCAAAGAGGTAAAAGTGAGCAGGCTCCGCGATCATTGTCCTCGGGTAGGTCCTGCATACAGTCTCATGCCAAGAGAAGGGAGCAGAAGCGGGGATCTCCAAATTTATGGAAGCCACACACCATACACCCTACACACAAAGGCTTAATATAAGCAACGTGAGTCAATCCGCCAAGAGTTTGCAGGGCAGTTTCTCGTCGACCTTTCCGGAGGCTTGTCAATCCTTCAGAGCCCTTTGCAAAGAAAAATTCCAAGGGTTGTCTTCCCTGGCCCCGGGTTTCCGAGGAGGCTCAGCCACTTCCAAGGATTATCCAAGGCGAACAACAAAGAGCCAAAACCGAGGAGCAGCGGTGCGGTTTCCTGCCTCCACAGTCCCTACTGAGCCTCCCGGCGTGCGCCTCCACAGCGTGTGCCCGGGCGCCGCTGCGCGGCGACTGCAAAGTTGGGGTGTGAGAACAGATGAAGAGATGTCCCCAAAAAAGTGTTCCTCCGTCTACCGGAGAACCAGTGCGTAGCTGGCCACCCCCTCTGGCGGCGATTGCAGTCAAGGTAGCGGCGGCAGCTGGGGAGGACAGTCCTTAGGTTCACGGGGTGCGCCTGGGTGACTCCGCGCGCCAGGAGGGAGCGAAGGGGCGGTACGGCGACAGCGGCTGCCTGGGCGGGCCCTTGCTCCCATCACTCGCGGGATGCCGAGGGCACCGGGGACCTCAACAGGACCGCGGATGCACGCGCGCCTTCTGGGAGCCCCCAGCCCAGGGCAGCACCCAGCATCTCCCCGGGTCCGGCTTCCACTTGGGCGCGCGTAACGCACCTCTAAAACCAAGCAGCAGCACAGCCCAAACTTCCCGGGGTGGCTGCTCTCACCCCGTGCTCCTGGAAGCTTCGGAGAGGCAGCTCCGGGCGGCCCCGGGTTTGTGGAGAGGCGCCGAGCAGAAGGCGGAGGATGCTGCCGAGGCTCGCCCGAGCTCCGCCAGGAGCCGCAGCGTCTGAAGTTTCTGCTCTCACGCTGCCTCCTCTCGGCTCGACAGCTTGTGGGTTTCCCCCTCAGTCCCCGCGGCTCCGGGTTTCCTCCCTCTCCAGCCCGGCTCCGGAACCTTTAAAGGGGACGCGCGATCCCTGCCATGCCCTCACTGGCGCTGCTCAGACAAGTTCTGCTTGCTAATATTTCCATCCACATGCCCGGAGTGCCCAACTGCGCCCTCAGGTGAGATTTCAACTACTCAGGAGCAGAAATCTCAACGAATGAGAACTTGACTTGGGTCTCTTGCCATCCCAGTCTCCCCTGCACCTTTCTCCAAATGGAACCTCCCAAGCCAAAGCCTTCAAAAATCCTCCAGGTCCCTCTTAACCTTTTCTTCACCGCTACAGGGTATTTCAGTAAACTTCCAAATAACTTCACTCCTCCCATTCTCGTTAAACAAATAAGCAAACAAACAAAAAAACTGGTTTGTCCTTTCAGCAAAGAGGCTTTAGGACAGCGAGACTTATCTAACGAATATCAGTACACAGTACACGGGCACTCTCTTTTTATTTGAAATTGTTGAGGGTCCTGTAGAAAGACTAAATTCTAGGAGTGAGGAGTTAGGTCTCCCGGACTTCGTTATGTTTACAGGAGAGTCTATTCGGCTAGTTAGCATGTACGTATTGGAGAGTCAATAGTTAAAGAAAATAAACAAATGGGGGGGGGGATTACATATAATCTAGAGTTTGCAATGATGGGCTCTTAGCATTTCAAAACACTGGGCCACCCCAGATCTCAAGGTATCAGGTACATGTTAGCTATTATTCATGTGACCGCACCAATTTTATTCTCTCTTCCGAAAAAGAAAAAAAAGGGGGGGGGGGTCTGTAGGGCTACTTCATGATTATGCTAATTATGCCCAATATAAACCATGCCTGGGATGTTTGACAATTTTTTTATTTTAATTTGTTGGGTTTATATTATTATTATTATTATTATTATTATTATTATTACTTATGGTATATGACAAAATGAAAATCAGATAATGTATGCCGAAGGCTCTGTAAACTGGAGGTTTTGCCACACAGCTATTGTTTTTTAATTAATAAGTACTGTCTGCAAAGTTATGATATATGACTTCAAAATGAGCACTTAGTACCTTCTCCTGAGGCAGGACAGGAGCAGATGAGGAAGGCTTGGACTTGTTTTTTGCCTTAAATCGTACTTTCGTAGTTTCTCACTAAGTTGCGTGCACGGGTTACCTAACTAAAATACAAGTTTAAAAGAAAGGTGTGTACTCATTTCGGTCATGGCTGCTGCGGCCCATGAACTCAGAGGCAATTATCTGTGAAAAGAAACCCGGTTACCAGCACCTTACCATTGAAAGTGAAAGACAGTTTAATCCTGAGAAAGCTGACTGAAAACTCAGTAAATATGCTGAGATAAGAACTCAAAGACTCCAACCAGAATCTCTTCAGCGACAGAAACAAGAACGTGCAGGAAATGCTAAGAGACATTGATTTTGGTATCTGTGAAAAGATATTTAGTGAGAAAAATAGAAAATATTTTTTTCTCGAAATAAAATGAACTTTTAAGATAAGATAACCTAGGAAAAGAAAACAAATAAGCTTAGCATGATGACGAGGAAAAGAAAATCCTCAAAACCCCAGGTTATTTAAGTGGATTTTAAGGATTTTGAAGTTCCATCTAGTGAAGGATATATTTTTTATTTTAATTTATTTATATGTGTGCACACGTGCGCACATGAGCGCTTGAGCGCGCGCGCGCACGTGTGTGTGTGTGTGTGTGTGTGTGTGTGTGTGTGTGTGTGTGTTTGCCGTCCTGTGAAGTGTGCCAGGGCCTCTGACATGCTAAACATGTGTAGGCTCAGCCACTACACACCCAGGCTTAGAAAGTAGACCCTGTGCAAGAATTCCTACCACATTGTTTCCCAAGCACATCTCTGTCTTCACAATTTTCCCAAGATCTATCAAGAACTATTTTACCACGGCGGCTGCAGAAATGGCTCAGCAGTAAAGAGTGCCTATTTCTTTTGTAAGACCCTAGTTCTCTTCCTAGTACCATGATGGGCTGACAACTGTCTGTAATTCCAGTTCTAGGCCATCTCATGGCCTCTACTAACCTCCACAGGTCCCTGTATACATGCTCTGCACATACACACACACATACACACACACACACACACACACACACACACTATAAACATCTTAAAAGATCTATTTCAACACCCACCACATTTCCATTGAGTTGAAACTATATGAATATTAATTTCTATCTTTCAACTTCATTATACTACACCATTAAAGTCTTTGCAGACAACACTAAGACCCGACCAGGAAAGAACTGTGACAGACTCTCATCCAAATGATTTTCTAAAATTGTTCTGTCAACTATATCAGAGAAAGTGATATCTAAATTAAGAGTTTGTAGGCAGACTATTAGGGACCCCTAACAGGTGCAAGCCAGAGTACTAGAAAAGTTTTCTAACTCCTTTCCTAACTCATTCACTCACTCACTCACTCACTCACTCACTCACTCACTCACTCACTCATCCCACTCTCTTTTATACAAACAACCACTGAGTGACCATCTACATGCTGATAAAAGATGTTGATGCGGTAAGATACAAGTATAAGCCTATTCTCTGGGCCCTAAGAGCTCTAAATCTTCTTGCTACACAAAAAATAATACTGACTCTGGAGAAGGGCCTGTCTCAAAATGTAAAAAATCAAAGAGCTGCTGGGTAAATGGATAACTCTGAATATGCCTAGAGATGGATTTATCATAGCAACTAGTCCCGTTCTGTCTTTGTTACTAAACATTAAGGTACCTGAGAGGATGCACCGAATGTTCTCAGCATGTTCTGTGAATAAAAACTGAGCACTCACACGTCATCTACACGTGAATGGGGAACACACAAGACTAATCACCTGCATCTCAGGCATGGATAATTGAACTCCGAGTCATTCCCAATTGGCTGGGAGACAAAGACCAAGGTAAGAGTGTGTCTTCATTTACATTCAAAAATTCAGTTCTGATCACCTCATTGAGAATGTTGGTGGAGATAGCCGTAATGAAATTATTACATTGTAAGCTAGATTAAAAATAGAAGAAGAAGAAGATGAGGAGGAGGAGGAGGAGGAGGAGGAGAAGAAGAAGGGAAGGAAGAAAAAGAAAGAAAGAAAGAAAGAAAGAAAGAAAGAAAGAAAGAAAGAAAGAAAGAAAGAAAGAAAGGAAGGAAGGAAGGAAGGAAGGAAGGAGGGGGTGAGGTGTGGAAGAAGTGGAAAGTTTTGATCTCAGATGATTCAAGATGTCTCAGAGCCTCTTTGAGAAGTTTGTAGACACTTGAAAATAATTCATTCCAATAACAGTCTCATGACTAGGGACATTTGACAGGCAAAATGCCAAAACTACAGGGGTTTCTCACTTCTCTGATTTGATTTTATTTTTCACAGAGTTGGTCGATGTGTGTGTGTGTGTGGGGGGGTGACAGCTTCAGGAATTCAGGAAATAACAAAAGTCCCAGGGTCTCTCTGGAATCTCCAAATATTCCGATCAGGAGGAAGAGAACCCTGAGGAACCTACAAACTAGAGCATCTGGCTGTCCTTCCTAGCAAGACCCCTGAGCAGCAGACAGTCCTGGATGCAAGATGCAACCTCCGGCACACGTGGCGAAGCCAGTCTGGCAATAGCCTATGCAGTGAGGTCCTGCTGACTACTCTGAGATACCCTCCTTGAGGAGAGAACAGCTTATTTAGCAGGTTTTACACAAAATTGCTGGGTAATCTATACACTGCTTGGTATCTAAAATACCTATCCAAAAATGCATTTTTGACTGTTTTCCCAGTTTGCATACACAGTCACATGTCAAAGTATAACCATAAATGTTGTTAATAAAATGATAAACAAATCCACACTTGAAATATTAGGCCTATTTTAGTGACTTATAAAGGTATGTAGGATATATTTAAACTGTAGAATTTTGATATTTCTCTGTCATTTAGAACAGGTATATCCTCCAAACCAAACAGGCACTTGAAGAAAAGACACGTGTCACCATTCATTTTCATCTTCTTTAAAGGGTCCAGTCACTGGTAGTGAAGGCAAGGCAGGAGGACTTTTGAAAAGTGGAAGAGCCCCCCCACCGATTCCACTCATATGTCTTCCTCTCCCAAAAGCTGTCTAAGGCCTATTGACTATAAATACTACGATGTTCTCTAACATGCTGTGAAATTAGTACAATTGTCATTGCCTCTGATCATGTCTGCCTGTTGGGCAATTGTAGATATTCTAAAATCAGGTGCGATATGGTAGAGGTAGAGCCTGACACCTTACATTTCAGCCACAATGAATCTCATTAAAACTTACAGCTTTAGTGTTCACAGACGGTTAGTTATGGAAGAACATAAATAAGAGGACACAGGGAAGTAGCATTAATGGAGGGAATGGTTTGCGGCACTTTACAAACATTATCTGATCAAATTCTCACCCCAAGAGCTGTTATTACTCTCCCAATCTTGAGATGAGGTTAGGGGAGTGAAAGATTAACTACGAGTTCAATGGCCCAGAAGCCTTGGGCTTATATTTGAACCCAGCTTGTTTTGAGCCAAAGCACATGGGAAAAGGGGGTCCCATGGAAGAATAAGCTTGGGAGACTTTGGATTCGACACATTCTGAGATTCCTCAATGCCTTTAACATGCAAATAAGCATTGTGAGAAAACTCGGTCTTGGCTAAACATCATTCAGTTCATAGCATGCAACCATTCCAGGATGGTCCCACACCTGAAAATTAATATTGTCTGACTTCCTTGCCAAGCTGTGAATATTTGGCAAAAAGAAAAAAAAACAACATGTTAAAATGAGCCATGTAATCATCCTTACTGGGACAGCACACGAGCTGAAATAACTGTAATTGTACTTCTGGGTCATGCTTCAAAAAAGGCACCAGAGGAAACCTGTTAAATCCTAAGGACAAAGTCTGTGCTCAGCACCTGCCAATGGTTTTCCACTCCATACCCGGCTAAGAATATTAATCCTTCAGGAATTATACAAGGCTGGTTGTAGGCATGTGACTCATCCCTTTCAATATTTCTCCCTTCCCACTTTTTCTAGCCTCTCTTTACTTTGCTTTACCACCATTTTCTTCATGCTTTTTCTAAAATTTGTCAGACAAACACCTGATTCAGAGATAACCCATTGCTCTATGTGGAACAGGTACCTTCATAAATCTGTACATTCACACTCTCCTTTCGCTTAGGTTTCAATGGCATGAAGATTTTTCAGGTGTCTTTTTGTTGTTGTTGTTGTTGTTAATATTTAGTGTAGTTTAGTAGGCATTAAATATACAGCAGATTATAAGGATGACCCTAGAAGAAATGCTTAATTCTCACTCGGAAGGAGAAACTGGATAGATACCAGAAGCAGTAGAAGAGAGGGAACAAGACAGGAGCTTACCACAAATGTCCTCTAGAAGACTTCAACCAGCAGGGGATAGAAGCAGATGCAGAAACTCACAGCCAAATTTTGGACAGAGCACAGAGAGTCTTATCGAAGAAGGGGGATATAGAAGGGCCAGGAGGGCACAGGAGCCACAGAAGTACACCAACAAAGCCAAAAACAAACAAACAAACAAACAAACAAACAGAAAAAAAAAAACAGGGTCCAAGGGGGACTGCAAAGAGTGATGCATCAACCAAAGACCATACCTGGAGAACACCTAGACACCTTGCTCAGAGGTAGCCCATAGATAGCTCCGTCTCCACGTGAGTTCCCCAGTAAGTGGAGAAGAGGCAGTCTCTAACATGAAATCAGTTGTCTGTTCCTTTATCACTTCTCCCTGATGGGGCAACCTAGCCAGCTCACAGAGGAAGAGGATCCAGTCAGTCCTGATAGGCTAGGGACGGACAGTAGGGGAGGAGGACCTCCTCTATCAGTGGACTAAGGAAGAGGGATAAAGGAGGAAAAGGAAGGGAGGGTGGGACTGGGAGGAGATGAAGGAAGGGGCTATAACTGGGATACTAAGCAAATAAATTATTTATAATAATAATTATAACAATAATAATAGAAAAAATACATGAGTTAAATTCGAGGAGACCAAAGTTTCTAGATTATATCTTGTAATTCAGAAATTCCTCATCAAAATTCATGTTTAAAATATCAAGTCTTTAGATATTGTACTATATGTATGAAATAATGAGTTTTACATAGTTCTAACTTTTCCCCAGGTTACTGGAGGCTAGTTTAGGTTGGTTCAATGGTTGGTTTGTGTATAAGTTGTTTCAAAGAGAATTAAATAGCACTATCTGTTTGTGATAACTTTCTAGGTACTTTCTATATCTTAAACACATTTAATCTCAGGCAAAAAAGCAAAAAGAAAAAGCATTATTGGGTCAGTTCATGATATCATTGCTTTTTGTGGTAGAGAAGACAGAGAATGCTCAGTTATAAGGCTGAGCTCAGCTTTGAAGCCTCATTGTCTGAACTGATAGCCCTGACTTTTACTCTCACACCAGCCTTTGAGAGACAAATAAAAGTTATTGATTAAGAGACCATTATTTGCACAGATCTGGTTGTGGGACAATGCTATCAGGGGAGAACTTTTGTCTAAAGATGTAGTTTCATTTTGGGACTCAGTATGAGAAAGTGGCTCTGCAGTACACACATCTGCAATTCTGCTCTGTATGGAGAATTTTTTAATTTCATATTCGGAGTGTTCAAAGTGATGTAATGTTTCTTTTAAATCTAATGAGGTGGTATAAAAACATATATTGATTGTGTATGAAGGCATCTAAAGAATATGGGAAAACATGAAGAGAGATTTGTATATACATACATATATATATACATACATACAAATATATATATATATATATATATATATATATATATATATATATATAAGATTCTGAACATAAGATTTTGCTGACTTTTAGTTTCTCACTCCCAAATATATCTAGAACTGAGTATATACTATTCTAATCATGAGTTAAAATTCTCTTCAACTGGGATTCTAGTTAAAGCAGCACAGCTGACTGTCGTTCTCCAAAGTCTTGCAACTTGAACACTATTTTGTAAGTAATTCACATTATGTGTGATTCTGCAGATGTGTTTTTACAGAACTCTTTCATGTTTTTGAGTTTTTATTGCTTAAAAAAATCTCTTCAGGAAATGTTTATAGGATTGAGGTGCGTGTGTTGGAGTTCAGTCCTTGTTTGCTGCACTGGGTATATGTAGTCCCACCTGCTGATTTGTTTATTCTGAATATTTTACCTAGATCCTAACAGTTATTTTAATAACTTCCTTAAGGAAGTATTATGTAAACTAGAAAAACATCTTGAGATGTACTGGAGTCCTCTATTTAGAGGTTATTTTCCAGCTTAGTAAACAAAAAAAAAAAAATGGGACTAAATATTTAATGTAATAGTTTTGAAAAAGGGTATATACAAGTTTATCATAAATAACAGTAACAACAGTGATAAATAATTCATTAGATTGTAGTATCATGATAATTTGAAAGTTATTTATTTTATAGCCTATTAGCATCTTCTCTCCTATGGCTTGTGGAAAAAATGGCTTTACATTTAGGAAGCTAAATTGGGGCTTTGGGATTTAATAGCCGCCTGGTGTGATTGAGGACTAGGGTTCTAAATATGGAGGCACTCATTCTTGTGGATAAATACTGAATCCACATCCCACAATTGTCGCTGAGAAACCAACTGCTGCTGAAAACCCACATGAAATGTCAACCTACTGTCTTAACAACATGGATAATTATATATTTCCCCTAGAGTTTAATCACCCCCTCTCCAGTATCCTGGCCACATTCCAAGAGAAATCATCCAACTCCATTATTGTAACCAAAAGTCTTTGTTGATTTGATCTAATCTCATCTTCTCAATTTCCTATCGTTATATATCGCTTTAAAGCTCCTTTATTTTACCTAGAAGATAGGATTTCACTGGTACATTACATATTTTATTACATTTTTTTTACCACACGTGTATTTTTTAAAATGAAAGAGATGTTTGTTGCAGTTAGCAAAGCAACTTTGTCACCAAGAACATCATGCAAAAATTATTTTACTTATAGAGCAATTTTTCAATAGCACTTTATACTTATAGTGTTATAATACATTGTAAGAGAAATATCTCTAAGTTGCCATGCTTACATTTTGACAAAAACACTGTTAGAAACATATACTAGAAGCTGTACATTTTGCATTCCTCTATTTAGGTGACAGTCATTCCTAGTAAGACTTTACTTTGTAACATAAAGACAAAATACTTCAGTTCATTTGGAAAACAAAAGAAACAAAAATTTATAATGATCACTTCAGATACAAACAGGTGTGCAATCAGCGTTTTATTGTTTCCACAGATTATGTGGAATTTTCTTATGTTGTGGAATGACAGGCTACAACTGCTGTGAGTGCAGTGGAGTATAAACAGTAAGAGATTCCTTGTTCAAAATAAACAATGCTGTGGCTATTATCACCTACAAACACGCAGACACACATGCACAAAACACACACACAAGGGACTGCTATAAAGTCAAAATTTTCTCTCATGTACATGATAATTTTCATGTTATAAAACAGTCTTCAATACATGAATTGAAAATGTCAAATAATTCCATAACATAAATGTGTTAAGTTTGATGCAACTGATCATTCATTGCTAGAAAATTAATTTGTTTCAGTTGACTGTAAGACACACAAAATCAGATACTGAGAGTCATGTAAGGATGTTATTTTTTTCAGATAAATTGTTAGTGAACTTTATTTTTCTTGCTGATACAATGTTGATGAAACATGCTTACCAATATGCAAACAACTTACCAAGTTACTCCAATGTTTGGAGTAAATATTACAGTTATAAATTTAAAATTAAGTCTTACATGCAATATAAATAAGAGTTAAAGAGGGGCAGGGAGGAGATGAGGGGGGGAGGGTGGGATTGGGGAGGGAATGAGGGATACAGCTGGGATACAGAATTAACAAAATGTAACTAATGAGAATAATAATAAAAAAAAATTTTCCTTAAAAAAAAAGATAACAGACAACTATGAAGAATAATTAGAATTCTGAACTGCAAAATGTTTTCTTTTCCCTAAGGACTATCACATGTTTGTTCAAGGGAAGCCATTTGTTTTCATTACAAGCAATTAATAAAGCAAAATGTTTGTATTTCACAAGTATGTTTGAATTTCACAGTTCTTGCTTTTTAACACCAGAAAGTAAATTATTAGCTTAGAATTGGTCTATAAATCGTGACATCAGGCCTTTTTCTAAGCTGATACCTTTTGGAGAAACTAAAAATGTAAAAAGTAATTCATTATTTTTTTTTTTCTAATTGTTTCTTTTTGTTGGGAATATATACTGTTCAATACTTGGATACAGTAGTTTTTGACAGAAAGTGTTACATGACCACATATAACACAGTCATTGAAAAGAAATCTGTCTAAAAGCATATGCTCATCATGGTTTTCCCAAATCATGTGACTTTAGTTAACATTTCTTGTTTCTTTATTTTCTTCTAAACTCAACATGTGGCTTGCCACACAATAGGAATTAGAAAGACTTAATTATCTTTCCTTTCTTATTGAACCTCGAGCCATACACTTAGAGAAGTTAAAGAAAAGGCAGCCATTCTTATATTCAATACTTTAGTGGCTGAGAATAGTGCTGTTAGTTCTTGGGGTGAATCATTTTCCCATTCTTTAAAAAAAAATAGATGTTTGTCAGGAATATCCATCTGTTTTAAATATTGGTGAGTTCTTGCCAGTTCTGCTTAACTCAAACTGAAATGTAAAGAACAGCAAGCAAAATCTAATAAACCAGATTATCCACTACACTAACATTTTATATCTTGTTCCACTTACTGTTTCTAAACCATTAGAATTCTTTAAAAGGCATTAATGAATGGAAGGCTTTTTGGCATATGTGCTTCTTTGAAAGCATCACTTAAATGTGTTTTTCCGGTGGAAGCCATGTGATCAAAGTAGGAAACAGAACTAGAAGTCTTGCTATATACAGTCTTCTCTCCTTAACTATATTCATTCTCTAAGTCTCAGATCAAAGTCCCCTCCCAAGAAAAGCCTACCTAGACATGCCCTTCTCAGCCCACCATGACTGGCCAGGTTTCTGTGTGACAGACCTCAGGACAACTTAGATCGTCTCTCCACAGGACCAATCAAAAGCTTTCTTTTAATCTTGTCTTTTCCATATGCCTCATAAATGCCACTGTGGTAATCAGTGACTCCCAAATAGCTCCTCCAAGGCTACTGTAAGCATGGCTTTACTTACAATTCTGCATAGCAAACAAAGTGTGGGGGGAAACGCGGATCTCGACTAAACAGAAGAAATCGAAAGTCTAAGGAAGGTTTTTGACATCAGGCCATTCCCTGTTTCTAAAGAGAAATCTAACTTTGCAGCTTCTAACCACACATTGGTTCACTATTTCAGTGTCTTCTTTTGTGGGTTATTCCACACTTGCCAGCACCCCACTGGCATTCTCCAGTACCTAGACTTGTTTGTGGTAGGCAGATGGGGTGACATGGAGTCTGGCTATGGTACTTATTGTGAAGGCAAGGGCCACTGTTAAGCATCTTGTATTGTGCAAGAGAGCTCCCACCTGCCACAAAGAAGTATCAACCCCAGTGTCAACAAGTGTACAGACTTAACAACTCTGGTCTTGTCTAACTTTCACACCCACTGGAGACTTTTTCCCTTCTTGTGAAGATTACTCATTTAGTAGTGGATATATATTTCAGGAGTGAGTTACAGTTAGATTCTGTAGTTATTTGTGCTTATCAAACCGGAGAATACTGTAAATAATACAAAGGGATTTCAATAAATTATCAAAAGCTAATGCATCCTAAAAACCTTTTATTCATGTTTTATCAAGGAATTATGATATATCACTTCCATAAAGAGCTATCTCTTTTTTATTATTGTTTATTATTATTAGTTACATTTTATTAACTCTGTATCCCAGCTGTATCCTGCTCCTGTATTCCCTCTCAATCCCACCCTTCCTCCCTCAGCTTCTCCCTGCCCCTTTCCAAGTCCACATATTTGGGAGGACTTTTTCCCCTTCCATCTGAGCCATCTCTTCATAATAAGCATTTATTATCATGTACACATAGACTTAGAAATGTAAGATTGTATGAAAAAGTAAAGCCAAAAGCACAGGTGAGTTAGGGTGGACTTGATATATTGGAGTCTAAAGAAATTGGTTCTTGTGTGGATGATGATTTGAGTGTGTGTGTGTGTGTGTGTGTGCATGTGTGTGCGCGTGTGTGCAGGAAATGTAATATGAAGAGCTTTGCAACTACTCTTCTAGTTAATTGCAGGATAAAGGAGTGTCTCAGGCAACTTAAATTTGGGGTATTGTGTGTTTACTTAAGCTTTGCTCTTTGGAAAAAGGACAGGATTGGGCGCGAATGTAAAATAAGGATGAGGTATAAAGTTTGATTCTAAGATGTGCAAATGGGGAGGAACACAAATGCCCATTCCATTGCTAGTTAGTGGACAAAGGAAAAACCTCCTGGTGTCTCTAAGACTTGTTCTTTTTACTTGAAGAGAATAATAGCTCCTACCTTATAGGGGTGTTACAAAAGTTAAAACAGGTAATAGTACATATAAAGTTCTACAGTAAGGTTGGCAATAGAAAAGGATATAGTTAAAGATTATTATTGTTTCTGTGATTTTATCGTAAAAAATCTGTGTTCTGAAAATGTTAAGGGTATGTTTACACTTGGTAGTAGAAGATTGAAAGTTTTCTAATCAGTAAAGGAAAATGCCTAAGAGCTATGCTTGCAGGGATGTCTAGAAAACCATGGATATAATTTCAATGGTATCTACATTAATGACTTATAAAATAAATGTATTTTTTTCATTTTATTAAGAAAATGTGCCACTAACTTAATGCAGGTTTTAGAATACAACATTCTTAAATAATAGATTGTTGTAAATTTGAGGTTTCGTTGGGTTGATTTCTTTTTTTCTTCCAGACAGTCTTGTATGCCCATACTGGCCTGGAAAAGGTTATAGACCCATGGATAACTTTGAGCTCTTGAATGATCTGAATAGCATGAGTGTGGACTACAACTACAGTCGTAATGACATTCCGCTGGTGTTGAGATTTATTCCTGCTTTAGACATGAGAGATTATACAAACCAATATGCAATGAGCCTACTTTGGTTCTCTCTGAAATGTAAAGACAAATAAATACAATTCTAATTTAAATGTGAAATATAATTGTACTTTTCCAGTTTTTAAACAGGAAAATAGACTCCGATTAGCATCTATAATCAAAACAGTGACTATATAAATCATAGATGTGCACGTGAGAAAAAAGCTCGAGTTATTTTGAAACCGACCAAGGATTAAGCTTCCTACATTAGCAACTTTTATGCCTTATGTTTCCTAAATTAGCAATATTCCTTTGACTAAATGAGAAAATCCACTTAAAAATTATTTCATTACAAGTTCAGAGATTCAAACCCCACTTACACTTACAGCATGAAAAGGAGAAAGAAAGGATATACCAAGGTGTACACAAATGTGTCATGAAATGAACTTTCTAAATGCCTACCTATTTATGAGACTGTGCTGTGTAAGGGCAAACAATACCTTCTAGAGACATGAACCATGTTCTACTCAGTGTGGCTAGCAGCTGAGCAACAGTGAATGCAGAGATTGTGGCTGCCCAAGATGCTGAGCAAATGAAGAAGAGGGCTCAGTCCTAAAGTCAGTTAGACTACCCTTGCTAAGGCTTAGGGAACATTGAAGAAGTGGAGCGTTTGTGTTTGGGGTTGGGTTGGGGGTGGAGTGCGGGGGCAGATGTAAGAGCTGGAAGACAGAAGAAGTGTAGAGAAATCTCAGCCTCTAGGTAGAGCTAATGCCATCACGAACTCACAGCAGCTGCCATTACTTGCACTGGGAAATGTACCTGACAGGCCCTCTCAACAGTCAGTCCCAGATGGACGGTGGGGTCATGGGTTCTTGCCCCTCCCTCACTGCTGAACAAGGCCCCTCTTGGAGAGGAGGTGACACTGCCTTCAGTTGTGTGCCTACTTGGCTTCCATGGCTATCTTTAATCCCAAAGCCACACAGATGGGCCCGCTCAAACACAGAGGGACACAAACAAAGCAAGAAGACATGCAGGTGGGAGAAATTAGCGGGGAAGAGTAGAGATGGACAAAGGAGGGAGGGAAATGAGAGGGGGTGGGGTGGGAGCAATCAGAATGGACTGTATGAATGTATGAAAGTGTCAAAGAGCTTGTTTAATCAGTGAAATATGCATAAGGTGGAAAGAAAAGAGATTCTCTGACCTTATAACAACTTGAGACTTACATAAACCATAAAGAAATATGAGAGACCTCTTATACCTGGAAGAAGAAATATATTGCTTGGTAAGTTAGGTTTTTAATCAATAGTTTTCTCATATTATCAAATTATTTCTACCTTTTGGAGTCCATTTTATTCATCAATTAGAAAGGCATGTTAAAAAATATAATGAATGGAGGCTAAAGTATTACATTTAAATTGATCCAATCCATAAAAAGATGCATACTTAGTAAAAATACTAGTGAAGAATATACTTAGAAAGATGTAAAAGAGAAGTGTTCATTTTGATCAAGGGTAATTTTCTACCTACCTGACTGTGAACGAGAAATGTATAGGAACTACTTATTAATACTGGGAATTTGTTCTTTTTGAAATTTTCTTATCACAGAGGGAAAAATATGTTTTAATTTTGCCGTGTCTTACTTTTTAAGCATTTTCCATTGGGATAATATGAGATAGTAAATTCAGTGTAGTTATGCTAAATTATCAAAATTGTAAATTCAGGCTCAAGATACCTGCACACAGTTCAGGGAAACAGCAGGAGGCAGTGCGTTTAGGAAAGTCTGCATCTTTGTTCGCCAAGAGAGCTCCTCTGGGAAAGGCTTCCACGGTGGGGGTGGGTGGGGTGAGGGTTAGGGGTTAGTTTACAATGCACTGTTGCCCTCTGCTGGTTAGAGAATGACCAATACAAACTTCTCTTCATAACCAAACGGCATGAAATTTCCATGGGGGTTGTGGGGGTGGGGGAGAGTGTATCATAGAAAAAGATAATAAGATAACATGTTAAAATGGTAGGGAATTAAAATACGGAGTTACAAAATTCTCTTAACATATTTTTTTTTCTTTTCCAACGTGGCCACACCATTTGCATTCTTTTTTTTTTTTGTTTGTTTTTAATAACATTTTTATTTTTATATTAATTACAATTTATTTACTTTGTATCCCAGATGTAGCCCCCTCTTCTTTCCCTCCCAATCTCTCCCTCCCTCATCTCCTCCCTGCCCCTCTCTAAGTCCACTGATAGGGGAGGACCTCCTCCACTTCCATCTGATCCTAGCTTATCAGGACTCATTAGGACTGGCTGCCTTGTCCTCCTCCGTGGCCTAGCAAGGCTGAAACTCTTAACACATTTCAAAACAAATTTTGCTATTCATGTTCAATTTCTTTTAGCTGAAAACCTGATTATTTTACATTAAGTCAATGTAGTCAAAGTGTTAGTTGTAACACTCAAGGTGTCTAGTAATTTGGGGATCTTTGAATAGGGGATGTATTACCTCCTCTTAATAACTAGCACATTCTTGGAATGCATTAATATCAGTTTATAAACACGAGATTTGTAAGAGTAACCTTACTAAGCAATTAAAGCAAAATACTTAGTAAATTTCAGTTTAAAAAAAAAAGTAATCCTTTAGCAACTAAGTGAATGATTTATCTCATATTTCTAGGCATTTTGAACATTTTTTTTCCTATGCTAGTCGCATTTCACCGAGGAAAAACCAATACTGGTTTATAACAGTTATAAATATGTATAATTGGCTTATAAACTCTTCCATAAAATAGCGATAACAGCACAAGCAACATAAAGCGCACAGACTGACGAGCCTACCTGGTTTGATTGCGGCGCTGCATGCTGCTTTAATGGTTGGTTACATTTATTTCAGAAGTGTTTTAAAGGCAGTGGCTCTGCCGCCCGCGGCAGAAGACAGACCCCATGAAGACAGACTTGTTGGCTTCTCTAAAACACACTTGGGTTGAAAGTTTGAGAAAAAGCTGTCATTGTTGCTTTTCCTTGCATCTGATGTTTTGAAGCTGGGATTTTGTATTTTAGATACTTTCTCTAGCTGTTATATGGATTAAAATAATCTGGCTTTCATTTCTTAGAATGAATTCTCTTGGAACACTTGCATGACTTGGGTCATGGCTCTTTGTCATGAGGTTGTAGTACGTGTGCTCTGTGCTCCCTTTCGACACTCAGAAGCTGAGTCCATGGCAAAGTCAAGAGGCCGGCTCTCCTCCTGGCTTCTCTGCCCTATCAACTGTTAATCTTCTAAATAGTGTGTGAGCCAAACAGTACTTTAGAATTTATTCTGTGTATTCATATCTCAGACCTGGCATCATTATACTTCAGTCTAAGTCTCAAAGTCTTTGGTAATGTACAAACTGAATGAAAATGACTCATCTTGTACAAGGTCAGTATTACAGAAAATGGGTGTTTTCTTCTCACCACACAAGTGAGTTAACAGAAGCACACTTTGGAGTATTTCACATTTAATCCTCATAAAAGCACTAGAAATAACATTAATGCTTCTACCTTGGGAGTCAGAAAAAGAGGAAATTAGGTTCAGAGAAATAGGTGACTTGCCTACATTCACAGAATATTATTTGTCTACCAGGAGTGAGCACTGCTAAGTGTGTGTTCCTGCGCGCACGCGCGCGCGTGTGTGTGTGTGTGTGTGTGTGTGTGTGTGTGTGTGTGTAAAGACAGAGAGAGAGAAGAAGTGAGAGAGGGGGAGAGGGTTGAGAAAGAGAGATGAAAAAAGAGGAAGAGAGAGGGAGAAGAGGGAGAAGAAGAGAGAGAATGAGAATATAGAAAACAATGAAAAGCTGTCTCCATCTGTGTCTGTGACATGGTCTTTTAGTGAATAGCTCAAGTTGGCCTCAAACTCGTGATCCTACTGCATTGATTGGGTGTGTGCTTCACCATGCCCAAACATTTCTAAATGTTTAATAATTTTCTACTTCTTTTGATTTCTTTCGATAAACAATTTCCACAGATTGGTACATGGGATGGTATAAACTATTTTACTTGACTAATTTCTACGGAAATAATATTAAGATAGGAAGCCAGCTTGATTGTGTTAATTCTGATATCATAAAAGAGCAAGAAAAAGTTATAATGGTATTCTATTACTTTACAACTCATCAGTTAGTAAAAATGAAAAACTGAAATATAGTTATTGTTAAATAACTTGAATAATGTACATAAAGCCAGAGAGATCTTGAAGGCATTTGGTAGAGATATCACAGAATTCAACTATCTCTTATTTTAGGGTCAGTTCACTTATAAATAACAAAAATGATCAAAGATTATTGTGTATATTCCTTTGTTTTGTTTTTGACACAGGGTCTCTCTGTGTAGCCTTGGCTGTCCTGGAGTAGCTTTATAGAGCAGGCTGGACTTGAACTCACAGAGATCCACCTGCCTCTGCCTCCTCAAGTGCTAGGATTATAGGCATGCGCCACCTTGTTTAGCTTGAGTAAATATTCATTGTAAAAGCAGTGAGGGTTTATGTTCTAGAAATCGTGGCTAGTTTTGACTTGGACTGCCAAACTGCCAGACAAGAGCACTTGTCTTTGTGGGGGACCCAGGCTTGGTTCCCAGACCTAAGCGAAGCACACATCTGCCTGTACTCCAGTTCCATAGCTCTAATGTGCAATTCTGGTCTCTGCCAGCACAGTCATGCACAGTGCACGGGAATTATATGTTGTCTGTGTACATAGAAACATGCAGTCACTTACACATACTATAAAAATAAATGTTTTTTAAAACAGTTTAAAATGTTGATATTTCTATTATTTATTTTATTCAAAGTAGACTTTTTAATAGAATATATTCTGATAATGATTTCCCCTCCCCAAATCCTCTCAGCTCCATCTCATCTCCCCACACACCCAACTCCACGCCCTTTCTTTTTATTTCTTTTACTCCTGTATTTGCTGCATATTAGGGAAACAGATAACTAACTATTTACACCATCAATACACATTTGCTTTTATTTGAGTAACTGAAGCTTTGTAATGAAAAAAAAAAAAGCTGTTGATGTAATTTTTATCCCTCCTCCTCTTTTTTTCTGTTTGACAGATATTCCACCTAGTTCTGTGTGCCAGAAAAGGCTAAACATTAACTAGTTTTATTTCTAAAATAATGTCAGATGTTCATGTTTAAAAATCTTAAAAATATCATGCCCAACAAAATACTTCGCTCTGAAAGGATTCTTTATGCCTATAAATAAAACAAGTATATTTTTCTTAGGTTTCAGATTCCTTCAGTAGAGGGTCTTATATAAAATTTTAAAGAAAAATTTAATAGCTTAAAACCATTTGTGACCAAAGCACTCATCAGGTGTTGATGTCAGAATGTTACTACAAGATACGGGTATAACAAAATGACCAGGTTCTTTTATTTTTCCTTAAAAAAAAAAAAAAAAGACATTGCCTAGGACATTGCCTAGAAGTTTTATAATGGTCTGAAGGAAAGGTATTTTGCGCGCGCGTGTGTGTGTGTGTGTGTGTGTGTGTGTGCGCGCGCGCGCGCCTTAAACTCAATATTGTGAGTTGGAGTCAGCTGTTAAGAATTACTGAATTATCCAGGGCAAAATCTGGGGTATGGCTCACGTTACAGTGCGTTGCATATGAAAAGGGGTGAAAACTTTGCAGTGATTAAAAAGGCCTGTGGGATTGAACTTTTGCATTCCGGAGCAGCACATCAATAGAGAAGCTGCAGGTTCTCGAGTTCTCGCAGCAAACTCTGCCTGGAAATAGATGAAGTGTTTGTGAAGAAACATCCCAGGATGGCTCTAAAAAGAGTATAAAAAAAGTTCTTTCTGGTCCTGGTGGAATGGGAATTAAAGCTGACACAGGAAACAAATACCTAACAGTGTCAAGAATTTAAACACAACTAGATTTTAGCCAGGTCAGAAAGGAGAGTGGACACAGTCAGCTCTATCATTTTTCTCTCCTTCAGTATCTTTTGAAATAAGATTTTTTTGATGCCTCAGAAATGATTTCAATTAACCTTTATTGTGTTTCCTAGGTATTCTTGGTAGTCTGTGGAATACAGTGACAATCATCAAAGGCTGCTCTATGTGAACATTGTGTAATGTATTCAGCCTTCTTTCATTTCAACAATTTTCTCTTCCATTTCACATCCGTTCTCCCCTGAACCCATTCTTCTTCATAAAAGCAACTGACATCTAATTAAACACAATCAGTCAGTCAATAATTTAGGTTGTGTGGGTATTGTCAATTTAAATATGTTACCCAAGGTCAGTATGATGAAGAGATTACCCTGTTCACTCAAGCAAAATATTATTCTTTAGTGCCAGATGGAATAAATGTTGATAAAAGTTGTTAGAGAATTTGTATGTATTACAAGAAGGTGCTATATTTACCAGGGAAATTGTTTAGACACTGTAGTCTGGTTTTATGTCTGCCAATAACCAGAAGGGTATTTGTACATTTCACTCCAAAGAAAAATGCAGGGAGTCATATCTTGATTTTGATGTCAAGCTATTCAAAATGAATTGAAAATACGTATGTAAGAAAAATGAATTCTTATATTTTGCCTTACGCTAGTATTTAACTTTCAGCTAAGAAATTTGGTTGTGAATGAGAAGTAGACCTTTCTGTAACTGTGTTTTTATGATATTTAACCATACCATGAATGTTTTGTTTCTACTCAGATCTAGAGTGATAACTTTTTAAAACATTAACTTGAAGAAATAAAAACACTGATAAACTCAATTATTTGTCTATGTGTTATTCATTAAAAATCCAATTCAAATTACATGTTTGGAAAAACTATATCAGTTGAGATTTTAAACGCAAAATAACATTATTTATATGTATACTGTTTTTTTTAAGTTTTATAGTTATTGACAACCTTATAGCATATGGCAATAAAATAAACAGATTAATATATTTGTACATTAGACTCAAAATTTAAATAGTGTCGTGAAAAATCAACTTTCATAGAGATTTGTGTTGGTTTTCCAACAAATCAGTACAAGCACACACTCTGCAGATGCTTTAGGAAGACTCATTTACAAATTATGAGAAAGCCTTGAATTAGGGTAGGTGTTTTCTTTAATTAGGTTAGCTGTTTGTTTTGTTGTTGTTGTTCTGTTTAAGACACCTTTAAGAAAGTTTTGAGTGGCTTTGTGTGCAGTCTACACGTGTGAATGGTGTCTTGTCCTCATTTATTTTTGAATGGTGAACTTTATTTTAATGGTTTGTTTTAATTTAAATTCTTGAAGAATTTGTCTCACTTCACCATTTTTATGGGTTTGAAAACAGCATGAATTAGAAAGAGTAGCTGCTGATGGTTGGAACACACACACACGTGTGTGTGCACAGAAAGAGACAGAGAGACAGAGAGAGGCACAGAGAGGCACAGAAAGAGACAGAGACAGAGAGACAGAGAGAATACTCACTTAAGAGGTAGAGGATCTGTTTCCTTCGGAGTTTGCCAAAGCTTACATTCTTTGCTCAGTTTACTGCCTAGAAAGTTTCTAAGAACTGATTTTATAAATCAGTTAAAAGTCCTGTATCATATTAACAGTGGAAGAGGCAGAGATGACTTAGCAGGTAAAGCACTTGCCATGCAAGCTGGATAACCTGAGTTGGAACTCCAACTTATATAAAGGTGGAAGGAGTTTCTTTTCTTTTTTTTTTTTTTTAACAAAACAAATTTGTTGTATCACAACCATAGATTCTGAAAGGCTGCTATCAGTACATTAGTAGATGTACTGGTCGCTACTGTGGGTATCATCTGTCCCTTGCCTCTTTCACTTAGACAGGCTTTCTGGAACTCTTAGAGATCCTTAACTTCTGATGCATCATTCCAATCTCTGCCTTCACCATCACCTGAAGTTACAATATGTTAGAAATCTATAATGTCAACATTTCCAAGGACTCTATTCCCAAATAAACACATACTGTACAACACTGGGGATCGAGACACAAAAGACATACATTCTATAGGCTAGAACAGAAGGATCTCTAGAGAGGACTGGATTTACTATCTAGTCTAAATGATAAAGAAAACAGATCTTTTTACAAAACAAATGGAGGCATGCTTATTTTTATTTCTTTCACTTATTGGAATTCAATTTTTTCATTTTTTTCTGATTTTTTCCTTAGATTTTTTTTCTTAAAAAGCCACTATATTTTTCAGCAAGATGTACTTGTGTTATGCAATTTTAAATTTAGTCAGCTTGTATTTTTTTTTTTTTTTTTTTTTGAGTAGGAGATTTAGGAAGTATTCTACAGACTCTCTCAGGAAAAATAGAAGGTAGAAATAGCTATGGCTTTGGACTGAGCCTGAACTAGGCCTGGAGTTCCGGCTGTGCCTTTAAAGACTACAGGAATATAGGCACCTTTCCAGACATCATTCTCAGTTTTCTCATCTGTGATCTGAGGATAATCATACCTTGCTCTCCTGATGAAATGAGATACTTAATATATGTAGAATGTCTGACAGATGGTAGATGCTTATATTAGTATACAATATGCAAGACTCACTCACATCATGAATATAATATATAATATAATAGTGTAATATAATAGCATTACAATCCTGTGGTTATCTTTATTATCTCTAGTACACATTTGATAACTGATAATAAGGAACCAGAAAAGTGGGGAGGACAGTTATTTCCAACACAGGCTCAGAGTACTTCCATTTTCAGAGGGAATTCCTGAGTTCTAATGTGGGTAACTGAAACGGCACAGTGTCAGGATTCTCTGTGTTCTTTCCCAGTCATCTCCAGCAAGTCCTGCCTCTGGTAATTACCTCCATGGATGGGATGCAACCCATCGATGCAGTGCATCGATGAAATGGGGCAACAGCTCCAAGTGCAGTTCCTCAGTTCTCATGTAACAATATAAATCATGCTTGACTTGTAAATTATTCATTATATTTCAGGAGGCTAACATCACAAATATACTAAACCATCTTATCCATTCTATTTCAAGAACTGGAAACTATGGCCTTCAGTCTGGTAACTTAAACTTTTCAACTAATAATCTTAAAACTAAGAGGTACCATTTTCATAAATGATTAAATTACATATCCATAATTCAGTCATACCTTTATCTCTAAAGCAAATGTCTAACTTTTTTTTCTCTTTGCCTTTTCAGTGTAAGCACTTAACATTGTTCTGATTTTTTTTTTAATATTATAGCTTTTCAGTACATCTAATGTAAAAATCTAGCACATGTTGGCTGTTGTTAGGAGAATATGGCCCTATCACCCATATGTGAAAAAAAGCACAATAAAAGCACAGTGATTGTATATAAATAATAATAATAATAATAATAATAATAATAATAATAATAATAATAATAATAATAATAATAATTCCAGTACTCCTCCACATTTCCTAGTCTGGAAATGCTTGGCTCAGAGACATCTCCGTCTCAATACAAAGCATTCAATTATGTGATACTTCCTTTTAAACTTAGACATCTCATGACCACTTGCAAGAAATATTCCAAACACTTTACAGAAGAGCGCTTTTCTGTCTAGCACATTCCTTAACCCCTTGCATCCTCTGACTTTTTCAGTGTTGCAAGGTCCTGCAGCCCTCCCATATGCCTCCCTGCACCATGCTTCAGGCGTGTCACGTGTGAGTGCCTCTCTGTCTGTTGCTCCTGTGGCATTAGATGTCACTGAGATTCCACATCTGCTGTCTCTACTATTGCTTCTAGAAGAAACGCATTAGGGGCAGCCCCGATTTTATAGTTCAGTAATGCTTTCCTATGTTGGTTTAATCGTGTTTGTCTAGACATCTCTTGTGCTCTTGCTACATCTGTTTGTTTCCTTTAGAGCTGCTGCTCCCCTGAGTCTTACCTCTTGCAAATCTAAGGCTAACCAGCTCTATATAACAGGCAATAAAGCCGAGGACGAGTTTGCAGGTCTGCTGGTGATGGGATCCCAGATGTGTGACACACGCCCAGATGATCAGATGCTGCTTGTCAAACCCAGTGCCCAGTGCTTATGAATGCTTAGGAAAGAGGGCTACAAATGAAGATATAGCCTCAGCTGCCACCATACTCTTTATGGCTGTCTGTTTTTTTTTTGAGGTAAGGGTTTTGTTGTGTATCCTAGCTCAGTCTTAATTTCACTAGCCCAGGTCTGCTCTCAAATTCATGGTACTTTGCCTGCCTTGGCCTCGTGAGTGACTATAGGCATGTGGCACCATACCTGGCTGCTAAGACAAGTGTACAATGACTCTTGAGTGTCTTGCTTAGGTTTTGTCACCAAGTCATAAGAATGTCTTCCATTTTTTAATTTTTTTTTTCTCTGAGACCCGGATTCTCTGTGTAGTCCTGCTGTCTGGAACTTGCTTTGTAGGCCAGGCTGGCCTCAAACTCACAGAGATCTTCTGCCTCTGCCTCTCAAGTGCTGGATTTAATCTTGCTCCACCACCATGCAGCCTTAAATTAAATCTTTAAAGACTCAAACATTTTTAAGCCACTGTTTACTTATCAAAAACTGTATAAAATAACAGCATCTAAAATTATTAGACTTAGGTTTCTGGAACAATCTTTCAGCCTTCTTTATAGTGTACTCTTTGCAGGGTCTATACACAGTAAATGACTTTTCTTATACCTCTAATGTTATGATAGTCATAAGGTAGAAAATAGAAACCAAATTGGAATTAAGCTATAACCAGCTCCATGATCACTTCAGTGTGTGTGTGTGTGTGTGTGTGTGTGTGTGTGTGTGTGTGTGTGTCTGTGTGCAGTCTTGCTAGGCCACAGAGGAAGAGAAAGCAGCCAGTCCTGATAAGACTTGATAGGCTGGGGTCAGTTGGTAGGGGAGGAGGGCTCCCTCTTTCTGAGGGCTAGGGCAGGGAAACATGGTAGGAAGAGGGAGGGAGAATATGATGGGGATGAGATGAGGGAGGGGCTATGATTGAGAAGTAAAGTGAGTAAATTAAAAAAAATTAAACTAAAAGGTAAAATCTACCCTTTATATAAGGATGCTTCTCAGAATGCTTTGTTTACACCTAGCTTTTTAGGAACAATATGGGCCAGGTGCTCATGTTCAAGGACAGCTTGGTTAAACTCTGCAAGGACAAGTTTGCTTTTTCTGAAAGGAGATTCTCTGTGCGGTTCAGATGGCTAGCCCACACAGGCAGCCTTTAACATTTCACTGTGAATAGGAGGCCGGAAAGCTACCACACTTTAGTTTTCTCTGAACAAATGTCATTCATGCCACCAGCCTCTGGACTACAAATGGTAAGAGCAAGCCCTATCAGCATCATGCCTCTTCTTACGGTTTTAGAAATAAAGAACACAAAAAATTACTCTCACTTCTTTATTCATATTGATGACATGAGTAAACTCTGACAAAGTGGGATTGTGGCAGAGCCTTTGGAATCCCATTGTATCTCTTTGGTAGCATCCTAGATAGGTAACTGTTGCAGTCATCTGAGAAAAATTTGTCATATTTTGAATTGCCCTATATATAATTTTTCAAAGTCATGATAAAGGAAGAGCTAACATTTGTAAGTACTTCTGTTACCCAGGCACTAGACACACAATTCTCAAATATATGTAAATGCGTGCACACACACACACACACACACACACACACTCATCGAGTTATTCATTTGTTTACTCAACAATAGTTTGAGCTGATAAATAACCCTGGTGCTATTTTATAGTTACAGAAACAACTTCCTGAGACACATGCTTTAATATTAAAATATTCTAACCCCATTTATCCTCTTGGAGATGAAACACTGAAATGAGAGAACACAGGATCAGAAAGATAAACATTTTGATTATGGTTGCATAGCTAATGAGGAGGAAGCTGTGTGTTCCAACTCATCTATAGCATGAAGAGCATTGTTCTCTGTGTGTCTAGCCAGCACTACAGGGAAGTGATAAAATTACTTTATAATTTGCAAAAATCAAACCAAATAGTAGAATAAGAGCACCAAGGCTCTGAAGTTTACAAAAGATTGCACCAAATTTCTAAAAAGTAGTTCCGCAAAGAGTTTCAACCATACACTTTCTTTTTACAGATGAATTATTGAATCAAAACCTCCCGTAAGTTCAAATGAGAGGCTTGTCTCAGGTCAAATGCACATTAAGATAATCGCATATGTCATGTAATTTAGAGGATAGATGATTCCTCAAATGAGCAAATCAACACACATTTTAGAGGCACCAGGCACGTACTACTGAAACAAAGTTCTGTAGAGAAATATGAACATGCAATAATGGTTTCCTGAAGTTCCATTTAATGCTAACTCAAGATTCCTGTGCCCCAAGTTGCATTTCCCCATATTCTTAATAAAGAAACTCCAGCCATAAAGTTGTGTTTCATTCTGTCTTTAGTTCTTACTTCATTAAATACAAGCTGCTAACCGTAATTCTATTCCATTTGTCTTTTAGCTTCTGTCTTTTCTTGAGACTCTTATGCGAAGGGAATCAAAATTATGCTAATGGAAACATTCTCTGAGACAAAACACGATTGCTTCAATCATCAGAAAAATGATCAATGAGCAAATGTTAAATGCAACACATCAAATGCTCTTGGAAACCTGTCAGTGAGGATGTTTGGATATTGTACAAGTAGACTTGTACAAGACAAATAACATAAAATAAGAGACACCTTAATCAAAATAGCAAAGCATTTTATATCTCAAATGGTATAGATACTTAAGCTTTCTAATTTGTTATTCTCTAGCCCAAAAGTAATGTGTGGATCTTAATGACTAATTTTAATTTAAGAAAATTTCTCTTAGGAAAACGATCTCCCATCTGTTTATAGAAATAATCTTTTGCAAAGCCACGGAGGTCACCTCAGGTCAAAACCCATATCTAAGTTGGTCTAAACTTAGAGTAACTTAAAGAGTGTGTCAAATTGGGCTACTCTAACTATAAAATTACATCATATACATTTACAAAACCTCTTCTCAGATTTTTACATTTTTTTAAATGAAGGATTGGTTTTAAAGGCAAGGTTTGGGGAAGAAGGGCAACGTATTGGAATTCCAAAATGCATTCAACATTTGTTTATAATTCCATATCATTATGCTAGATTTAAGTTGTCAAACTAAGTTGATAGCAAACATTAAGTATAGAAATGTATACAGCAACAGGCCTTCTGCCAAATGAGGCAAACAAAGAACTCTTGTCAGAGGGTTACAAATTTGAAAGTTAAAGTTAAAGTTAAAGGCATGGTAATATTTGAGGGTAAAGTTTGTTCTTTGCAATGAAATGATTTTTTTTTTAAATTCCTTGCACTTTTGCAGTGTGACAGGATGAAAACATTCTGCCATGGGTTTCTTCTGCAAAATGATCTGTCTACAAAACCAGCACTGCCATGGGATTATTGTTTGCCTGTATTGAACATTACCTTGAGAAAAATCATGCTTTGGATAAAGTGTGAGAATTTTTACACTGCTTATCTTTCTGCTGCTGAATATACAGAAAACTGTTTGCATCTTTAGTCTAACTATTGGTTGAAGAAACGAAGCAAAAGCCATATGTTAACAGTCTCTTATTTATAGTCCTCAGGGTATTTCTCTCATTCACTTTAATAGCCAAGGATAAGACAGTTGGAGTTATGAAAGCATGTACCACATGAGTAGGACAAAAATATAACAATGACCCAGACCACAAAATGTTTATAAGTTACTTTCAGAGATAATTTATGAAATAATAATGTGAAAAAATTGGAATCATAAATACAAGAACAAGAAAGAACCATGAGCAGATTAAATGGCTTTGTATGATCTTTTAATGTCCAATGCTTGTCTGTGGCATGGGATTTGTATGAATAGAAACCATCTTTACTGAGAGATACTGAGATTTCAGCTTCAGAAGTTATTTTTCACCACATTGAAGAAAGATTTGATGTCTAGTTTTCCTTT
Source organism: Psammomys obesus (assembly GCF_907164565.1). Taxonomy (NCBI): domain Eukaryota; kingdom Metazoa; phylum Chordata; class Mammalia; order Rodentia; family Muridae; genus Psammomys; species Psammomys obesus. The sequence continues at coordinate 1,212,218 of NW_026594083.1, read as the reverse complement.
TTTTTTTTTCCTTAAAAATTTAGGATAGCAACATTAAAAAATCATAGCATGTAATAAATAAAAAAATACACATAGATTGCAGAAGTCTCTTAAATTTAAATCTATATTATTTTTGATGTCTTCATCTATTTCATGTGAATGCATAACCCAATGTATAATAGCCATAGGCTCACTGGCTAACTAGTCTAGCTGAAATGGAATTCAGCGAGAAACCCAGTCTACAAACAATATTACAAAGATGGAGAAGATAGAACACTCCCAACCTTGATCTCTGGCCTTTACATGTACACATGTAAGTATATTCTCAAGTAAACAAGTAGGAATATACAACACACACAAATCAACAAAAGAAAAGGACCATTTTTATTAATATTTTCACTGAAGGCTAATAAAAAGTCTACTGAGCACTTTTACTTTTGTGAGCATGTGTTATTGTTGTAGACAGGCACTCTGACAGTGTGACACCCTTGTTCTAGTGTAGCTTGGATTTAGTCCTTGTGAGTAGAATATGGTGAAAGGATACCATTGATCCTCCGCAAATGTCCCACGCTGTACTATATCCCAAGCCCCATCTTATGATTTTATTTTGAGATGTGCTAACTTCCTCAGGTTGGTTTTGAATTCTTCTTATAGCCTAGGCAGGCCTTGAACTTGAAATCCTCTTGCTTCAGCTTTCTGAGTATCTGGGATTCCAAGCCTACACCAATAGACCCATATTGGCAGATGCTATAAGGGGAAACTTGTGAGCAAAGCTCTAATAAAAACAGGCAACAATGCCTCAAGAGCTGCTAACAGCTGAGGAAGCATGCAATATAATGTTGGGATAACTTCAGGCCTGGCCTGTACTACAGTTGCAGGGTTATGGGAAACTCTGGGACAGGAACACTGCTGATCCACATCCAGACATTCTCCTCACAAGACTGTGAGATAATAAATGCCAAAAGATTTAAAAACGTGACTCACAATGCTGTGAGATAATAAATGTTTGTCAAAGGATTTAAAATTGTGCTCTCATGTGTTGTATGGCAGTAGGTAGCCAATATAGATTTCAGCACATGGAAGCAGAATGCTTCCCTGTTGGCAAAGTTTCATTTTCTTACTTTGAGAGAACACTCTGAACAAAAGGCAACTTGGGAAGGAAAGGGTTTATTTCATTTTATAGTTTTAGATCGTATTTATCGTTGAAGAAAGTCAGGGTGGGAACTCAAGGCAGGAACCCAAGAGAGGGTGGCTTGCTAGTGCATGCGGTGTAACCAGTGAACTCATAGCCAAAGTAGTACAGCGAGAAGCACATGGGCTATGGCTTACTACAACTTGCTGTTAGGCTTGCTCTGCTAGCTTTCTTAGACATCCCAGGCCCATCTACCTAGGAATAGTGTTCTGCAATGGACTAGCAGCCCCCAAACAATCATTAATGAAGATAATCTCCCACAGACATGGCCACAGGCCAAACTGGTCTCTGAACTCCTTAACTGATGCTCTCTCCAACGAGTCTAGGCCCTGTCAAGTTAATTAGTTTAACCAGAACACCTACCAACCAGTTAAAAGTGTGGATATAGCTACAGAGCTAGGAAGTGTGATGTTGGAAGACTGCCTGGGAGACCAACAGCCACTCCTGAACCACCCTGAAGAGATTTTTAGCACTCTGGACTCTGAGTTGCTAGCAAGGGTTCAAGAGAAAATGAGGCGTCATTGGAGAAAGGCAAGGGAGATTCTTTGCATAGGTGAAATGTAGCAAGAACATGAGACTTTCAGCTGCATTAATGCGAAAGTCAAGCATGCATGAAGACATCTCCTGTGTGAGGTCGCTTAGAGTTCCAACAACAGTCAGTGCTCAGGTGCTACTTGGTGTTTTCTCTTTGTTTCTTTTCTTGTTGTTTTCGTGTGGATGTTTGTAGTAAAAATGTGAGGAAAAAAAAAAAAACCCACAACCTTTCAAAATGGTGCCAGAAGTTTTGGAAATGCTCAGCCTTTCCCTATAGCAAATGATCTGAAGTACCTTCTGATTACAGATGATAACTAGGGCCTGGTGAGGAAATGTGGTCTAGAGAAAGAGCAGACAACTTGATGTCATCTCTCTTGTTAATATATGAGAAGGACTGAAGCCACAGAAGCCACAAGATTAGCAGTGCTCTTTGCTTAAATTCCCCAAGTTCTGGAGCAATTTGTCATACAGCAGCAGCAGATAAAGTAAACAAAACAAAACAAAGCAAACAGAGCACTGTTAGCACTGCCACTATGTCACCGTAGAAACACATGACATTACTACCTTGTCAAAACCTGGGAAGATCAGTCAGAGCACAGTGTTCTTTATGTCCCTTTCTTTCTCTCTAACACATGACATTACTACCTTGTCAATACCTGGGAAGATCAGTCAGAACACAGTGTTCTTTATGTCCCTTTCTTTCTCACTGACCAAGCAATTCTCTTGGCACTTGCTATGGGCTTTCTTGCCACGTGCTTCTCACGGAGTCCTAAGTGAACACCACAGGTACCTGAGCACCCGGAGAAGTGTGCATAATCACCCTGATTTTCCATCTATGACCATTAACTTTATCTGTCTGTCTATCATCCATCTTCTATCATTTATTTATGTGTATGTATCAGGTAGGCAGACGGACAAACACACACACAGAGCACATACGACCATAAGCATGTGGAACACATGTTAGCACGTGTATGTGGAAGGCAGAAGACAACATGCAGGAGTCAATTCTCTCCTTCCACCTTGTGGGTCCTAGGCATTAAACTCAGCTCACTGGGCCTCGTGATAAGATCCTTTACCCCGTGAGCCATCCCAGAGGCCAGTGCAGTCCTCTGCCTTCACACCTCCCAGTCTTTCTCCATTACTCTTACACTCCGATGATTCCTGATTTTTACTGCAAGGAGAAAATTGTTGCAAGTAGCACAAACATTTCACTAATAGCTATGAATACAGATCTGAATGGTTAATTTTCAGTATCTACTTGACTGGACTTAAAACCACCTAAGAAATACATATCTGGACATGTCTGTGAGGATATTTAAAGGACAGATTTAAAGGAAAAAAAAAAACACCCTTAATTCAGGTGGCACAATTCCACAGGCTGGATTCCTGGGCTGAATACAAACGAAGATGAGAGTTAAGTGCTAATTATTCATCTTTCTATGTTTCACAGCGGTTACGACGGGACAGACACATCACACTCATGACATCATGCCTCCTCACCATGATGCACTTTATCCTCTTAAACTATGAACCAAAATAGTCTTTTAATTAATTAATTAATTAATTAATTAGTACAATATATTCACTTTGTATCCCTTCTGCAGCTCCCTCCCTCTTCTCCTCCCAGTCCCATCCACTCTCCCTCTTCTCCTCCTATGACCTTTCCCTAGTCTTTTTAAAGTTGCCTTTGTCAGGTGTTTTGTCATAGAATGAGAGAAAGTATCAAAAACACACCTATAAACCTACCTGTGTCAATGTTCTGTACTCTGCCTTTGTTCTGACCATAGGCTACTACTCCTTGTACCTAAGTTGAAAAGATCTCTATTTAACTAGCAGATTTTCCTGAAAAGGGCCAGATAGCAAGCATTTTAGTGCTCATGGGTCAAATGGATTCAATTGCATCTGTGCAACCCTGTCACCAAGCCATGAAAAGAGCTCTAGAGCAGATGGATGCAGCTGTGTTCCTGTTTACAAAAAGCTCATGAATGGGCAGTGCTTTGCCCCCTCTAACTCAAGATCTGTGGCCTGACACATGTTCTCACCCTTACTCTCTCCTCTCCTCTCCTCTGAGTTAGTTTCTTTCTCTTTTGTTCAAAACAAGCACCCTTCTATCTTTAAAAGCTGTGGCCTATTGTAGCTGTTCTCCTCAAATTATTTTGCTTGTTCTCTTTCTCATTTTCTCTCTCTGTCTCTGTCTCTGTCTCTCTTTCTTCCTGAGACAGAGTTTCTATGTGTCGTCTTGGCTATCTTGGAACTCACTCTGTAGACCACGTTGGCCTTAAGCTCACAGAGATCAGCCTGACTCTGCCTCCTTAGTTCTGGGATTAAAGGAGTGTAACACCACACCCAGCTCCATTTCACTCTTCTTATAATCCAAATTTTCTTTTGATTTGTCTTTAACATCACCTCCCAAAGCTCTAGCTGTCACTACTTCAAAAAATTACGTAATTTCACCAGTGACTATCATAGTACTAAATAGAATGAAAATTTTCAATCCTCATTTTATTTTTATCCTTTTTAGAAAAAAATGTTTTACTGTTTGTAAAACTCTCTGTATGCACATGGGTGTTTGTGCATGCAGATATATGTGACTGTGTGTATATGAGTACAGGTTTCTTCAGAGGCCAGAAGATGGAGTAGGCTTCCTGAGAGCTGGAGTTACTAATAGTTGTGAGCCACCTGAGTCCTTTGTGAAACTATTGCCTGCCCTTAAATGCTCTTAAATGCTAACCCATCCCTGCAGCTCTGCTACTTCAATCTGAATACAGTTCCTCCTCTTTAAACATAACATCCACTTACTTTCCAAGATACTCCCTGCTCTTCTATGTCTTTTATAGGTGTTTATCAGCTCCAAGGGGCAATTGTAGAACATTCAGGAATTTTTGAGTCAAAAATTAAACAATTTTTTCAATATATACCATAAGGTTTTTATTTATATTCCTCCAGTTCCCCTGGCTTCTCACATGATCTTACCTTTCCTGCAGAAAACTTTGTTTCAGCCACATACACTGTCATATGTTATCTTTTCACTTGCTTGTTGCAGAAGATTCCTAATGGCTTTAATCTAATCTAACAAGTCTCTCTTATTTGCGCAAGTCCGTTGCTCTGCTAGAGTCCAGTCTTCATATAAGCAAGATCTACTTTAGAAATAAACCAAATTATGTGATTTTTTTTTCAGAAACCTTCCTCTACAGAATTATCTCATTCCAAATAAAAGCAAGACATGCTCAAAAGGATAGAATTCATGACTCACACAGTAAACCTAGTCATCCACTGTTGGCTGGTGATGTCTTGGATCCAAAGGGAAAAGCCTACTACTGCAATTTTCCTAAACCAGTTTGTGTTTATACTCACAAATAGGTGTAGTTTTCATGCCCCACACCACTCCCAAAATAGCTTCTTTTTGAAGCAGATGGAGAACATTATAAAAATCCACAACTGGTAAAATTCAGACAGCAACTGACTGTAGGTGCTGATAAATCTCCAATTGATAAGTCTGCAATGCAAGCCTTACACAGTAAGTCTTAGGGAGCATTCTCAGAAGAGGAAGCTGTTGGGAGCCTTGGAGGAGCAACAGCAAAATAGCTCTAGAACTCATGAAATGCAGCCCACCAGTTAGCAGAGCCATGATGGGTGTGTCTTGGCATGGCATGCCCCCCAAAACTATGTGTCCTGAGGACTTTTTGCTGTTATGAAGCTTGCTCTGCTTGTTATCCTTGCAGGCCTCATAATACAAAAATTGTGTGAAAACTCTAAGGAGGCATCCAGCCCCGGACTGGGCAGCATATCGGGCACATACAAATAACAATACTTGATCTCTTTCAGGCGTTGTTGCTGGAGCAGATTAATGATTCAGCCATCACCCTTGAAAAGAACCTGCAGATGTAAATTGTTAGCAATGGCCAACGCCCCTAGAAAGTATTCAGAAAAACAGATGTTTAACAAGGTTAAGTAAAGATATTTCGCTTAGCGGCTCTGATGTAGACAACAATTTGAAGTTCAGAAAAGTATACTCTCAGTAGTAAAGCCAGGGACTTGTTGAGGTTGGTGAATGAGAACAATAACCCAGTTAGCTGACATGAGTCTCTCACTGAAGCTGAGCTTGAAGGTGATTAATTTCTTATATCCATTTTTGCCTCAACTTCCTGTTATAATTTAATAAAAATTATTAATGAGTAGGTGCATACCTTAAAGATTTAAAATAGAAATGGCTGATTATTTTTATGAAAAAAATAAAGTTTAAAATTCTTTTAAGATCTTTATAAGATTACTTTTTAAGATAATAGATTTTTTTTTTTCTTATCTGCAAACTGCAGCCTGGCAGCAAAGAAAAGCTAGCTGAGAAATTACCTTGTCTACTCACTTTGTTAATATATAAACAGATTGCTTTGTTACAAATGTATATGGGTTCTTGGAAATAACTTTTCTTTCATATTTGTTTTCTACCCATAATACAGAAAACATTTGATCACATGAAGGTGTTGGGGAACATGTTTTTCTTACGTATACTCTTTGTAATCGTTCACATTAAGAAAAATAGAATGGAACCACATTGTGATTTTTGTAGTGCTTGAAAGATTTTGCTGGGATATGTAAGCTGTGTGAAAAAGAGTAAAAATATGGTTTGGAACTTGATCCTTGGAGTTTGTACCATCCACCAAAGTGTATATATAGGGTGGTTTGGACTGCACTCTTTGGAGTTTGTTCATTCAGCAAGATGTGTGTTTTGTGTATGTATGTGAGGTTGGGTTGGAGCTCACTCTCTGGAGTTTGCTCCATCCACCTGATAAGTGAATGTGTATGTATGTATGTGTGTATGTATGTGCAAAAAAGAAGCCTGTAAGAGAAGCTAAATAAAGAAAAGTAAAGAAAGAAGCTTGTTGAAACCTACCTGCTGGAGTCTGACTTCATCATCAAGAGTAAGTGTGTGTGTTTTTTTCTCTCTTTTCTTTTCTTTTTAGATATTTGCCACAACCAGTGGAGCCTGCTATGAGCCAAAGCCTTAGCCCTCCGCCAGGAAGCTATCATCACCGGCCCCCTCTGCCAGCAGTTTAAGTCTAGTCCCTTAATTTGCCACTACCAGTGGAAGCCACGGTAGCCATCAGTTCTGGACCTGGAAAATTACCCTCAGAAAAAGTCTGCCTGGTCAACAGCCAGTCAGGCACGCAGCTGGGGGATCTACACCGTGCCTCAGTTGAGTGTCTTTCCCAAGGAGCAGAATGATTGTAAGAGTTAGAGAATCAGGACATCTGCTGTGAGATAATGGAAGGGAAGATACGTCCATGAAATCTCAACTACATGGTTACCTAAATAAGACCCGTGCAATGACAGCACCAGTTGACATATCAATGTGGATGGGTGAGCTCTCACAAAAAGCTTCTATAGTGATGAATCCTGAGAGGTTATCCAGTTCCAAATGGTCAAACCCAAACACATACACATAAGAACAGTAACAGGACTCAGTAGGTTGTATTTATGTATACATTATATATACAAGTATAGATATGACAATGATTAAAGAAGAGATCATGAATTTAAATGGGAGTTGTGGGGGCATGAGAAGAGTTGGGTGGAAGTAATGTAAATATAGAACTAATACAGGAAATTCTAAAAAAAGATTTAAAAATTCATTGTACAAAATTTTCAAAGAACTGCTAAAATGGAAAAAAAAAACAAAACTAAGTCAATGTGTTTATGAATTGTACTTACATACTAAAATAATAAACAAAAGCCTAGAAGTAACTACTGTGCATGTCAAAACAGCACTGACTATGGTTGACTGGAGGTGTATGTGACTATAGGATGATATGGAAGGTCTCTGGAAATGAATTGAACATCATGTTTTCTTCACTGAGTAACATGTCTTTCTTATACTTCATAAGTTATGTGTATGTTTTAAGTGACTGTATCTACATTTCAGCTTAAGAGGTCAGAGACCCACTATTCTGGGACTTTGAATCAAATTATGAAATACGAATTGAAAATCCCTTCGTAGTGAGAGCATTCTCAATGTCATGGATATTTAAAATAGAGATGTGACTATTGAAAATTGCCCAAGTATTCCTCTTTGACATAAAAAGAATGTCTTGCAGTTAACCGTTCTATGGAGATTGGATTTATTACTGGGAATGCAAGCAGGAGTTCCCATCACGCTCCCTTTCTTTGTTCCCTTTACCATGATAATGAGCTTTTGGGAGACACTTGAAGCTTACAGTAGATTACACTTGAAGGAATATTATTCAAGAAGATGCAAGGCAGAAGGGCTATTTGAAAGGGAGGCTAGCATGCCTAGGAAGCCTGTAATCATTCTCAGCAGATAGCTGATTATTTGGCAGGAATGTTTGACAGACACGTTTCTCCCAAGTTGCATGGTGAAGATGGACTTCAAGCATGACAAAGAACAGCAAGTGGTAGGGAAACAGTTAACTCCAGAGCTTTTATGATTACTTAAATATTGCCAGGAAGCACATGAGAGCCTCCCAGAGCTGACTAGATATTCTTACAAAAAAAAAAAAAAAAGCCCTGCTTTCATTGATGTAAATTACAAGCCTTTCATCAGAGGGGGACAAAAAGGTGAATGTACAAGGCAAGATAATACAGTTGATTTTCATTTCAAATGCTCGGCAAGACGGTATCATTTTCCTGGTTACAAAGACACTTGGTCATGATTTCAGGGAGCCAGCAGAGTACACAATACTTGTATAAGAAGATGTGAGTTATCTGCCACAAGTAGGTCCCTTAGTGAGTGCTAAACTCTACAGAAACTATCTCCAGGCTGAGAAAACCCAGTCAGCGCTGTAACATTAGGTTTGTTTTTTAGTTTGGTAAATTTCCCACAGGGAAATTTAAATCTCATGACTTAATGGTGCTTTTAGTGAGTAATTATTTATGAAGCTAGTTTCATACTTATTTCATAGGATAGAGAAATTACACCAAGTTTAAAACACAGAGAGAAAGTAAAGTCCAATTTCAAAGTAGATGACAGTAGACTTCTTACTCAGCTGCTTGTAATGTAATTACTTTCCATTAAACAAGAGGAATAAGCTATGTACGTAAGTCAGGCCACTGATCCCAAATCCCAGGGCTCATCCTCATTTCTATCAATCAGCAACGGTTTAAGGGTTGTATTTTCTCATTTTCATCACTCATTGCATTCTTGGATCTACACTGATAGCTCCTTTTACCTATCATGCCTTTAGCTCCTCCCTTTATGATCTGCATTTATGCTTGCTCTCTAGTCAGTTTTTCAGGGTATTTGCTATTTATGGTTATTAAATGATTTTCTATGGCTCTCGAATTAAGATCAACACTCTATGTATGTTGTATGTTTCTATACGTGTGCAAGTGCACACACCCGTGAGTGCGTGTGTTGAGGGGAGGGCTCTACCCTGGGTGTCTTCCTCTCCCTCCATCTTATTTTTAGACACAGGGTCACTTCACTGAATCAAGAACTCATGATTTCGTCTAGACAGGTGGCTAAGTGAACTCTTGAGATCTCCTTGCCTTCTCCTTATAACTTTGGTGTTATAGACTCAAATGTGTCACCATCAGATATCATATTGTATAATATCATATCATATCATCATATCATAGAATAATTGAGTTGTGTTAACTCTGTTCTTAAGTTTCTTTAGAAGGTTTGTACGTTAACTAGTGTGTTTGTCATGTACAAAAGTTTGATGTCATGTTTCAAAGTGCACTAATTCATATTGCATACTTCTTTATCATGTTGGTTTTACTCTTTAATTTTTGTACTTCTATATAGTAACTACAAATCTCGCTGGCAATTTATTTTCCCTTGATTTCTACAATTAAAATAGAAAATATTATTTGGGGCAGAAGAGATAGCTCACTAGTTAAGATGAAGTCCTCTTCTTACAGAAGACCTGAGTTTGGTTCCCAGCACCCACATCAGGCAGCTCAAAGCCACCTGTAGCACTGTATGCCTCTGGCCTTCCTGGAGACTTGAACTCATGTGTACATAACTTATATACATAATTTAATAATCATAACAATTATTATTTTTAAATAGGAAATATTATAGCTCCAGCTACTCCCACTAACTTTTCATTACCTCACTGTGTTTGATTTATTCATGTATGTATATGGTTTTTATGGCCAATTCTTTTAAATGTGTATCTTGTATATGCCTTTATTTAGGGGGATTTTCTTATGAGATTTAATCTTTTATTAATTAATGTATTAATTTTATTATTGGTTATTAAGTAATCATTTAATTAATTTCAATGATATTGTGACAATTTCTCAGCTTTTTATTCATATCTTAATACTGAACAGTTGTAGCATGTCTCCTAAACTTAACCTAACCACTCTGGTTTCTGAGTTCCGTTGCATTCTATGCAGCAGAGTTTTGGTAAAATGTTTGTTAATGAAAGAATATATTGATATTTCATTTATTTCTTAAATATGTAAGTAAATTGGTTAAAGAAAATTCAGAACTACCCGTCTGTTCTCAAAGACATTTCATGCTTTCCCATCTTCATGTTCTGCTCAAAATTTCCTCTTTTTTGTCAACAACCTGAAAACTTGTACATTCTCTCCAAAGAGATGTCTCTTATGCAAGGGTTTCACTCCTCAACTAAGGAAAGAAGTTAGTCAACATGTATGTCAGTTTACAACTGTGAGTTTAAAAGTACTGAGGAGCTTGTTGCTAACATTTACAAATAAATATTTTAAATATTAATATTTATTATCTTTGGTGTGTGTACTTGTAAATGTGTGAAAAATGAAGTAATTGTGCCATAATAGCCCCGTTGTCTCTACTTATGATCCTTGCTTATAATCTAGTTGTAGTGGCTGAAGAAATGGCTTAGTGATTAAGAGCACTAGCTGCTAAGTTCAGTCAACCAAATCGATAGAATGTGCTTTACAATTGCCTGTAACTCCAGTCCTTGGGAATAGAACGCCCTCTTCTGGACTCAGAAAGCACCTGCACACCTGAGGAACACATACATTCAGACAGGAACACACACACACACACACACACACACACACACACACAACTTAAAACATTTTTAAAAATTTAGTTGTAATTCACCTCAGTACACACCACTTCTTTGTCATTAGAGACCATCATATTTCTGTGTGGCTCCTGGAAATATTTATAGTTTTGGGATGTGGATGAGGGACATTTTTTTTGAAGCTCAGTGTTGTGGATTGTTGTTGGCTTAGGCCACAGAATGAGATGTTTACGTATCTCCTTCCACTTGCAGCCATCAGGTCACCAGACGTGCAAGAATAAACTAGTAAACTAATAAACGTTAAGCTACAGGCAGCTATATTTTAACTGAGTTACATTGTTAACCGTAGCTTGTTACAATTTTATAATTCATCAAGACACGGAATTATAGAAGTAACATGATGTCATATACATATTTAATATAAAAATAAAAATTTAATAATAATAAAAAAATAATAAAATTGGTCTAAATCTGTTTTGTGTGTTACCACACGTATTTGTTAACACAGTAATTGCTTAAGCAGTATAACCTGAAAGAATGAGTCTGTGGGTGAGAAGTGCATGGTTGATGAAAATTGAATGTCCATCACTACAATTAGATTATCACACAAACTATTGAACGCTGCGAGTGTAAGAACCTAGACTGTTGCTACAGTCATTATACTGTGATGGCTTTGTGCAGAAAGCCAGCACCCAGATGCTGAATACACAGTATAATTCTCAGTCTCACTTGTTTTGGGGAAAAGGAATAGAATTGGTTTTCAGGTAAATTAAAAATTCTTAGTTTTTATATATGTAACATTTGTTATTTAATTAGAAGCAAAGTAATATAAATTGATGTGTGGGTTATTAGAATATGAGTCACTATTTGCTTAGCTTTTATTTCCTGGTTAGAGCTAGTATCGTATTTGCGTGAATTCACAGTATTGATAAATGCTGGGTGACTGAAGAGTTGCTAAGGTTCAGCTTCATGGGAACACTCCTAAGTAGGCTATGTGAGCTGTCAAGAAGAAATAATGGATGAAATCTTACAACCGCAGTTTCAGGACCTATATAGTTTCATTTCCCAATTAGCTGGAGACAGTGCTCATTCCTCAGGACAGTGCCATAGGGAGGGAGCCTTTCATCCACCACACAAACTTTGATACTGGCTGAGATTATGGACAACACTGAAAGAAGGTAATCAATATGCAGGCAGAGCATACATTAAAAAAAATATGATCTCAGTTGACGCGGCCACTCTCTAGAGAGCTTTATAAAAGAGAACAAAGAGAATAGTTCTTAGCATTCAAAAGCATAGTTCGCTTTCTCTCGGCTCACCCTGCCTGCACACGTTTTAATGCTTCTCACAAGATGAGCATCCAAATGTGAGAGAAAGCCAGTGGATGCGACAGTATGTCGCTCCTGGTCAGTGCATGATGACATTCTGTGAGGGTCTACCCTGAGTATCATGCAGCTCTTTCTTTGCTACAGCAGGATACTACGAATGCAGGAGCAGTAAGAATAAAAATAATAGTAATATTTTTCTTCTCAGAAATAGATGCCAAAGGATTCTGTGAAAATGTTTCCACACAATTACACAGATATCCTTGTTCAACAATTACTCATCAAATATAGATTCATTGTTCCTTGGTTACTTGTGAAAATTTTGTCTTTTAGAACAAAGGATATATTTTAGGAAGAGAATGACAAAATATATTTTTGAGATCTTTATCAGGTTAAGAAATGAAAAACCATATACTCTTTCTTTTCATCAAGCTTTGAATTGAAAGTCCCTAATTCACCTGTCTGCCATCCTTCCTTTTGTTTCAAAGTGTCTTGGCTTCCAGCTTTGGTAAAGAAAAATTATTATGCTTAGAAAAAGTAGTGGGTAAATATGCATATATGTAGATGGGGGTTTTTTGAATGAAGACAAATGGACATGAACATCCTCCTGTTTTGAGACAGATTCTTTGAATCTGTAGCCTAAAAAGCTTACATTGTATCCAAGGTTTTCTTTAAATTTTCCACCAATCTCTTGTCTTAGTCTATCAAATGTTTGAATTTCAGATGTAGTCATCATGCCTAGGTGAACAAGAGTAGTTTTTGAAGTTCAAAATAGATACTTTACTATGTGAAATTGACATTGAAAAATGTGCATGTTTTTGTTATTTTCTCATTATTTATTGAATAATACAAAAAGTAGGTTAGTTCAAATAAAAACGATGTTTTCAAATATAAGAATGATAGAAGTCAATACTTAAACATTTTATGACCTATTTGCCACAAGTGAAAATCACACTTAAGATGGGGAGGGTGGTGCACACCTGTAATCCCAGCACTCAGGGAGGCAGAGGCAGGCCTGTCGCTGAGAGTCTGAGGCCAGCCTTGTCTACAAAGCGAGCCCAGAACCCCCAAGTCTACACAGAGAAACCCTGTCTCGAAAAACAAAAAAAAAAAAAAAAAACAAAACAAAACAAAATCACAGCTAAAAAGAATAATTTAGTTTAAAATTATCTTCATGCAATACAAATAAATGTTACTGCGGAAAAGCAATCAAAAGCTTATCCTGAGTGTGGTAACCCAGACCCAGAAAGACAAGCATGGTATGACATAAGTGGATATCAGCTGTAAAGTAAAAGACAATCATACATTGGCCCAGACTAAGAAGGAGGGTGTAAGGCGGGGGCGGGGGTGGGTGCGGTGGGGTGGGACGAGAGGAGTGGGGAGGCAGGGTGGCGGGGAAGATCTTCCAGGACAGGGAAATAGAATATATTTCACAGGTGGACTGGTGGTGGGTGGGATTGGGAAAGTAGGAATCAGGTAGTGGGGAGGGAGGGACAAAATACTGGGAGAAATGACTGGAATTGGGAGGCATTTTGGGAGCAGGCAGAAACCTTGTTCAGTGGAAACTCCATGGAATATATGAAAGTAATCCTAGAAAAGACTCCTAGTGACAGGGAACACGGAGCCTGAACTGGTCATCTTCTGTAGCCAGACAAGGCCTCGAGGGGAGGTAATGAATGGGACACCATTCCAGACACAAAACTTCCTACCTACAGTTTGTCATGCCTGCAGAGTGTGCTGGGACGGGGGCCTAGCAGAATTGCCATCAAAGAAGCCAGAGAGACTTCATCCGGCAACTGATGGGAGCAGATGTAGAGTCCCACAGCCAAACATTAGGTAATACTGCTAAGGAGGGGGAGGAAGGATTAGAGGAACCAAAGGGGTCAGAGACACAGCGTGAGAACACGGCCCACAGAATCAACTGACAGGGGTGCATGGGGACTGGAGAGATCGGGGAACCTGTAATGGGTCTGACCTAGGGCCTTTCCAAGTGTGAGGAGTAGCTCGGTATTCTTGTGGAAATTTTAACATGTCCCCAACTCTTTTGCCTACTTGTGGGACCCCGTTCCTCCTACTGGGCTGCCTTGTCCAGCCTTGATGTGATTGATGGTACGTTCCCAGTCTTATTGAGAGGAGGAGAGGCTCCAGGGAGGGGAAGGGAGGGGAAGCTGCGGTTGGGATGTAACATATGTGAGGAGAATACAAGGAACTATCTCAAACATTCTGGAAGTGCGCTAGTGGCCAAGGAGGACTTACTCTGATTTGGAAGATGCCGTTTACGGATTCCATTTTAGTGGTTTGAACACGGTTTCTGTCAACTTTACATCCATTTTCACAATCAGCATCGTGTCCTGTTAAACGTTTGCGCAGGAAAATGTGGCTCTGCTGCAGGTGATGTGGGTATGTGTAGAGGGGCTCTCTGAGGGATGCTGACCCACACACATATTGACACTATCGTACCGCTGAGCAAGCAAGTATGAACTTACAGGAAAAGAATCCTTTGCGATTCTGATTAATTGATACGTAATCATGTTTCAAACCAGCTTTATAGTAGTGTGGGAAGGTGAGAGGGCAACATGGCTACGGCAAAGTGGTTACAAATATGAATCTTTGCTGTAGGCTAGAACAGGAGCAGCAAAGGCGATTTTCTGAGGTTATACTTGGTGATGTTGTGTAAAGTAGGTGGACGACGGCAGATTCCGTCCTACTTTACACGTGCTTCTCAGTGGAACACAGGGACAGCTATGGTGGTATGTTGGCGGGGTGCCTAGGGTCTGCTAAGTAAAGAAAAGTCTACAGCTGAAGAATTACAGATCACCCGAAAGTCGGTTTTGGAGTTAATAGGATTTCTCCAGGAATTCTTAGATTATCTAATAATTGAGGTTAGAAGTTTTTACTGCATTCTATCACTCCAGGGACTATAACATTTGGAACAAGGCAGTATCTCTTTCACTTTCATGATAGTCTCATATTCTAAAATCGCAAATTCAAAATGCAAGAAATAAAAAAGTAGTTTTGGGTATCATTAGAAATATATATATATATTCATTTGTGCTGCACAAAAGGCAGGGTATGCAATGGTTAGGACTACCCTTAGTTAGCTTTCCTAACGCAATCTCTCCATGCCTTAGCTTCCAGTGTTTACAACTGTATCGTAGTATCAATTTAATAATGTTAGTATGAGAATAAATGCATTCCTATCTCTATCTCTATCTCTATCTATCTATCTTTCTATCTATCTATCTATCTATCTATCTATCTATCTATCTATCTATCTATCTATCTTTCTATCTATCTGGGGATGGTGGTAGAATATGCTTGAGACCTCAGAGTTCTGGAATCTGAGGCAGGAGGAATGACTAGAGCTTGAATCAAGGCTGTATGACATGATGAGTTTCAAGACACCCAGAGGTAAAGGGTGAAGCCTTGTCTCAAAAAAAAAAAAAAAAAAGCAACTACAAAAATCTTATCATTGTGCATAGACTATGTAAATATTATTATTAAGGTAAAACAAATGAATACACATATGAAATGTATATGCAAATATTAAAATGTACATTATGCCTTGTATTACCTTTCTTTACAATATAGATAAACTCATAAATGCAAATTGTTTCTCTTGAGACAGCATGAAAGACATATTATGATAATAAATGAAATGGGTTATTAATATAATACATGATTATATTCCTATAAGTCTCGGCAGTGCATTTACCAAACAAAGGAAGGTCTAAGTGTCTTATGAAAATGGTAAATTACAATACAAAAGTACAATTATACTCACATAACACTTGTAATGTAGTATAATACCTAGTTTTATATGCTTTCCCAATGCATCAGGAGTTATTGCTAGAGCAGAAGTGAGGTAAAAATGTGATGTTTGCAGCATGCCATGTTGACAGGACACTTGCTCAGACTGGGAAAATGAGGAGCAAATGGTAGGATGTCTAAGAAAGAAGAGTTTGTGGGATATGAAAAATATTCAAGCACAGGGGTATCTGATGTAAGAGGCTGTAGTAAGAGACAGGAGTTCCTTTGTCTCTGAAAGAATCTAAACAAAAGGCTTCATTAGATAATAATACTGTGAAGTAGGATTCAGATTTAGAGTAGAGTATTGGAAAATATGATTTAAAATTTTTTTTAAATTATTAATTTATGAATATATGTGATATACATATTTATAATATACCTAGGAAAGTGTTTTTGTCTTTTTAATTACCAAATACTTAACTGGCAAAGGTTGCATATATTCAGAGGAGAAAATGTGCTGATTTGAATAGTTTCTAAACTGTGTACTGATTACCATACTCAAATTGATTCACACAGCCTCCACATTCCAGCTGCATTTGGGTTTCTCAGAGTGTTTCCAACTTCTAGTTGAAGTATGTTCCTTTTGGCTAAACCACCATTACCTTCTTCCCCAGCCTGTTACTACATTTCTACTCTGTACTTCTAAGATGGTTGACTTTTAAAACTCTTCCCAAGTCAGAATTTAATGAAATACATAAGGATTAAAGCGAAATCATTAAGGAAAAACAGTAGAGGATTATTTTTTACACAGTTTTTCAAAACAATCCCCTATGATACAAATATTTGCATATATGGCACCTAGACATGGACATATGTGTGGATAGACATAGAGAATGGTTCTGTATACATATTATATTGTTATTGAACACATGTTATATTTAAGAAAAAGATACTTTAGAAATTAATGTGCACATTTTTGTTACTTTCCTACTTTGTAAAGGAAAATAATTCTTACATGCATTACTGAATCACCAAGCAAAGAAGAATACAACTGTTTGATCAACCACTTAACAAAAAGCATGTCTTAAATTCTAAGATGTATTTCATTTGTTATGTGTCACATACGTTTGGAGTTTAAAGACAAAAGCCAGAAAGCTTAAAGTGTCATGGGTACAGGCGTGGAAAGTATGTCATTTTCTGAAAGCTTTGTCCTTGTCCAGGGTCCTGCACGCTGCATGTCTATGTTCTCTATGCACTGACCCCAAATGGCCATGACAAGTAGATGAGGGGTGAAATTCTCGAGTGCAGTGTCTGGCAAGTGGTACTTAGTGATTGTGGTTACTAGTGCTGAACTGTAAGTACCAGGCTATAACATGAGTTAGTCCGCAATTTCTGTAAGCAATCCGACTGAATGAGGGCTACATATCTCTGTGATTCTATATATGCACTTCTGCTTTTACAAATCACAAAAACAGCAGGCCAATCAGATTATGTCAGAGGCAGTCCTCTTCCCATTACTGTGTAACCCACTTGGAAACTGAACTGCCATGGGCTACATCTGTGCAGGAGTTCTAGGTTATCTCCATGAATAGTCCTTGGTTGGAGTATGAGTCTCTGGGAAGTTCCCTGTTTTCAAATTTTCTTGTTCTGTTGCTCTCCTTGTGGAGTTCCTGTCCTCTCCAGCTCTTTGATCACCTTCCCCTGAGGGGGGAGCAGCCTTACCAGGCCACAGAAGATGACAATGCAGCCACTTCTGATGAGAACTGATAGTCTAAGATCAGAAAGAAGGAGAGGAAGACCTCCCCTATCAGTGGACTTGGGGAGGGGCATGCATGCAGAAAGGAGAGGAAGGGTGGGATCGGGAGGGAAGGAGGGAGGGGCTTATGGGGGTACAAAATGAATAAAATGTAATTAATAATAATAATAAAATATAAAAAAACAAATCACAAAAACAAAGGAAAAGTTTGTGTTCTAATGAGCTTATATTACATACATGTGAAAGATCAGGACATTTTCTCTGAAGATACCAAGTGTAAGTGTTAATAAATTTCTTAATTTAAAATACTAGTTCTGGATACAAGGGGATTGCATTAAGGAACTGACCAAGCTGTGAACTATGCCTGGACATAAGATAGGAGAAAACTGCATATGTACGTGGTACCCTCTAGTGGCTACAGCAAACACTGTTCTTTACATAGGTTAAAATATGCAATGAACATTTGCCGTCAATGTATACACTTGGGGACCTTGGAGGGCTAATTTCAAAACCTTTCCATTTTTCTTAACTAAGAGTAAAAGCTGGAGGGTTACATGTGAATGTTATACATTCCACCCCCCAGTGATGAGAACAGCCCAGTGTTTACCAGTGCCACTGCCGTTTTAGCTTATCACAACGTCTGTATCCAACAACTGAACAGTACGTCTAAAAACACGAGTCTTTCTAAAATAGGTTTGAAAGGTCATGTTAAAGTTGTCTTCACAAATTAAACTACTAGTGTGCACTTGTAAAGCATAAGAGACAGTTATGAATTATGTGTTCATGTGTCAACACATTTAATCTGAGCAGTAATGCTAAGAGAGTTGACAGAACTGAAATTGTAATCTTTGCAGGACGGAAGCTATGGATCTTTGAATGAGAGTCAAGAACAACCATTCAATACATAATTAGTCCTGATGTCTGCCTTCTCAGATCACAATTCTCCTGCTTCTAATGTGTTGAGTCTCTTCTCACATGAATCTATTATACTGAATATATACTGTCATCTCGGTGTGTATTCTTTTAGCTGGAAATGATGGTATAATGTTCATAAATATATACCCCAAAGAAACTCGTGCACTTATGTTCTTATATGGATTGGTAACCGTGTATACTTTAAGCCAATATTCAGCAAAGAGCAGAAGGCAATAACATTTACTCTGTGTGATCTGCTCGTGTCTTTGTTTTGGAGGCCGGGATCCTTACAGGCCAGGCTGGCCTTGAGCTTACTGTATAGCTTCAACTGGCCTTGAACGTCTGACTTGCTGTGTTTGTTCTTTGATAGGAAGAATTAGAGGCATATACCTTCTTTCCTGTCCTATGGTACACATGTGGATGCCAAAAGAAAACCTTCAGGAGTCAGTTCTCTTCTACTCTGCGGATACTGTGGCCTGAATTTGACTGGTCAGGCTTCACAGCAAGAACTTTTACCCACTGAGCCGTCCATATCCCTGGCCATGACTGTCCTGTCCTAACTTTTGACCGGGGGTTGTCAATGCTGAAGTATTTGGTCAACTATCACAGTACAAAAGATTATATAGAGTACTTATTAAAAGAAAGTGTGGGGCTTCGTGATACTTTAAAAAAAAAAGACACAATTTCTTTAAAAGCATTGCTCATAATCCACCAACCTACATTCTAGAACTGAGTGGATGGCACAGACTCTCAAAACTCAATAGCTTTTACGGAAGAAGCATGGAAGTTTCCAAGATGATGATGCTTTCAAACTATGATCTGTTTTGTTAAGTTGTCCCCAAAGTTTTAATAATGAAAACAAAACAAAACAGTCATACGTCACAGCAGGGGGCTGATTTGAGGCTGCTTATGACTAACAACCCAGCTTTTGCTGTTTGTAAAGTGGAACAGGAAACACTCTGAATTAATAAGTTTCAATGAGAGTTTATCTCGTTTAATAAGATGTGTTTGATACCTACTTGTTTTCTGATTTAGTGAAAAAGCATCATCAATAAAATTTACCTAAATTTAGAGCAAGTGATTGATCGTAAACAAAAGAGAACCTGTCATGTTTAAGTTAATGTGAAAATAATTTTGGCTAGAAATTCATACGAAAAAACTGACCGTTCATTTAAAAGACACCGGAGTCCTTATTCTGTTTGAAGGATTCTCCAAACTCTATCTTCAAAATATAATGTGACTGCATGAGATTCTCACAATGTCAATTTCCTTGTGGAAAAAAGCCTCATTCTAGAGGATGTGATCTTAATGTCTGGACTTTCAGTAAAATTTTATATAAATATAATTATATTATACATATATATGGCAGAAAATTAGAATGAGAATATTATCACAATGGTAATGTCAGTGATGTGCTCATGAAAGTGTGGATAGGCTTGGTTCAATGCGTAATTTAAAGTGGAAAATTAATGTTAATTATTCATATGTTTTATATGCGTTGTGCTGGCTAGTTATTATGTCAGCATGACACAAGGCTTTCATGTTGGAGAAGGAAATGTCAGTTACTAAAATGCTTCTCCCACCAATTTGGCTTAGGCTGGCTCATTTTCTTGATGGATGACTTATATGGGAGCGCTTACCTCTCTGTGGACAGGACCATCCCTGAGCTCGTGTGCGCTATGAAACTCCAGGCCGAGCAAGCCGTAAGGACAAGTCAGTAAACAACACTCCTCCATGGACTCTGCATCAGCTGCCACCTCTAGGTTCCTGATCTGTTGAGTTCTACCCTGACTTCCCTCAGGGATGAGCTACATGTGGACATGTAAGCCAAATAAACCTTTCCTCCCTGAGTAGCTTTTGCTCATGGTGTTTCATCACAGCAATTGAAACCTGAACTAACAAATGCATTATCAAAACTACCATGTAATTTTCCATTCTTTTTTTCTTTTCACCATTATGAAAAAAACTTCCATCAAAGCCTTTAATTTCCTAAAACCAAAACTAAAACTATGCTTCCAGTTCTGATAATTTAGGAGTCCACGACTCACACCACAGAGAAATTGACCATTACCACCTGAAGTTTTCCACTAAAGTACGTTTTTACCCTTCAATCAATAGAGCATTTAAGTTCATATGTATAGTTTTCATTGAGTTTAAGTGTTCTAATCCATATTCCATAAAAGAAAAAAAAAAGAGAGAATTCTTTTTTGGAACATTTGAATGAGCAAAACAACATGATTTTTTTGGCTTAAAAGTTCTCAACATTGAAAACCCTACCCTAGTGCATTTCAGTTAAAATTAATGTTTAAACAGGAAAAATGTACAATAATAGAAAGAGGTATGATAAACATTTGCATAAAGTCTTATTACAATTAATGCTTCTTAAAACATGTTTGATCCTTCCATGAAATGAGTGAGTAATATGCAAACTTCAGGGAAGGTCATGGATATGCTAATTCATGCTGGATTTACATTGCATAGCACTGTAAGGTTCCAAGCTGAACACATTGTGACTAAAATAAGTACAATTTCCTTCCCGTCATTTAAAACCACTCTTTTTAATTACTTATTCACCTTTTCCTAAACTTTCCAGAAAATTGTACATGAACTGGCTATTTACCTTGAAAAGTATTTTGCTATATATCACCTCAAAAAAGTGTTTTAAGATAGGGGAGCCTTTCACATATAGTGGGTCACACTGGGGGCCGTAGCTTCAGATCTTATGTGAAAATTATCTTAAATCATAATCACTGGAAAATTTTATAAAAGAAAAGTCACTTTACACGGTCATAGAAATTATTCATCAAACATTAATAATTGTTTATAATGACAATTTTATAGCTTTAAAAATATACATGGGACTTTTTTTTTTGGTCTTAATTTATATTCTAGTGAGGAAAGAGGCTGCTTTGGATAATTGGTGCAAACATCTCCACCCTCCTCCTCTAGGCTAAGATGCTGCTATTGCATAATATAACAGGTCAATCATCTGGTAGGCATCACGTCTTCTTGCAGGATTCCCACACTCAGATGGCTGCCAATGGGGATGCCAGCGAAGCGTTATGCAAAGCCCCCCAAACACTTTGTAAACTTGAAGCTTTGAGCACAATGGTAAAGTTCAGTTCTGGAAAAAGATAGTGTACTGAATACACAATAAGGAGCTTTGTCTGTCGGGGCTTCTGTTGAGGGAGAGGGCTACTTAATCTCCCCATTTACCCTGGGGATTCTAACTGTTTTAATGTGTCCTTTTTGAGAGTCTGTGAACTGTAGAATATATGCTGGTAACAACTTTGTTTGGGGCTTTCCTCCGAAAAGCCCAAAGCTGCCAACACAAGAAAGTTAGACCAGTAGTGCTAACAAACACAAAGGGGACCTTGAGCTGTTTGTGCAAACTGCCTGGCTAGAGTTTCATGTCATGCCTTGATGAAGGATCTAATTCTTTGGCTCATTTCTTAGGAATCTAGCTTTTGTGGCTGTATGGGAAGGACAGCTTCTTTGTCAAATTAGGAAAGAACAGGAAGATTTGATATGACATAAAAAAACCCATGACTCTTAAAATATTAAAGGTATCACACTATATAATTTATGGGAAAACAATGATATATCATTCACTCTGTATTAGGGTCTATGAATATCACATTTTACAACGAGATGATGCGATGAAATTTTAATATTATTTTTCTATTATCATTCAATACCATAAGTAGCTAGAAGAAAATATTACATAAAAAACTAACTTCAGTTAATCCTTTTAGAACCCAAAAAGCTTTTATGTAAATCTATTTAAAATTTTCAAAATTTTGGAAAATTATGCATGTTATTTAACTGAAGACATATAAGATGCAAGAAGGAAATTTAACAGGTAGGTGAAGTAGTTATTCTATTTAAGCATTCCTTATTCCATCTTATCTAAATGCCTAGAACAGATCTGTTAGTTTCTGGAAGTGTCTTTTATTAACTACTGAAAATCATTTGTGGTCATGGAAATCATTAGAGCCCAAGCAGAAAATTTAAGAATAAACAACAACAACAACAAAATAAGATTTTTCTAATCCAACATATTATAAATTCTCATTTATCAAATATAAACTGAACATGTGATAAGAATAAGTGTATGTGAATCATTTTCAAATGAAAATGGCAAAACAGTTACTAAGAGTTTTGGATTAATGCAATGAAAGAGAAAAATCTGGATGTAGAAATGGTCACAGTGTGTAATGGTTAAAGGGCCATGAGCATCACAGTGTGGCTAAATTAAATGCTGCATCATCCAAGTAGCAATCCCAGAGTGTTTTCTTCTTTCTGTGTTACTCGGTATCCCACCGTGACTCCCTCAGCAATCTCCTCACCACTTTCTCACATTCATGCCTCTTGACTTATTGCTTTACTGAGGTCTACAGTCTGGACAAAGACCACATGAGCTTATATGGGGATTAAATTTTCTTTATCTGGTGTAGTCTCTTTTTCTGCTGTGAAAGAGTTTGTGACTTCTGGTGAGGCACTCAGAAATGTCATGTGTGCAAGTTGGGGAGGTCCCACTAGTTTATTTTAAACAATTACTTTTTTTTTTTTATGAATATTGACCAACAAAGAGTAGGCAAGGGATAGAGGAAAAAAATAGACATATTATGATATTTGGTTTTGGAGTATAAAATAAGGGTGTTAAAAGAGACACAATATGTTTGGTTGTAACTTTCAAATGTATTTTGTGTATATTTTTGAAAATAATTTATTGTTTCTCTATATCTACATTTATCCATCCATCCGTCCTAACTACCTATCTGTTGGTAAATTCTACATTCTGTATCTATGGCTTACTATTTTTTTTTTCTACATAAAATTAAAAAAAAAATCTGTGAAACAATTTACATCTGAAAAGATAATAATCAGGGAAAAACAAACATTCAACCATAATATTTTCAGTTCTTTACTAAAATAGATGTACATTCAGCTAAAAACTCAGCCAAAAGTAAATTCTTGCTGAGAAACAGTAGTGAGTGCAGCCTAATTCAACTTAACATCAATATTCTGACTTCCACACAGTGAACAGAGACAGAGTTACTGTACAAGCAAAGAAGAGTTCACCTGTTCCAACTGAAACACCCTTTTACTCAAAAGTACCACCCAAATCAATGATGGACCATTCTGCCAGGTTTCTGTACAGCTTGACAGATACTTTGGGGTGAACGTACACACTGAAAGACAGGTGTCCACTGTATCCACTGAGTTTCAGTGGTAGCTTGTGCTGCACTCTGAGAAAAACTCATACAGAAGAGTTTTCTGACATCATGAATTATACCTCATTTTATTTTAACCTCAACATTGGCATCAAATACTCTGAACCCTAACCTTAACTCTGGATGGCTCCAGAATGACTAGTTAAAACATCACCATGTGTGATTGGTGGTAAGATGGTGTAGTTTAGTGTCTGAAAGAATAGTTACAGAGTTGCTGGATTTAAATTGTGACTTTTACCATGTATTTGTCTGCTGACCATGTGCAACACAATTATTCTATGTTTCTGCTTCCTCCTCTGAAAACGATGACAAATAACAACTCAGATTTTGCGAATGTTAAACACACCTAAAAGTTAGTGGATTCTTTGAATGTGATGGGAATTTTAAAAATCACTAGCACATTTTATAAGACACTTGTGAATTAAGTTTGTTACATTTTAAGTAATTAGCCTAAAGACACATGATTTTTTAAATGTGGAGTGTGATTGTTTGGTCCAGAAAATTGTATTTCAGAACCTATATTCTTATCCAGTTCATGAGATCTCTGTATGCATTATCTCTGTATGTATTATCTGTACATAGAGTTGTCTGTAAAGGCATATTTAATTTTAGGCATAAGGGCATAAGAAACCTACAGACCTGCTGGGACATGATAGAAATTGGACATATTTATTGATTTATTTTCTCATAAGAGAAAAAGTCAATGTTGAACACTGTGAACTTCATAAATTATGTTTAATATAAAATTACATTCCTAATATAACAAGTCCTAATTCATAGCAAATACTTGAGCTGCCAATATTTTAGCTCTCTTCTTAGAAATTTATTTGGAGCTATATATTCTGTGTGAAACCAATACTCATTCCTTTAGTTATGATTTCCTTGGGTCTATAAACAGTAATTAAAAAAAAAAACGTTCCAAATTCAACATCCTAAAAATTGCATACTTGATAAAGTAGGATTTTCCTACTGAGTGATTCTGAATTTTTCTCCTGAAGGTATTTACACTCAAATTATCATTGCAAGGTATCTTAATCTATGAAAATCTGAAAATACTAACATACATGACTGAAACATAATGAGTCATGTTGATTTAATTTACAGTTTGGGTAGTATTCGATTTTACTTTCATGTGGTTTCAATGAAATAACTTGATCTAAGATTCAGCTGAAAGAATTTATAGGCAGCTTGGCCAAAAAAAAAATATTTTTCAAAGTACAGACAGAGTGAAGAAAGGGAAGAATTTTCCCTGATACACATAAGAAAGTGGTGACCTACCCTTGTGTGAGCCTGCTCTTGCCACATTTATCCATTTCAATGGCATTGAAACAGTCTGTCTTGCCTTCTTTTGGCATCAGAGAGTGAATGGAATTCTGTTCCTGTGGCTTAAAATAGCAAAATACAGTAATTTTTATCAATGAAAGAAGATAACAGAAACTATGCGTAGCCATGTGCTAAGGGAGGGTGTCACATATAATCTAGCCTCAGAGAAAACACTTGACTTCAGTGAGTTTGATATTAACGAGAAACAAATAAAGCATAAGTTCTTTATAAGCAAGCCAAGTTTGTAACTTCAACTAAAGTAATAAAAAGGACAACTACCTTGTTTTCTGAATTTATTATTGTATTTGTTGTGCAAACAGCCAGTAAGGGCATAGTACTTACTGGCTGATCAGACATCTCTGTAGCTGTCATGTAGCTCACAATTAAGAAATGATCAGCTGGGTTTGTTCTTGTGTGATTGGCTGGGTGAAATTTTATCCAGGTACCCTGGACAACGATTTAACACTTCAGACTTCTCTAATGTGTGTCATGAGCTCGGGTGGTGGCTTTGTGATCACACTGCAGGACAAACATTTCATTCAACTCAGAGAGAAAATCCTCTTGGCATTTTCTTTCAGAGTATGTGAGCAAAAATCTTGGCTCTCTCACAACTTCTCTGGAAAGCACCAAAATGCCTCACATAAAGTTAATTTGTCATCTGGATCATAAGAGTGAAACTTTGTGATGCTCTTGCTGATTTCTTTTAAACATTGTGTGCAGGGACAATGTGATACTGAAATCCAAAACAAACGAGTGCTTCTCTTAGTCTGACAGGATTTCTTTTTGCAATCTATAAATGGTCTTGAAACACTTTAAATATGTTGTCAACAAATATCACTAACTAATTCTTAGACGAAAGCCACAAAGCCTGGATAAAGAACCCATAAGATTCCCAAGGAAATGACAGATTAGGGTTTAGTATATTAATACAATGGGTAAGTTTAAAGTGTTTTTCAGTATAACTTTCAAGTAGAGGTTTCGTAACATGTATTCAAAGTTTTGACAACTTAAAAACTTTAAAAATCTTTTAGTTACATATGAAAAGAGAAAGGAATATTATGTATGGAGATTTTATCTCTATAAAAATAACTTAAAAGTGTTCAATAGGGAATGTACAACTTCACCAGAATCAAATAGTTATTAGTTGAAAGGGTTCATTTTCAATGTAGTGCAAGAAATAGGCTACCGTGATCTATAAAAAGCTTGTTGAGTTTACACTGGGCGTAATACTGTGTCTGGAAGCCAGTGAGACTGCTTGGATACAAGGATCTGTTCTTAGACATTCTAGCTGCAGACTGTAGAATCTCCACTAGAGGGCGATCATTTGGATAAGTAGAGCTCTTTTCACACACAATAGTGAAAAGGTATAGAAAACTCATGTCTATCAGTGGACTTAGAGAGGGGCAGGGAGGAGATGAGGGACTGTGGGACTCGGAGGGAATGAGGGGAGGGAGCTTCAGCTGGGATACGAAGTAAATAAACTGTAATTAATATATAAATAAAAAGTTAATTTAAAAAAATCTCATGACTGAGTATCAGAATTTCCTCTCCTCCTATTTAATAAATGTTTTATGTGGATGTAAGCAGTCCCTGATTTTTCTACTCATTTGCATGCATGTATATGTATAACATACATAGGTCTCTAAATAGTATTTAAGAGAGAGTTACTCCATAGGCAACAAGTAGTGACAATTGCAGTAAATATTAAGAGCACAACTTCACAAGATTTTTCTTCCTTCTACCCTTCCTAAGGGTATTTCGGAAAACAAGGTCCTAAAACTCCCTATGGATTTACAAGAATTTAAAAATCAATACCTGGACCTCTCACAATATGATCAAACATTTTGATGTGGGGCCCTTAATAATAAAGTTACTCGTAACTATTAGAAATTTTAAATAATTTAAATTTAAAAAATTAAAGGAGTTCTCATATAGAAGTGTAAGAATCATTTTGTGCAATGGGAAAGCGGATACATATTACAACATAGAGGGGATTCCAGACATTTGTTTGTCTCAAGGCACAAATTCACAACCTACATCGTAAAAAGAGCAAAATAGACATCAAGTTTTAAAAGGTATTCAAAGGACTTTCCTAATTTTAAAGCTAAACTTATATTGAATTAATATAAAGAACACTCTTTCAACTTAATCAAGACTATGACTGCTAGTTATTTTTAGAACTGTTTAAATTTCCTATTAATATTAAGGCACATTTCCCAACCTCTTTTGGTATTTTTGATAAAGTACATTTGACTGTAAGTCATTTTTTTCCCCTCTGGAATGAAGTAACAGGAATGGCTTCAATGTATTCTTTGTCTTCCTGCCTTCTTTTCTGACATTCTTCCCTCCTTTGATCCTCTCTCCCTTTCACCCCATCTTTTTCCCCTCTCTCTAATTCTATAATTAGAAAGTGAAAATGGTTGCTAAAGTAAATGTGTGACCTTTGAAATTTAAATGAATATTGATAAAAACATCAGGGGTAAATTCAGAGAACATCTTAGGTGAAAAAAAGTCCCCAAAACTGTTTGTTGGAGAAAGGAAAAAGTAATAAATAGGGTGTAACATAACTGATTTTAATCTGCCTCAGACAGTATTGATAACTGTGTTTATCAAGTGTTTATGTACTGCCTAAAGAGCTCTTTCTGAAGACTTGTTAAGTAAGTGGACAGTTTGTGATTTCCTGGTGTCAAGGGTACCCCCATTTACATATGTTTAAAACTTACTTACTTCGATTGTTGGTGGGAGTGCAACAATTTTGGAAGGAAAAAAGGTTCTCTCTGTGGCCTTCTGTCACAGTCAATAACGGTCTCACAATGCACAGCTCTAGGAGTGGCCCTGACTGTTGTATTCGATTTCACACTAAATTTGGTCTGTTTCCCATGAGACCATAGTTTAACTCTGCTAGTTGGCTGATACGGGAAAGCATTCTGTTACTAGAATATCTCTTATATGCTTCAAGTAAAATAGAATGATTGTCGAGCTGATTCAGAAGTATTTGTTATAAACATCTACCATCTTGTTAACTTGTTTGAGGTTAATTTTGCTTGATGTAGAGCTTAAGCTATTAACAGTACTTTGGACAGGAATTATGGGTAAAGGAAGGATCGGAATGCAGGAAGACTTGAAGCTTGTTTTAGTTGATAATCCGTGCAGAAGTTAAATTGCAGTCTTTCAAGTTTACTTTTTCAAAATATACAAATTCTTACCAATGTTGTAAAAATATGCAGGTTTAAGTTGTATATACTGGATTTCTAGATGTAATTAGTATTTAAATAAACACCATCAGAACTTTTGCAAACAGAGTAGCAGAAAAGCAGGAGACATGTTTTTATCAATGGGCTTGACTTACGTTAGGAGTTTTCTTTTGCCATAAGTAGAATACTAAGTATTCTGAGTGAAGTTATGATATTTAACAGTTATAAATTTAATAGTCATTAGTTTGTGGGGAGATTTATCTGGATAATCATTAATAAAAACTGGTTTCTAATGGAAACAAATAATACTATAATTTATATGTTCACCAATCCTTAAGATGCCAAAATCTTACTCCTGACATCAATTGATGTGTGTACTTGGCAGCGATAATGTCTACTAATTTAAGAAGCAGAAGTGGAGCTGTCTCCTACCTGTCACCTCAGCACTGGGACGCAGAGGCAAATGGGCACAGGTTGAGTCTACAGAATGATCTCTTGGTCATTTTGACCTATAAAAGATCCTGTCTCAAAACAGAGTAAACCAAACCAAAACAAACACATAAAGACTAAAACATTTCAGTCAAACAAAATTAACTACTCAACATGACAAGATTAAGAAAAAAAAAGAAACACGAGAGGATATACATACAATCTGTGGTGGTTTGAATGAGATTGGACCCTATGGGGCTCATATTGACGAACTGTTTGGGAAGGATTAGGAAGTGTGTCTTTGTTGGAGGAGGTGAATTGGTTAGTGTGGGCTTTATGGTTTAAAAACCGGCCCCTGGTTCTGTCTGTCTGTCTGTCTTTCTGCCACCTGTGGATCATGATGTAAAGCTGTCAGCTACTACAGCAGTACTATGCCTGTCTGCTTCCCACCATTAATGTAATGAACCAACCCTTTGAAACTCTAAGGAAGCCCTTAATTAAATGCTTTCTTTTATAAGAGTTGTCTTGGTCATGGTGTCTCTTCACAGTAATAGAACACTAACTAAAACACAATTAAATATGATTTATAGTATGATGCATTTAATTTTTAAAAGATAATTTTAGGAAAGTAGGTTTTTATGTTTGATATACTTTTTCATATTTGCCAGTTAGTAAATGAAAATCCATTGCCATTCATAAAACAGTTTAATCAATAGAGAATATTGTAAACCATAAATTTATTATTCATAATCCCTAAACTCATTACCAGGCATGGTTACTATCTTACTTAGAGTTTCTATTGAAGTGATAAGACATCATGTCCAAAGCAATTTAGGGACGAAAGGGTTTACTTCATATTACAACTAAAGCTGGGTTTAGTGACACATACTTTTAATTTTATCACTGCAGAGGCAGAGGCAGAGCTCTGTGAGTTCAAGGCCAGCCTGGTCTATATTGTGAGTTCCAGGACAGCCAGAAATATAGTGAGACACTGTCTCCAAATAAAAGAAGAACAAAACAAAGACAAAAAATATACCCCCAGAATATTTTATCTTCCAAATATCAGGTTGCTGTCCATCATCTGAGGAAGTTAGGGCAGAACCTCAAGGCAGGAACTTGGAAGTAGAAACTGAAGCAGAGGCCATGGAGGGGTTCAGTCTACTGATTTGCTCTGAATGGCTTCCTCAGTGACCTAGCTTATAGCCTCTGTATCCAGCTGGATGATCTGGGCATTCCCACTTCAATCATCAATCAATCGAAAGGAAAAAAAGTGCCCTAGGCTTGTCCATAGGTCAATCTGTTGGGGGTATTTTCTCAATTGGGCTTTCTTCTTTTCAAAGATTTTAGCGTATGTCAAGGAGACATAAATTAGCCAGCACAACTGCACAGATCTGAAGCCCTAGGTGTGGGGAGGCTAAGTTGGAGGATTTTGAGGTCTGGGAAAGCCTGGGCTGCCCAACTAGGACCTATGTCAAAATAAATAACCAAGTAGATGAATGAATGTATGAATAGAGCAAGAAGGAAGGAAATAGAAGAAAAAAGAAGGTAGAAGTCAGGACGGAAGGCAGGCAGTATGAAATGGAAGGAGGGAGTGAGGGAGGAAAAGTGATCCTGTGAGATGGCTCAGGGTGTCAAGGCGCTTGCTGCCCCAACCTGACAACTTGAGTATTATTCTTGGACACCATAATGGAAAGTGGGAGCCTGTAAACTCTTTTGACTTCCACATATGTACTGTGGCACTTCCAACATGGCACTGGCATAAATACACACACATGCACAAAAGCACAGCAATGCAAACTACCACACATACATATAATAAAATGTAAAATGAAGAGAAAAGAGTCACTGTTCTTGTTTTCAGCCTTTTTAATTAAAAACTTTTAAATTAGAATATAAGTATATAATTCTTTCTCTTCTCCCTCTCCCTGTTACCTGTCTCATGTTCTCTCCTTACAACTCCCCCCTTGTGCTCCACTCTCTCTCAAATTGATGGCCATTTCTATTTTGATTATACATATATATCATACATAAATGCATATATTTGCCTAGATATAGAAGAACAATTTAGTACTGCTCAGGTATATGTGCTTTTGGGACTACCCGTTCCACTTTGATTTGGATAAGATTAGGTGCTTATCCCTGGGAGAGTCCAATTCTCCCTTTCTTAGGAGTCTTCACTGGCCTGTAATTCTTTGTCAAGGGTAGAGGCAGCATGACACTTTCTTTCACTTTCCATATTAGCATGTCTCCTGATAGTGTTTTTGTTTAGGTCTTGTTTAGGTAGCCATATGGTTGGGGTATCAAAGGCTTCCCTGCCATTTCTAGTACATGTAAACTCATTCAGACTTCCTGGTTCTGTGGCTTTTACAACCTTTCCATTCTCTCATCCACAACATTCACTCAGCCTTAGTGGCAAGAAATGGGCTGGGCTCCTTATAATCCCTTGATCTCTGTATAGTGTTGAGTTGTGATTTTGTATAATGGCCTCCATTTTCTATAAAGAGATTTCTTTAATGAGGGAAACAAGATATATTTATCAGCAGATATAAAGAAAAGTTTCAGAATGTAGTGAGGAAGTACACTGGTCTAGTGGTGATGATAGTGAGTTCTCTTCTGAGACCCATTACCTTACCGGCCCCTGCTAGTTGGTCATGTTTTCAGTACCAGACATAATTTTTCTCCTGTTGAGGGTACCTTAAGTCCAATTAGACAGTTGTCTACATCCAAGATATGAGGTCACCATTGCAACATTAGGGGTTCTTTACCATATAGTTAATAGACATCACATCTAGGTAGTACTATTAGTTGCTTCCTTACCTTAGCTTATATAGTGCTTTTTGCTACTATGAAAATTACACCAGAGGAAGGAGGCTTTCAGGAGATCAAGCTTGAATGTTCTGAGTTGTGTTTGAAGTTGTGTTTGAAGTGTATGATATCTGTAGTAATAGGGACTTACCTTCTACCTCTGAGAGACCACCAAGGGCAACAGAAATAGTCTATAGTATTTGTGGAGTCATTTGGACTATCCTGGCTAACAACTATAATGGAGGTTTCTCATGTTCAGTACTGGGCTTTTATTCAACAATTTATGGCTTTTGTGGGAGGAGACAATGTTACCTGAAGTGGTATAATGTTATTTCATATATATATATATATATGTATATATATGTGTATATATGTGTATATATATATGTATATATATGTGTATATATGTGTATATATATATATATATACATATATATACTTAAGTTTAATTTTAGGTAAATATAAAATAAGACAATTCTTTGAGCTTTTAACAAGCATCCTTATCTGTACCTCTCATTACAAATAGAGCTGGATATAGTATCTGTGTACACTCAGTTTGAACATTTGGAATCTGCATTTGAAGTATGAATCCATACAGCTAGAAATTTCAGGCCCATGTTTCATTCATTTGCATAAGCATTACAATGTTGTTGTCCAAAAAGATCACTGCCAATTTACTCTTTAAGGGAGATTGTGAATCATCCTTTTTTTCCCCAATACTTTTATCAAGATGAAGTCACTTCCCTTTAAATAAGCAATGTAACTAATTCTAATTTATATAGACATAAGATGCAAGGCCAAGGAGGCAAACACATAATGACAAAAGGTATTTTACATTTCCCAGAGTGTAGGTACATTCATAAGTAAAATAGTAGGGAACATAAGTAAGAAATTGAAATGTGTGTTTGCTGTCTATTGCCTTTATTAGGGAGGACATATATTTCAACTGTGCTATATACTTCATAATTTTATCTATATATGAGTTTGGGTAGGGAAACTCAATGTAACATTAGGATTCTAACAAAAGAGTGAAAATCTTCTGCAGACTCAAGGAAAGTAAATAAGAACTGATACTCAAAACTAATAAAACTACAAAATATGAAAAATGAAATAGTTTCTGAGGTGATTCAAAGTGGAAATTTTTCATTACTTCTTTTTAATATACCTTACTGACAAGATTTTAAAGGTGAACATAGAATGTATATTTTAAAACACAGCTATAATAAAGATTTATTACTCAATCAAAATTGTTAGAGGTTTGGGAAATCAGTTGTAAATATGTAGAGCAAGATGAAAATTCTTTTTCTCTTGGTGGCTACTGTCTAGACCCTGTAAAATTCACTTTTAATCTTAGGTCACTACCTGAAAGAAATACACTGCTATTAAAATTAATTATTCATATAGATATTTATGGATAATCTATAAATTTATATTACTATACCAAGTAATAAGTAGGACTGAGGGATTAACAAGATATTGCCATTTATATTAAAAACCCCATATTTAATTTAAAGAGGTAAAAATTAAAATTAATTAGAGGTGAAACTGAGGGCCGTTTGTGCCTTCAGTTCTTGAGTGCCTTGAGGATGTATTGTTCTCAAAGGCCACTGAGCTAATTGTCATCATTGTTTTCTTTTGTGTCCTCTATAATTCTCAAATTTGATCAAGATTCAGTGGGAAAACCAAGGTAAACTTTGATAATTTTGTACACCTCTTGATCTCATCTGCATGTTCTTGTCAACGCTTATAGTCTGGGCCATCAGAAGACTTTTGGAAAGATAAATATGGACGATCTTAAGGAAGAGTTGACAACATTATACTCCATAGCTTTTGAGCCTAAAGAAATAGAAAAGGTGAGAGTGGGAAAATTGCTGAAGAATGCTGAAGTGTGAATTTGACACTGCAAGATACAAAGGGGTCATAAAGGCCACAAAACATCAAGGGTGGGGAGGACGGAGATGCAGACTGCTTCGTCTTGATATTTCCCTTCACACAGAACAACATATATGACATGCTCTGTATTAGTCTCAGAAATATTTGCATTATTTCCCCTTGAAAATTGATTTTAATGAAACAAACCTGATTCTAAAGAACTGAAAGATGAGTGCAGTAAACACTAATATAATAGACACAATCAACACAAAAACATGGTCTCATGCAACATTCTGCTCTCAGAGTCTACACATGGGAGTGTTTATAAACATACATGCAAAATCTCTTAAGAACTTCAAAATTGACTCAATTTGCAAGTGGGTTTTTTTTTTCTAAATTATTCTCAGGGACAAACATTTGGTCTATAAAATAAAGACATTATCCAAGTATAAATCTGGATTCCTACCTCTCTCTAGACTCATTCTGATTTAGAAAATGGAACTAAGGTGATGGGTTTTTCACTGGGAGATGTCTATTTGCTTTGTTTCAAGTGATTTAATACTGCATGTGCTTTTTTAAAAAACAAAGCAAGAAGGGCTGGAGAGATGACTAAGATGTTAAGAGCACTGCTGCTCTTGCAAAGGTCCTGAGTTCAATTCCCAGCAAACACATGGTGGCTCGTAACCATCTATAGTGAGATCTGGTGCCCTCTGCTGTTCTGCAGGCATGCAGGCAGGCAGAATACTATATAAATAATAAATTAATCTTAAAGGAAAAGTAAGAAACTGATGAACAAAGGCCAATTTGTGATAATTTTGTGACATGTGATGTTTTGTATATGGAAAATTAAAACTATTTCCAAGTATAGTTTTATAATAAAACTGATATTATGCCTAATAAATTTAAAGTTAACTCTTACAGTTAAAAGAATAGACCATTCCTCCGTTGATGGACATTTGGGCTGTTTCCAGGTTGGGTACAGAAATTGTGGTATTTTTACACAATGGAATACTACTCAGCAATCAAAAACAAGGAAATCATGAAATTTGCAGGCAAATGGTGGGATCTAGAAAAGATCATCCTGAGTGAAATATCCCAGAAGGAGAAAGACAAACATGGTATATACTCACTTATATAGACCCATAAGATATGATAAACATAATGAAATCTATACACCTAAAAAAGATAATCAAGAGAGCGGACATGGGGTAAGATTATCAATCCTCATTTAGAAAGACAGATGGGATGCACATTGAACACATGACAGGAGTCTACTGAGCACATTTGAAAGACTCTAACTAGCAGTGTTTTCAAAGCAAAGACTCATGACCAAACCTTTGGCAGAGTACAGGGAATCATAAGAAAGAAGGGGAGTTAGTCTGATGAGGAAAGGATAGGAGCTCCACAAGGACCAAATATATCTGGGCACAGGGTCTTTTCTGAGACTGACATGCAACCAAGGACCATGTATGAATGTAACCTAGAACCTCTGCTCAGATGTAGCCTGTGGTAGCTCAGTAACCAATTGGTTTCCCATAGTGAGGGGAACAAGGACTATTTCTAACAGGAACTCAATGACTGGCTCTTTGGCCTCCCCACCTCCCAAGGGAGGGGCAGTCCTGTTAGGCCACAGAGGAGAGCTTTGCAGCCAGTCCTGAAGATACCTGATAAAACAGGATCAGATGAATGGGGAGGAGGTCCCCCCTATCAGTGGACTTGGCAAGGGGCATAGTGGAGATGAGGGAGGGAGGGAGGGACTGGGAGGGAATGAGGGATCGGGACACGGCTGGGATACAGAGTTAATAAAATGTAACTGATAAAAAAAAAATAAAATTCAAAAAAAAGGAAAAGTAAACAAAACAAAAACAAAACAAAACAAAAAAAAGAATAGACCATCAATCCATGAGGCATCTATTATTTGCACACCAATCTGAGATCAATTTTTTAAATAGTGTTTGTTTTTTTTTCTTTTAAATTTCACCCAAATCAGTGAGAAAAACACTATTAAGCAAGAAGACAACTCTGAATTCTAATTCACTTTAGGACACTTTCTTTCTTACATCCTTCTAAATCCTTAATATTAGATTATACAAAATATTCAATAACTACCAATTTTAGAAGAGATGAATTACTTAAATTCAGAGTTTCCTTGACCATTTTCAAGGAAGAAAAAGCACAGTTCTAAGCTGTTGGAGATTATTAAAATAAAATATTATTTTTCTTTAGCTTGTGTTCATATTGCTAATAGAGCATGATGAATTAACTTGCACATTGTCCAAAAAGCAGAGAGTTATTTTTTTTTTTCTTCAGTATATTTACAAGAGTTATATCTTGTGGAAGGGTGAAGACAATAAAGCTGGAAAGAGGGAAAAAAAAAAAAAAAAAGGTCACTGACTGAGAATGGGAAGAGAGGCCTGTTCATTCTCATGGACATTTGTGTCTATGCAGATAAGATTTATAGGCTGAGGACTGGTCCATATGTCTTCTCACCCTCCAACAGAACAGACTTACAATTGTAGACAAGGCACTATGTAAAAACCTTTCTTTCTGTTGTCCTTATGCTGAACTGGAGTGTCTGATGTGGCCTTTATTGGAGACAAAATCCTGGCACAGAATTTTTATAGCTAAATATTCTATTGGATCCTAAGAGGAATCTTAGGACCAACAATTCCAACACTGGCTTCTCATCACCATTGTCTCGCTGTGACCTTGCTGATGACATGATATATTAGGCATGCTGCAAAAGGAACCATGATATTGACATATGGGAGGAATATTCTCGTGGGTTGTCTGTCACAGTGCAGATTATTTACCCTTAAAGCAAAACACACATGGTTCTGGCCTGTGCCTGTTAAGCATTTACTGCATCGGGATGACAAAGGTCACACCCTGTGGGAATAAATTTCTAAACCGTGTAGCATGACTATATATAGGAAACAGATGAAATATTTTATGAGGCCTTAAGTGTAGATTTCACAAAGCTGTATCTAGCTATTAATACATAGCAATCCAGAAAAACAGTAATATTCTTTTAAATATGCCGTAGAATGGCTTTCGGTTTTCTTTTGAGTTAACCTGTCTTTTGTATTCTATGAGTGTTGGTTTTACAGGTATTTACTTCTTGTTTTGTATATGTATGTATGTGTGGGGGCACATACCTGTTAAGGACCATGTGTGATGATCAGAGGACAACACTTTGGAGTTAGGTCTCTCCTACTGTGAGGGATCCATACAGCAAATGGCATTAGCCTTGACAGCAAGGACCTTTCCCTAAGACCATCGTATTGTTTTAACAAGTGATGTCACTGGCCACAGTGGCAGCTAAGGATGAATAAAGAAACCAGTAAGTATCTCGACTCAAAATTTTCACATTCAGATATATTTTCTGACAACTATGAACTTCCAATGATAATGTAGAATGTATTGCATTTTTCCACATAGATGATAACATGTTATATCATAGGAAAAAGAATAAAAGTGTTTTTTCATAATCTTGGTTGAATGTTAGGTTTTTATGGCCAAAGGAAATGAAGATATTTTGAAAGTTTTATTTTCACTCAACCCCTTAAGTGAGTATTTAAAAACAATATTTGATATTTTTCTTAAAAAATAATTTTTGTTACAGGTAGAAATGACACTTGTTTTCCTTCCTCTGAACTATTTTGGTTTTTTCAAACTACCCTTATAGTATTTTATGGCACTTGCATTCATTTAAATAATTGAAAAATGCTCAGAAAAATGTTGTGTTTATGAACTGGGCAGAGCAAAGCATAAGTAAAACTGCACCTTATCTTGAAGGTGTACGCAGAAAGGGAACAGAGACAGAACCTTAGCATTTATTTAGAGGATATCAGAAACAAGGGACACCCAAGTGTTCAGGAAATGGCAAAATAAGATCCTTTGGAACAATTCAAAAACTCTCCAAAAGAGTAGCATTGATAAATTGGAAGGAAAAGGAACTTTTAGCTAAGAAAACACAAGGAGAAAAATAGAAGTGTAAAATTGTGCAACTGAGTTTCTACCTTAAAAAGAAATCTCAAGTGATTATATATATATATATATATATATATATATATATATATATATATATATGATTTTGTACTCATTTTTTATAGCTAATTTTGAAGAATACAGATTTATTTCTATCAACTAAACACGGGCTCTAACAACACTTTATCATCAGACTGAACCACAATCTGTGAAGTACTAGGGGTTTAGTGGAATTAATAAATGACTAGAAGTTGGTCGATTGGAATTTGAAGAATACAATAAGGAAATGTGTACTTGTATATGTATACAAATGTGCATTTGTATATAGGAGGAAATTGGTCATGTGCATTATTTAATCCTTCTCCTCAGAGGATGGGAAATGAATTCACAGAGACCAGTGCATCTGAGAGCAGGTTGACCCTATACTAAACTATAAGATGCTGGGTTGCTTTACGAAGTCTCAATAACTTGGGGAAGAAATTTAATTGTAACAAAATGAAGAATTCTTGATTTACTTCATGCTGAGTAGTTTTGCTCTGTTACAGTGTTGAGAAATGGACAATGAATATCTAGACATACAAATTTAAATAAGATAATGACACACACTTGAGTATAATGACTTTTTAAATCTGAACATGAATCTCTCTCAAATTCTTCTCTTTTTCTGCTTCTGCGGCAGGTCCGGTTCTCCTACATTGTTTTTATCAGCATACCGAGAAAAGGGAACAATTCAGAAAGCTGAATTTAATGATATGAGAGTGAGTCCTAGAAAACTGAAATCAATTAAAAAAATCTGCAAACAATAGATTTGTAGAAATCATATCACAGATTCAGACCTTTCTACCTAAATTAAGGCCCTTAAAGAACAAGGTAACCTGTCTTTTATTTATAAATTGAAATAATTTATGTTAATTGACAATTAATAATAGGTTCACACTACGTGTTCAAACATCCATTTACGAATGTGTTGAGGGCATCCTGGCCTTTGTGCTCCTCTGATCCTCCTGTAGTGTAAGAAGCTTCATAATGAAGACATTGGCTAGATTGGAGCAGAAGGGCAGTTTAAAGAGAGGACTTCAAGACAAGGTGTTTTGAACTCTTAATTAGCAGATGGGTCCTTTTAAAAGGAAGCCTGAGGCAGCACTGTTCTGTTCTTGAACTGAAGAGATTTTTTTCCAGGATAAATCTATAACTGATGGGACATAGAATGCTGCCTGGATAAACTGAATGTTATTAGCACCTATGGCAAAGAAAAGATAGTGGCTTACCCCTTTTATTTCTTTCTCATTTATTTTCTTTTTGTAACCAGGCACTGTGCCAATGTAGCAGATGGCCAGGGGTACATACTGAGGATGTGTGTAATGCAGGGATGCAGGATGGATTTCAAGGGCAAAGTAAGAAACAGCTTCCATGAGACTGGGAACACACACAAAAATAATCTTTAAAATCACAGGCATAGCCACTTCAGCACTTGAGAATGTGTTGGAGAATTGAGATCAATACTCCATATAAGACAGAGATCTAATGACATTCATGAGTTAAGAGACAAATTTGGTGGTTCAAACCATGTTTGGGACTGAATGTTGCAACAAATGAGGTCTGCCAAACCCCTCGGGTGGACAGTGCAAACTCTATTAGCAGTTCATGGATTAATGCTGGTGTTCTTATGTAAGTCACTGTAAACAAAAATTTACATGTATAGAAGTGATCCCAGATAATGATATCTAAGGAACTTACTGAATAAGAAGATGATTTTTGTGGAATGAATAAGTCCACAAATGAACAAAATCTGCCACGTGCCTAGACGTTACCTCTCTACCCATGGTCTCTGAGTTCCTCACTCTTTTTCTGCCTGGAGCTTCATGTTATCCCACATCCTTCTGCTTAAGACTCTGATTCTGGGCTTTGTTTTGGAATTTCACTACATTTGTGCTAATCTGAAAACCACAGAAGGAGAGAAGTAGCTTTCCTATCTGTGCCTTTGGCAGTTCTACATTTTCACGCAACACAACACGAATGGCAAATGTCTCCACAATGTTGTGTAAGTTGCTGAAATATCAAACATATTTACAGAATATAAATGAGTAGGATTTCTTGTTAAAATTTATTTGCTTTCACTGAACAGTTTGAGGAGGTGCGGAGAGTTACATTAGGGTTTAAGTTTTAAAGTGTGATTGGACAAAACATCAATAAATGCAAATGAGTTTTGTAGAACAAGTTTCATGTGAACCAATATATTGCTCTGCTCACAGAGACTGGGTTTAATGGAAGCTGATCTCATTATACTCTGGGGGATGTAGTCAGAGCTTTGACCTGCCTTACTTCAACGCCATTATTGAATTGTGTTCTTAGTATTAATGTTGATTGTGAGTTGTATGCATGCACATGAGTGCATTTTTATTGTAATTGTTCATAAAAATGAATATAAAGTATACTTTTGGCATTTACTGCATGCACACAAAATAATGCTTTTCACTTAACTATTATTTATACCAATTAAAAATTGGACCATTTTCAAATGCAAAAAAACATACAGTTTTATAGCACACAGAACATTTCCTCTTTTAGTTATTTTTGAAACTATATATTTTCAGCTATACTTCAGCCGAAATACTGATGGTACACAGGGGTACTCTTATCATAGCATAGGTTATGTGATATAAACAGAGCTCAAGCTGTCAGCAAGAAGCTCTGAGAATCTAAGAGTTTCAACTGTAAGACTGAAATTAAACTTAGCCAACACCATTGACTTCAGCCATAAGACATATGCATGAGCCAGAACTGTCACTCATCCCTTTTAGGAGGTAATCACTAGGTATTCCAAATATTCTCTTTGTAATTTTTCTTGAATGAATTTTATTTGTATCACTTCTAAGATTAAAACAGAATTATTAAATATGCTCTAGTTACATATGATAGTTTCTGTGATTGGTTGACAAAATAAGGAAAGTTAAAGTAGCTTTTTTTCAAGGCCACTAGAAAACTACTTTTGTTCCAGTTTATTAGAGGCCTTATTATCTTTAGGATTTATTACTGAGTAAAAGCCACTACACAGAAAGTGCACATCTAAAAAAAAAAGTATGTAAAATTATTTGTGCTGTTTTGCTCTAGATGAATTAATGAGAGAAATACATTATTTACAATAAATATTATTTTTCAGGTTTTCCCTCATAAAACATTTAATGATTCTCCTAATTAAGTAATGTTAACTACATCTATATATAAAATTAATTGTTATAAGTTCTTACTGGATTGGGACAGCAGGAAGACTTTAAGTAAAATTATCAAGATTTTACTGACATAAGATCAAAAGCAGCTAATGGTACAAAATTCTACCAAACTAGTTCCTTTGTAGGGAACCATCAGAGATGGCTGTGTTCAGTTGAACAAACAAATGTAGCTGTTGTGGTATATAGTTTTCGTGCTCTCGTTTATTCAACTTCCTAATTTTAGGTTTTTGAACTTCGGCATGCATTTTAATTGAACACTAAAAATGAAAAAAAAAAATAGGACAGCTGAAGAATGAGTGCGAGCTAATATCTACAAATAGGAGTGACCTATTGGTTCATTCATAAATGGATCTAAGACCCTGGTGTTAGGTCAATTTTTGCATTATTGACTGAGGCTCAGTGACTCCTAAGAGATTGGGTTCACACATACTTGCAAAATGAGCCACATTATCTCTAGTTGAAGGCAATAATTACTGTGATAAAGGAAGGGTGATCTTAGGCTTTTTTTTTTGTTGTTGTTGTTTGTTTGTTTTTCTTTTAAATGGAGGCTTTTTTGTGAAGCAAGCAGCTTACAACACCAAGCAGCCTTACAACTGTCATAGCCTGAAAAATTAAATGAGGTCAGTATTTCTCCTGAAAGTACAAGCTATCTAAGATTATGATGTATAAGTTCTAGTACTATTATTAAAACTAAAGTCTCTTATAAAATATGAATATGAAAAAATGAAGAGACATGGACACACAGAGACACAAATTTCCATATATGCCTAAAAGTTATGTGATTAAAGTTATTGTCAGTAAAATTATATTCAGTAAGACTGAGAATCAAGCTTCCTTTTATTCCTAAAGCAAATCATTTGTTAGATCTTATTTAAGGAATTCCACATTAATGAAATTAAAATGAAGGGCATGAATAAAAGTTTTATTTTAATTTAGGAAACATTACATCTTGTCACAGATTCATAATGGCGGGAAGGGTAAGTTGATCCCTGGGAACAAGTTGTGGCTTCTCAGAAGCAGTACTTTTTCTTTTCTTTCCTTCTATTTTTATTTTTTTGAGACAGAGTTTCTCTGTGTAGCCCTGGCTGTCCTGGACTTGCTCTGCAGACCAGGCTGGCATGGAACTCTACAGATACCCTCCTGCTTCTGCTGCCCAGAGTGCTGGGGTTAAAGGCGCGCACCGCCACGCCTGGCCTAAGCAGTACTTTCTACTCCGCTAGCACATTTGAAACATTTAGTGGAGGCCTGAAAACAAAAATTCCCTTCTCTGCTTGCTGTCCCTTGGGATTCTGACGCACTGGTAAGGAAAAGGTCTTGGGTTTCAAGCCATGCCAAGAATGAATCATTTGAAAAAAAGAGTGACAGAGAACCCAGTGGAAGAGGAGGCAGAAGGAGTGTGGGAGTCAAAGGGGATGCCGGGGGAACAAGACCCTCTCAATCAACTGCGCAAGACGCATATGAGCTCACAGAAACAAATGCAGTAAGCACAGGACCTGCATGGGTCTGCTGCACCGGGTCCTCTGAGTAGGTATAGCTTTGAGCTTAATGTTTTCATGGGACTCCTGAGTGTGTGAATGAGTGGGTCTGTGGGTCTGTGATTCTTGAACTTATCTTGGGGCTCTTTCCTTCTGTTGGTTTGCCTTACTCGACTTCAGTGTGTTGTTGTTGTTTGTTTGTTTGTTTGTTTTATCATATTATATTTTGTTGTTATCTTTTAGAAGCCTGTTCTCTTCTGATGAGAGACAGAAAAGGGAGCGGATCCAGATGGAGAGGAGGTGGGGAGCATCTAGGAGGAGTAGAAGGACAGGGAACTACAGTCAGGACATATTGCATGAAAAAAATATTTTTAATTAAAAGGGGAAAGTTAAAGAAGAAAGAAGAGTGAAAGTCATGTAGAATAACTTTTACATTTTTGAGTAAAACTGGTTTACTTCCTGAAATACATGATGATGTAAAAATGGCTGACAATTTATTTTGCTAAATTTTTATTTGTGTATATCAATATAAACCCAATGTTTACAGAGGATACTATAGTAAAAATATATATATTTATAATATTGTGTGGATTGTCTTTGTTTTGTTTTGTTTTTTTTTTTTTTTTTTTGACAAGGTTTCTCTGTATAGCCTTGGCTGTCCTGGACTTGCTTTGTAGACAAGGCTGGCCTTGAATCACAGGAATCTGCCTGCCTCTGCCTCCTGAGTGCTGGAATTAAAGGCATGCACCACTGTGCCTGGTGATGATTGTCTTTGTTCTTTAACAAAAGAAGTAACTTCAGGTCAATTTTCCTTTTAATGGATGTATATTGTTACTATTAATGAGTAATTACAGGCATGAACCACTGTGCCTGTGTTACAATTATTAATATTATCCCAAACATAGAAATTTTTAAACTCAAGGTAACGTTGTTAGATTATTTTAATTAATGTTGACACAGTCCATGATTCTGAATGGGAGAGCTGACAAATATAGTTATTCCCTTTTCCTTATGTGAAAAACAGAACATAGCCGTATCAATGGAAACAGAGCCATTGGTATAAAAACTGACACATGAATTAAAACAACTAAATCCTAGTGCACACTGAGTATGATCTATAAAAACTTTCTTCTAACAGGGAAAGAGGAAATAGCTATCTCCCTGCTCATAGAGTAAGCTTTTCTGGCGAGGTCTCAACTA
This sequence comes from Psammomys obesus, assembly GCF_907164565.1. Taxonomy (NCBI): domain Eukaryota; kingdom Metazoa; phylum Chordata; class Mammalia; order Rodentia; family Muridae; genus Psammomys; species Psammomys obesus. The sequence goes on along the minus strand of NW_026594083.1, from coordinate 1,169,028 downwards.
ACAATAAATTGAAGCTAACACAAATCATATTCATGTATGTTAAAATTACAAGCAGTAGAATGCAGTTTTGTCAAAAAGAATTTGTACATGAAAGTGTTGTCTGAGAAACGCTAACATCATGGAACATGTCGATAGCAAACACTGGGCTGGACATGTCTGACATCTTTCCTTCTCAGGGTATGTGGTCTGCAGTGTATGCTTTGCGCTATGTATACCCCACATTGAGACTTTTTTCAATGCAATTTCATCTTTCTCCCACAGTGCTTGCTCTCAAGTTGGAGAAGCATAGTAATAAGAATATCTCGTGTGTGTCTTTCTGCTCCTGGGATACCTCATTCAGGATGATTTTTTCTAGTTCCCATCATTTGCCTGCAAATTTCATGATTTCCTTGTTTTTAATTGCCGAGTAGTATTCCATTGTGTAAATGTACCACAATTTCTGTGTCCATTCCTCAGTTGTTTCCAGGTTCTGACTATTATGAATAAAGCTGCTACAAACATGGTTGAGCAAATGTCCTTGTTGTGTACCTGAGCAACTTTTGCATATATGCTTAGGAGTGGTATGGCTGGATCTTGAGGAAGCACTATTCCTAATTGTCCGAGAAAGCACCAGATTGATTTTTAAAGTGGTTGTACAAGTTTACATACCCACCAGCAGTGGAGGAGGGTTCCCCTTTCTCCACTTCCTCTCCAGCATGTATTGTCACTTTCAATTGCTTTCTTTGAATAAACTTCTGAATGTTTAATAAAAAAATAGAATATCTCGATGATTCTGAACAAATGCTCAAGGCATCATGAGGAAAGTGAATGAGTAAGTAGATAATAGAAATTGTTTGATGTTAATGAATCAGTGAACATACCTCTAGCACTCCAGGAGGTTTTAAGCCTTAGTTTTGACCTGTCAGTTTGGTAGGCTACATGTGTACAGTATAGAAGATAGGCAACCTGTCCCCATAAACGATCAGACAGTTCCTGACTGGGTGGTAGAATACCTGCTGACTATCAAGAACATACCATACTACTTTATGGTAGATTCAGTTTAACCGATAGCTAACATATTGCTGATATTTTGTCTGTGTTTTAATTGATTTATTCATGCAGTTGCCTGTAAAACAAATTTAAGTGAATATGATTTAAGTGGCTAAAATGATTGATTTTGCTCAATTACTGTTTCTAACTTCTTTGATACCTTTATGTAGTCACTCCAAGATACAACTGAATAAATATCCAACTTGTGTGAGCTCTCAGAGGCAGTGGGAGAGAAGCAGTAATCAGAAGAAGCACTCTTCTGTTACTGGAATACAGTTCCATCTCAGCCTTCAAGTTACCTGTCAAGACACTTGCGGACATCAATGACAAGCCTTAAAGCCCATTCAACTACTTTTACAAAGTTAAAAAATTTATAGTGATATTTGGATAGCATCAAGTTTTACAGAAATGAATTGCTGGTGGGAATGTAAACTTGTACAACCACGTTGGAAATCAAGCTGGTGCTTTCTCAGACAATCAGGTATACTGCTTCCTCAAGATGCAGCTATACCACTCCTAGACATATATCCAAAAGATGTTCAAGTACACAACAAGGACATTTGCTCAACCATGTTTGTAGCAGCTTTATTTGGAATAGCCAGAACCTGAAAACAACCCAGATGTCCATCAATGGGGGAATGGATATAGAAATTGTGGTACTTTTACACAATGGAATACTACTCTGCAATTAAAAACAAGGAAATCATGAAATTTGCAGGCAAATGGTGGGATCTAGAAAAAAATCATCTTGAGTGAGATATCCCAGGAGCAGAAAGACACACATAGTATATACTCACTTATATGTGGGTACTAGATCTATAAGATAGGATAGACATACTAAAAGATGTGCACCTAAAGAAGATAAACAACACAGAGGACCAGGGGCAACATGATCAATACTCACCTAGAAAGACAAAGGAAATCAACATTGGAAGTAGGAGAAAACAAGTAATAGGACAGGAGCCTACCATAGAGGACCTCTGAAAGACTCTACCTGGCAGTGTATCAAAGCAGATGCTGAGACCCATAACCAAGCCTTCAGCAGAGTGCAGGAAATCATATGAAAGAAGGGGGAGTTACTATTACCTCGAGGGGACAGGAGCCCCACAAGGTCCACATATATCAGGGCAAAGGGGTCTTCTATGAGACTGTTTTTCCAACCAAGGACCATGCATGGATATAACCTAAAACTCCTGCTTAGACATAGCCCATGGTAGCTCAGTATCCAAGTGGGTTCCCTAGTAAGGGGGACAAGAATTATTTCTGACATGAACTCAATGACTGGCTCATTGAGCTTCCCCTCCCCCTCAAGGGAGGAGCAGCCTTACTAGGCCACATATAAGGACATGGCAGCTAGTCCTGAAGATACCTGATAAGCTAGGGTCAGATGGAAGGGGAAGAAGACCTCCCTTATCAGTAGACTCGGAAGGGGGCAGGGAGGAGATAAGGGAGGACAGGGAGGATTGGGAAGGAAAAAGAGAAGGGGCTACAGCTGGGATACAAGTGAATGACCTGTGACTAAAATAAAAAAATAAATTAATTAAAAAAACATTCAATAAATCATAAAAAAGATAGCATAGCAATAACAGAGTTTATTAACAGAGGTTGTAATTTTATTTAGAGTTGAAAGGAAGCCATTATCTAATTATTGAGTATGGTTCTGAACTTCTATTTGCACAGCTATTGTCATTTGTGGAAATGTAAGCTGGGGTAGACCCAGGTGAAAGCTCAAGGAAGCCCCATGCACACTAAAGGCTGGGTTAGTAAGGCACCCTAGTCTGCCTATTTCAAAGTGCTTAAATTAGAAAGTGAATAGTCTGACAGACTATGTGCAGAACATGTTCATTAATGAGTGTGTCTTTGACTATACCCATTCTCAAAATGGTAATTGAGCTTTGCAAATTCTTTGTGAAAGGATTTTGTGGGTTTCTATTAGTTCTTTCAACATTGAAAAGTAATTAAAAAACATGGTTTATTTATTTATTAAATTACAATACACTACACATTTTCAAGCACAGTTTGCATGACATAGCTTTTGATGCATTTTGCTATACTCATGCATCTAAGGCATATTAGAACACACTTTTTTTCCCCTTTTATTGAAAAGAAAATTAGTTACAAGAAATCGCTTTTATAAAGATCTTTTAAAAAAATGTCATGAGGCCATGTTGGCCCGAATGCACATTAAAATCACAATACATCAAAAGCCTATTTACTAAGATTTAGATTTTAGGCAAATACTCCTTTCATTTTTCTTTTGATTTTATTTTAATAGAACTGTGCTAATTTTGAATACCTTTTTCTATTTAGTTACATGTCAGTTTTCAAACTGGAGTGCTAATAAGATACCCAGCATGCCAAGTATTCTGCATTACATAATAGTAGCTGCTGGAACTGTGATTGTTTTTGTTACTTTCTTAAAATTGTATAATTTTTTATTTATGAAACATTTTACATGCAAAGAAATTAAACACCTGCAACAGGCATTCATTTTTTGCTACATAAATAAAGCATAATTATTTTGCTACATTTATGTTATTTTTTTTAGTAGAAAAAAAGATTCTGTTATTGTCTCTTTATCCTTCTTCTTCTTACTGTCTCCTAAGGGGCTAGCATCCTGCATTGGAGGGCATTTTACATTTTACTACCTATGTCTGGTTGTCTTATTTCACCTATACAATTACAGTGTTTTAGTTGAGAAATTGACATATCATTATTAGTATGTTTGAAATTATTTTATTCTTATTAGAACAAACCGAATATCCCTTGAACTAAAATCCACTCCATTGTTCTGAGAGTTCAATCTTTAAAATTGATTTGGGGGAAATAAAAAGCCCTTTATGTAGCACTTGTTATGAAGTGTTCCATTTTTTCATGACCTTTGTTTCCCACTTGTACAATCATTTATAGTGAAATTCATTAGCCGTTCCTGAACAGCACTGAAGGCTGTGTAAGTAAGCGCAGGTTAATTGGAGAAGCGTGGTGATTTGCAAGCTTACACATGCTGACTTGGCAATTATTAATAATACATGAAGCTTACTACAGATAACCCCTTCATGGGTCTAGGAAGTGACTGAGAATATAGGCTACCGTCCCTTGATTTGGTAGTGTGTCACGTCGGAAAAAATGCCTTAATTTCTCCCTTATTCAGTTCCATCATGCACAAAATGGAGATAACATTACCCAATTTGCCAGACTGTTGTGAGGATAATGTGAAATGATGTCAGTGTTACATGGCAACTACATATAAATTACCACAGTGAATGCGAATTGAGGACATATTGAACTTTCAGAATTGGTAATAAACTAGTTATTTGTTCCTTGATTCTCTGGGAATTCTCAGATTGGAAGAGTTTTTATATAGGTTCTGTCCATTGAAATTCTTTTTTTTTTATTGTTTATTATTATTAGTTACAATTTGTTAACTCTGTATCCCAGCTGTATCCTGCTCCTTTATTCCCTCCCAATCCCACCCTCCCTCCCTCAGCTTCTCCCTGCCCCTTTCCAAGTCCAAGGATTGGGGAGGACCTCCTCCCCTTTCATCTGGCCCTGTTTTATCAGGCATCTTCAGGGCTGGCTGCAAAGTCCTCCACTGTGGCCTAGCAGGACTGCTCCTTCCTTGGGAGGTGGGGAGGTCAAAGAGCCTGCCATTGAATTCCTGTCAGAGATAGTCCCTGTTCCCCTTACTATGGGAAACCAATTGGTTATTGAGCTACCAGGAGCTTCGTCTGAGTAAAGGTTCTAGGTTATATCCATACTTCTGCTGTGTAGTTCAGGTTGCCCTGGAACTCACAGTTGTTTTCTGGCCTGGCCTCAACCTTATGATTTTCAACACTGGGGTTCTGGCATTAAGGGCATGTGACTCATGCTTACATTGATAATTTGATAATTCACTATTAACTGTACTCATCATTTTACATTGTCTTTACACTGATAAACAATGAAAATATACACATTAATGGAATGTTATATGATTTTGATACATGTGAAAACTGTATAACATGTTTAAATCACATCAATTACATACCTATTCAAACAATTATTGTATCTCTATGTTGAAAATATTCAGAATCTTGTGTTCTAGATTTTCAAAATGTGCAATATGTAAGTGGTTTGTATATCACTTTTTAATAAAAATAACTGGAGTAATCTCTGGCCTTTTCAACTCACTTCTCCATGATAGGGACAGATTTTCAGAAAAAGGACTACTGTGCCATTGATGATAGTTGCTGACTATTGTATCTTAGGCAGGAAGTTTGAGATTTGTTATTTCAACTGCTAGATTTGAAATGAGTGAAACATAATTGCAATCAATAATGAGGCACTGGTTATGACATGGCACCATTATTTTCTCCTGGGCTAAGGTGCCGTTGAAGAAGGCTTTAGCTGATTTTTCTGGCTCCTATAAGCCTATGAAGAGGTATAAAAGACCTGCATGTTGGGTTTCTTTCTACTGATGTTCTTAAATCATTTACAGAAATGATGTACCCAAATTTCTTGGATTAGAGACATAAGAATCTTGCCTTGCAGTTGTGTGGCTGTGGTAGTGGAAAAATACAACTCAGCATGTAAGGCAATATAAAATTAGTTTTCAGGTTTGCTCATCAAAGAGCTGGAGAAGCAACTGAAGAAAGCATGGCATGCTGGAAACTGAAACAGAGTCCTATGGATATGTTCAGGAAGATTCGAACACCCATCCTTTGCAAACGCAAACATTCCTCCATCCCCTAGCCAGGAGAAAGAGACATTTATTCCACTGTAGCAAGCTGGACCTGCCTTGTTGGTCCAAAATATTTTACTGTGGTTGAATATTGGGGTTTATAATGATCTAATTACACTTCAAGTGAAAATCCTTCTAAAGCCTGGTACTTAAACATCTGAGGTGAAATGTGTACTGAAATGTAATAGTCCTTTCACCTATGCTAAATGAATGTATTCAAGAAAAATCATCTACTTTCCACCAGGTTTCAGGTCTTTGCCATCTCTAGGGCAAAGGTAAGACTCATTTTCCAACAAGAAATACCGGACCCCAGAAGAAAAAGCGTACAAAAGTTTGATAAATTGTTAACAGAAACCTGAAGAGTATCAATGAGGTAGCATTCTAAATGTGTCTGACCGGCATTTACTAAGGTTACAGCATGCGGAACAGAGTTTGACTCAAGAGTTAGTTTGAGCAGCTGGAAATGGTTCTGGCTGTGTCCTTGGTATCAACTGAAACTAAGACCCAAATGATGTTTTCAGTAAATAAAGTTTAGATGCCAGAAATTCCTTGGCAGCGAGAAAGGGAGGAATTCATGTGGTATCAAGCACTTGACATGTGGCAAGTCCAAAATAAGATGTTTTGAAGTGTAAAGTTGTGCAAAAAGGAAAAGTGAAGCATCTTAGCTCTACCTCTTTTTATTGGTTCCATGTTGAAAGGATGACATCTTGGCCATGTTAAGTTAAACAAAATGTAAGTTTTGAAAGCCGTTTTACTTGTTTCTTTTTACTTTGTTTTAAAATATGAATGCTAGAAAAGTTAAAGTTGTACATGTGGTTTACATCTGGCCTTACACTTGTACTTGTAAGAGCTGATGTAGAAGGATAGAGAGCTTGGAGCGACTTTATCATTTGTGACATAGTTACCCATTCTCCAGCTCTCTACAGAGGGAAGACTCAGAAAGCTCGCCTTTCCTGCACAGCTGGAAACACTGGGCTGCCTGGGGAAGTGCTGTTATATCCACGGGAATTATTGTAGATTTTTATATTTCAAGTATAGAGCAAGAAAGCCCTTGTCCCTGATGTTAGCCATGGTTTCAGTTCTGTGTAAACAAGGCCAAATGGGAGCAGCTAAGTTACATTCAATATGAGGATTGTCTTTTTATCAGTCGGAAGAATCCCGAGAACATTTTGCTGTTGCTGAGTGTTTATGTTTTCCTACAACTGAAATAGCTGGGGTTTGTAATGATCTAATCGCATGTCAAGCAAAAATTCTTTTGAAGCCTGGTACACAAATATCTGATGTGAAAAGTGTACTGAACAGTAATAGCTCTGCAAATTGCTGGAGAATGAGTTCTCACCCACTACTGGGCCTGAAGGAGCCTTGTAAGAAAGAGCAGGGTTGGTGGTTCGAATAAAACCATAGAATCTCATCTCATTTAGTACAGTCATTTTGCTTTTGAACTTTTGCATTGGAATCCAATTTAATCTAGTATAATGGAAGAGAAATACCATAGAGATTAATATCTAATGATCTAGAACACAATTGGTTTCAACCTGTAAGATGAGTTTGATCTTATATGTTCATCTGCTAGTGTCCCTGAAAATTGTGAGCACCTTTCTAACTGCTGAATACATTGCTGATTCAGCAATCAGCATATCACATGGTCTCTGACCCAAAATTTAATGGTATCTAGTCCTTGGCATTGCCATTCTCCCTCCAGGAAATATAAAATGGAAGTAAATGAAGCACCATATCTCTGCGGAAATATGAGCCAACATTGAGGGCATCAAATAGAGAAATGTGCAGTGCATGTGAATTCTCTTTTAGCTCCACTGAACTTTGTTCTGCTTGAGAAGAGAGGCAGACCTTAGAGATTGACAATGACTGTTTGCTCATAAGATTCTGCAGCGATTTTATTTCAAAAGACTCAAACTAAACTTTGTTTGCTTTAAATCCCAAGTCCAGATCATCCTGGTATTCCATGTATCTTCATCCTGGACCGGTGTTTTGATGTGTCACGCTCTTATTTCTTGGTCACCAGGAACCAACAGTAGCTTTGCTTACATTGCAAAGGTACATAAATATCAGAAAGAAGGAGGCAGCCAGGCTCAGTGGTGCATTCCTGTAATCCGAGCACTGTGAGTTTGAGGCCAGCCTGGTCTACAAAGGGAGTCTTGGAGAGCCAAGACTACACAAAGAAACCTGAGAGGAGGTTGGGGAGGTAGACTACAGCAGCGATACAAAGTTAATAAATTTTAATTAATGAAAAAAAGAAAGGGAGAGGCAACCCTCACAAAATTTTAGCAAACTGTTTACTGTCTGTGAATTTAGTGGAGTCTGGGATTTATTTTACAAAGGTCAAGACAACTGGTTGGATTTAGGAGGAAGAATACACTCTAAGAAGATGAGTTACTCCTTTGTTTTAATGAACTGAACGACAAGGCTTTCTCTTTTGCATGTGACTCAGAGCAAAGAAGGATGCTTTGCAGATCTAATTTGTATAACAAGGCAGCTCTGTTCTTAGGCTACATGTTTTAGAAAATGTGATTGTCTTAATGTGGAGTGTACCCATTCTGTCTATTCTTGTTCGAGTCATTGCACAGATACCTAAGCCTTATAGAAGAGCAAGATCATATATGTTTTTGCACTATAACAACCTTTTGAAATGTTGCTTCTGTCTAGTAACTTGGGGATGGAATTGGTTGGTTGGAACCACTTATGAAGGGAAACACAACAAATTTTACTGTAGGTAAAATAACGCCAGCCTTCAGCAAGTTCTAGAAATACAAAAATGTTGCATTAAGACAACATATAAATTGACTGATATAACTAACTGGTCAGGTGACTAATAACTAGAGACTAGATAGACATTTTGTAACATTGAAACTAGGAAAGATTAGTTAATTAATTCTTTTTTTGTTTTTTTTTTTAAAGAGAAACTAGTGAAATTTCAAATAATATTTCCTTTCTGTAAGTCAGAAGACTAAAATGAAATGAAAGTAATTTAGAGAAGACACTGCAGTGCTGAGAGTAAGCTCTGCCCAGGGCCCTGGGCAAAAGCTCCGAGCCTGACACTTGTCATTCTAGAGATGAAAAGAATCATTCCAAAGCCACATTCTGCAGTCAAGGCACAGAATAGTTCAGGTTCAATGTTAATTTCATCATATAACTAATGAATAAATGAGTTTCTTAGTTGTAGATACTACTATTCAAAAATCATTTATTTTTAAAATCTTGTTTGTTTGTTTTTTTTTAGCTTTTTGAGATAGAGTTTTCCTGTGTAGCCCTGGCAGTTCTGGAACTCACCCTGGTCTCAAACTCAGAGATTCACCTGCTTCTGCTTCCCAAGTGCCATCAGGCCCTGCTCTAAGTTTCTCTTGTATGTGTTATTTCACGTATGTGGACTGTATTTACATAACAGCCCCCTTCTCCTTCCTTCAACTCCCCTCACATCTGTCCATACCCTAATTCCTTCTCAAATACATAGTCACTTATTTTTTTAACTATTATTGTTTTGCACATGCATGTGCATGCAAACACACACACACACACACACACACACACACACACACACACACACACA